>NW_026870910.1:4801508-5101602 GCF_033118175.1 Dama dama
T
Organism: Dama dama; assembly: GCF_033118175.1. NCBI lineage: Eukaryota > Metazoa > Chordata > Mammalia > Artiodactyla > Cervidae > Dama > Dama dama. The sequence continues at coordinate 4,801,510 of NW_026870910.1, forward strand.
TTCAAAGGATGTGAGGCCTCCGGTCGCGATGAGGCGGAGGACTAGGTCTTTCTCTGTGGTCTCCACAGGGGAATCAGACATCCCTTCTTCTTGGGAGATGCAAGACGAGCCTGCATTCAATTCACTGCAGCGATATCCAGCCTGACTTCGAGTCAGAGCATCTCGGTGTCCATTCCACTTGAGGCCACAAAATCAGGGTCTCTCTCACATACCTGTAGCTGAGAGAAGCCTCCTCTTGAGGTGCTTGTGGAAAGTTGGTATTCCTCTTGAGTCGAAGCCAGGGACTAAGCTCTCATCTCGAGTCGATTTGGGGTCCACGGAGCCCTTTCGCGTTGCTCCAGTGACCTCAGGATCCCTCTAGACTTGAGACAGTGATCTTGGGTTTTCTCTGGAGTGCCATCAAGGAAATCAAGGCTCCTTTCACGTTTGATGTGGAACACGGAATTGCTCTGCACGCAGTGCAAGGGAATCGGGCCTCATCTCGCGGCGAGGGGGAAGTCTCATGTTTTTTCTCGAGTTGCGGCCGGAACATGGGGTATATTCTCGAGTTACGACGGGGAGGGCCCTTCCAGGCACGTGTTTGTTCAGCGACGTCAGGACTCCTGCCTAGGTGCAAGGGACACCTCGGGATTCTCCTCGAGTCTTGGCATGGCAATTGGGACCCGTCTCCACGTGAGGCGGGAGACCCAGGGTCCCTTTCCACTTGCCACAGGGATCCTGGGACTCCTATCCATTTTCAAGAGGAGTCAGGCATCATCTCCTTGGGAAGCATTGATATCCGCAGATCTCTCGAGTTTTCAAAGGATGTGAGGCCTCCGGTCGCGTTGAGGCGGAGGACTAGGTCTTTCGCTGTCGTCTCCACAGGGGATTCAGACATCCCTTCGTCTTTGGAGATGCAAGACGAGCCTGCATTCAATTCACTGCAGGGATATCTGCCCTTACTTTGAGTCAGAGCATCTCGGTGTCCATTCCACTTGAGGCCAGAAACTCAGTTTCCCTCTCACATACCTGTAGCTGAGAGAAGCCTCCTCTTGAGGTGCTTGTGGAAAGTTGGTATTCCACTTGAGTCGAATCCAGGGACTAAGCTCTCATCTCGAGTTGATTTGGGGTCCACGGAGCCCTTTTGTGTTGCTCCAGTGACCTCAGGATCCCTCTAGACTTGAGATAGTGACTTTGGGTTTTCTCTGGAGTGGCATCAAGGAAATCAAGGCTCCTTTCACGTTTGATGTGGAACACGGAATTGCTCTGCACGCAGTGCAGTGGAATCGGGCCTGATCTCGCAGCGAGGGGGAAGTCTCATGGTTTTTCTCGAGTTGCGGCCGGAACCTGGGGTATATTCTCGAGTTACTACGGGGAGGGCCCTTCCAGACACGTTTTTGTTCAGCGACGTCAGGACTCCTGCCTAGGTGCGAGGGTCACTTCGGGATTCTCCTCGAGTCTTGGCATGGCAATTGGGAGGCGTCTCCACGTGAGGCGTGAGACCCAGGGTCCCTTTCCATGTGACACAGGGATCCTGGGACTCCTATCCATTTTCAAGAGGAGTCAGGCATCGTCTCCTTTGGAAGCATTGATCTCCGCGGACCTCTCGATTTTTAAAAGGATTTGAGGCCTCCGGTCGTGTTGAGGCGGAGGACTAGGTCTTTCTCTGTGGTCTCCACAGGGGATTCAGACATCCCTTCTTCTTGGGAGATGCAAGACGAGCCTGCATTCACTTCACTGCAGGGATATCTGGCCTTACTTCGAGTCAGAGCATCTCGGTGTCCATTCCACTTGAGGCCACAAACTCAGGGTCCTTCTCACATACCTGTAGCTGAGAGAAGCCTCCTCTTGAGGTGCTTGTGGAAAGTTGGTATTCCTCTTGAGTCGAAGCCAGGGAATAAGCTCTCATCTCGAGTTGATTTGGTTTCCACGGAGCCCTTTCGTTTTGCTCCAGTGACCTCAGGATCCCTCTAGACATGAGACAGTGATCTTGGGTTTTCTCTGGAGTGCCATCAAGGAAATCAAGGCTCCTTTCACGTTTGATGTGGAACGCGGTATTGCTCTGCACACAGTGCAGGGGAATCGGGCCTCATCTCGCGGCGAGGGAGAAGTCTCATGGTTTTTCTCGAGTTGCGGCCGGATCCTAGGGTATATGCTCGAGTTACCACGGGGAGGGCCCTTCCAGAGACATGTTTGTTCAGCGACGTCAGGACTCCGTCCTAGGTGCGAGGGACATTTCGGGATTCTCCTCGAGTCTTGGCATGACAATTGAGACGCGTCTCCTCGTGAGGCGGGAGACCCAGGGTCCCTTTCCACGTGCCACAGGGATCCTGGGACTCCTATCCATTTTCAAGAGGAGTCAGGCATCGTCTCCTTTGGAAGCATTGATCTCCGCGGACCTCTCGAGTTTTCAAAGGATGTGAGGCCTCCGTTCGCGTTCAGGCGGAGGACTAGGTCTTTCTCTGTGATCTCCACAGGGGATTCAGACATCCCTTCGTCTTGCGAGATGGAAGACGAGCCTGCATTCACATCACTGCAGGGAAATCCGGCCTTACTTCGAGTCAGAGCATCTCGGGGTCCAGTCCATTTGAGGCCACAAACTCAGGGTCCCTCTCACATACCTGTAGCTGAGCGAAGCCTCCTCTTAAGGTGCTTGTGGAAAGTTGGTATTCCACTTGAGTCGAAGCCAAGGACTAAGCTCTCATCTCGAGTTGATTTGGGGTCTAAGGGGAAATTTCGTGTTGCTCCAGTGACCTCAGGATCCCTCTAGACTTGATACAGTGATCTTGGGTTTTCTCTGGAGTGCCATCAAGGAAATCAAGGCTCCTTTCACGTTTGATGTGGAACACGGAATTGTACTGCACGCAGTGCAGGGGAATCGGGCCTCATCTGGCGGCGAGGGGGAAATCTCATGGTTTTTCTCGAGTTGCGGCCGGAACCTGGGGTATATTCTCGAGTTACGACGGGGAGGGCCCTTCTAGACACGTGTTTGTTCAGCGACGTCAGGACTCGTGCCTAGCTGTCAGGGACACCTCGGGATTCTCCTCGAATCTTGTCATGGCAATTGGGACGCGTCTCCACGTGAAGCGGGAGACCCAGGGTCCCTTTCCACGTGCCACAGGGATCCTGGGACTCCTATCCATTTTCAAGAGGATTCAGGCATCGTCTCCTTTGGAAGCATTGATCTCCGCGGACCTCTCGAGTTTTCAAAGGATGTGAGGCCTCCGGTCGCGATGAGGCGGAGGACTAGGTCTTTCTCTGTGGCCTCCACAGGGAATTCAGACATCCCTTCGTCTTGGGAGATGCAAGACGAGCCTGCATTCAATTCACTGCAGGGATATCCGGCCTTACTTCGAGTCAGACCATCTCGGTGTCCATTACACTTGAGGCCACAAACTCAGGGTACCTCTCACATCCATGTAGCTGAGAGAAGCCTCTTCTTGAGGTGCTTGTGGAAACTTGGTATTCCTCTTGAGTCGAAGACAGGGACTAAGCTCTCATCTCGAGTTGATTTGGGGTCCACGGAGCCCTTTCGTGTTGCTCCAGTGACCTCAGGATCCCTCTAGACTTGAGACAGTGATCTTGGGTTTTCTCTGGAGTGCCATCAAGGAAATCAAGGCTCCTTTCACGTTTAATGTGGAACACGAAACTGCTCTGCACGCAGTGCAGGGGAATCGGGTCTCATCTCGCGGCGAGGGGGAAGTCTCATGGGTTTTCTCGAGTTGCGGCCGGGACCTGGGGTATATTCTCAAGTTATAACAGTATGGGCCATTCCAGACACGTGTTTGTTCAGCGATGTCAGGACTCCTGCCTAGGTGCGAGGGACACCTCGGGATTCTCGTCGAGTCTCGGCATGGCAATTGTGACGCGTCTCCACGTGAGGCGGGAGACCCAGGGTCCCTTTCGACGTACCACAGGGATCCTGGGACTCCTATCCATTTTCAAGAGTAGTCAGGCATCGTCTAATTTGGAAACATGGATCCCCACGGACCTCTCGAGTTTTCAAAGGATGTGAGGCCTCCGGTCACGATGAGGCGGAGAACTAGGTCTATCTCTGTCGTCTCCACAGGGGATGCAGACATCCCTTCGTCTTGGGAGATGCAAGATGAGCCTGCATTCAATTCACTGCAGGGATATCCGGTCTTACTTCGAGTCAGAGCATCTCGGTGTCCATTCCACTTGAGGCCACAAACTCAGTGTCCCTCTCACATATCTGTAGCTGAGAGAAGCCTCCTCTTGAGGTGCTTGTGGAAAGTTCGTGTTCCTCTTTAGTCGAAGCCAGGGACTAAGCTCTCATCTCGAGTTGATTTGGGGTCCACGGAGCCCTTTCGTGTTGCTCCAGTGACCTCAGGATCCCTCTAGACTTGAGACAGTGATCTTGGGTTTTCTCTGGAGTGCCATCAAGGAAATCAAGGCTCCTTTCACGTTTGATGTGGAACACGGAACTGCTCTGCACGCAGTGCAGGGGAATCGGGCCTCATCTCGAGGCGAGGGGGAAGTCTCCTGGTTTTTCTCGAGTTGCGGCGGGGACCTGGGGTATATTCTCGAGTTACAACGGGGAGGGCCCTTCCAGACACGTGTTTGTTCAGCGACGTCAGGACTCCTGCCTAGGTGCGAGGGACACCTCGGGATTCTCGTCGAGTCTCGGCATGGCAATTGGCACGCGTCTTCACGTGAGGCGGGAGACCCAGGGTCCCTTTCGACGTGCCACAGGGATCCTGGGACTCCTATCCATTTTCAAGAGTAGTCAGGCATCGTCTAATTTGGAAACATGGATCCCCGCGGACCTCTCGAGTTTTCAAAGGATGTGAGGCCTCCGGTCGCGATGAGGCGGAGAACTAGGTCTATCTCTGTGGTCTCCACAGGGGATGCAGACATCCCTTCGTCTGGGGGATGCAAGATGAGCCTGCATTCAATTCACTGCAGGGATATCCGGCCTTACTTCGAGACAACATCTCAGTGTCCATTCCACTTGAGGCCACAAATTCAGGGTCCCTCTCACATACCTGTAGCTGAGAGAAGCCTCCTCTTGAGGTGCTTGTGGAAAGTTGGTATGACTCTTGAGTCGAAGCCAGGGAATAAGCTCTCATCTCGAGTTGATTTGGGGTCCAGGAGCCGTTTCGTGTTGCTATAGTGACCTCAGGATCCCTCTAGACTTGAGAGAGTAATCTTGGGTTTTCTCTGGAGTGCCATCAAGGAAATCAAGGCTCCTTTCTCGTTTGATGTGGAACACGGAATTGCTCTGCACGCAGTGCAGGGGAATCGGGCTTCATCTCGCGGCAAGGGGGAAGTCTCCTGGTTTTTCTCGAGTTGCGGCCGAAACATGGGGTATATTCTCGAGTTACGACCGGGAGGGCCCTTCCAGACACGTATTTGTTCAGCGACGTCAGGACTCCTTTCTACGTGCGAGGGACACCTCGGGATTCTCCTCGAGTCTTGGCATGGCAATTGGGACGCGTCTCCACGTGAGGCGGGAGACCCAGGGTCCCTTTCCACGTGCCACAGGGATCCTAGGACTCCGATCCATTTGCAAGAGGAGTCAGGCATCGTCTCCTTTGGAAGCATTGATCTCCGCGGACCTCTCGAGTTTTCAAAGGATGTGAGCCCTCCGGTCGCGATGAGGCGGAGAACTAGGTCTTTCTCTCTGGTCTCAACAGGGGATTCAGACATCCCTTCGTCTTGGAGATGCAAGACGATCCTGCATTCAATTCACTGCAGGGATATCCGGCCTTACTTCGAGTCAGAGCATCTCGTTGTTCATTCCACTTGAGGCCACAAATTCAGGGTCCCTCTCTCATACCTGTAGCTGAGAGAAGCCTCCTCTTGAGGTGCTTGTGGAAAGTTGGTATTCCTCTTGAGTCGAAGCCAGGGACTAAGCTCTCATCTCGAGTTGATTTGGGGTCCACGGAGCCTTTTCGTGTTGCTACAGTGACCTCAGGATCCCTCTAGACTTGAGAGTTATCTTGGGTTTTCTCTGGAGTGCCATCAAGGAATTCAAGGCTCTTTTCACGTTTGATGTGGGATACGGAATTGCTCTGCACGCAGTGCAGGGGAATCGGGACTCATCTCGCAGCGAGGGGGAAGTCTCATGGTTTTCCTCGAGTTGCGGCTGGAACCTGGGGTATATTCTCGAGTTACGTCGGGGAGGGCCCTTCCAGACACGTGTTTGTTCAGCGACGTCAGGACTCTTGTCTAGGTGCGAGGGACACCTCGGGATTCTCCTCGAGTCTTGGCATGGCAATTGGGACGCGTCTCCACGTGAAAAGGGAGACCAACGGTCCCTTTCACGTGCCAGAGGGATCCTGGAACTCCTATCCATTTTCAAGAGGAGTCAGGCATCGTCTCCTTTGGAAGCATTGATCTCCGCTGACCTCTCCAATTTTCAAAGGATTCGAGGCCTCCGGTCGCGAAGAGGCGGAGAACTAGGTCTTTCTCTGTGGTCTCCACAGGTGATTGAGACATCCCTTCGTCTTGGGAGATTCAAGACGAGCCTGCACTCAATTCACTGCAGGGATATACGGCCTTACTTCGAGTCAGAGCATCTCGGTGTCCATTCCACTTGAGGCCACAAACTCAGGGTCCCTCTCACTTACCTGTAGCTGAGAGAAGCCTCCTCTTGAGGTGCTTGTGGAAAGTTGGTATTCCTCTTGAGTCAAAGCCAGGAACTAAGCTCTCATCTCGAGTTGATTTGGGGTCCACGGAGCCCTTTCGTGTTTCTACAGTGACCTCAGGATCCCTCTAGACTTGAGACAGTGATCTTGCTTTTTCTCTGGAGTGCCATCAAGGAAATCAAGCCTCATTTCAAGTTTGATATGGGATACGGAATTGGTCTGAACACAGTGCAGTGAAAAAGGGCCTCATCTCGCGGCGAGGGGGAAGTCTCATATTTTTTCTCGAGTTGCGGCCGGAACCTGGGGTATATTCTCGAGTTACGACGGGGAGGGCCCTTCCAGACACGTGTTTATTCAGCGACGTCAGGACTCGTGTCTAGGTGCAAGGGAACCTCTGGATTCTCCTCGAGTCTTGGCATGACATTTGGGACGCGTCTCCACGTGAGGCGGGGACCCAGGGTCCCTTTCCACGTGCGACAGGGATCCTGGGACTCCTATCCATTTTCAAGAGGAGTCAGGCATCGTCTCCTTTGGAAGCATTGATCTCCGCAGACCTCTCGAATTTTCAAAGGATGTGAGGCCTCTGGTCGCGATGAGGCGGAGGACTAGGTCTTCCTCTTTTGTCTCCACAGGGGATTCAGACATCCCTTCATCTTGGGAGATGCAAGACGAGCCTGCATTCAATTCACTGCAGGGATATCTGGCCTTACTTCAAGTCAGAGCATCTCGGTGTCCATTCCACTTGAGGCCACAAACTCATGGTCCCTCTCACATACCTGTAGCTGAGAGAAGCCTCCTCTTAAGGTGCTTGTGGAAAGTTGGTATTCCTCTTGAGTCGAAGCCAGGGACTAAGCTCTCATCTCGAGTTGATTTGGGGTCCACGGAGCCCTTTCGTGTTGCTCCAATGACCTCAGGATCCCTCTAGACTTGAGACAGTGATCTTGGGTTTTCTCTGGAGTGCCATCAAGGAAATCAAGGCTCCTTTCACGTTTGATGTGGAACACGGAATTGCTCTGCACGCAGTGGAGGGGAATCGGGCCTCATCTCGCGGTGAGGGGAAGTCTCATGGTTTTTCTCAAGTTGCGGCCGGAACCTGGGGAATATTCTCGAGTTACGACGGGGAGGGCTCTTCCAGACACGTGTTTGTTCAGCGACGACAGGACTCCTGCCTAGGTGCGAGAGACACCTCGGGATTCTCCTCGAGTCTTGGCATGGCAATTGGGACGCGTCTCCACGTGAGGCGGGGGAACTTGTGTCCCTTTCCACGTGCCACAGGGATCCTGGGACTCCTATCCATTTTCAAGAGGAGTCAGGCATCGTCTCCTTTGGAAGCATTGATCTCAGCAGACCTTTCGAGTTTTCAAAGGATGTGAGGCCTCCGGTCGCGTTGAGGCGGAGGACTAGATCTTTCTCTGTGGTCTCCACAGGGGATTCAGACATCCCTTCGTCTTGGAAGAGGCAAGACGAGCCTGCATTCAATTCACTGCAGTTATATCCGGCCTTACTTCAAGTCAGAGCATCTCGGTGTCCATTCCACTTGAGGCCACAAACTCAGGGTCCCTCTCACATACCTGTAGCTGAGAGAAGCCTCCTCTTGAGGTGCTTGTGGAAAGTTGGTGTTCCTCTTGAGTCGAAGCCAAGGACTAAGCTCTCATCTCGAGTTGATTTGGGGTCCACGGAGCCCTTTCGTGTTGCTACAGTGACCTCAGGATCCCTCTAGACTTAAGAGAGTGATCTTGGGTTTTCTCTGGAGTGCCATCAAGGAAATCAAGGCTCCTTTCACGTTTTATGTGGAACACAGAATTGCTCTGCACGCAGTGCAGGGGAATCGGGCCTCATATCGCACCGAAGGGGAAGTCTCATGGTTTTTCTCGAGTTGCGGCCGGAACCTGGGGTATATTCTCGAGTTACGACGGGGAGGGCCCTTCCAGACACGTGTTTGTTCAGCGATGTCAGGACTCCTGCCTAGGTGCGAGGGACACTTCGCGATTCTCCACAAGTCTTGGCATGGCAATTGGGACGCGTCTCCACGTGAGGCGGGAGACCCAGGGTCCCTTTCCACGTGCCACAGGGATGCTGGGACTCCTATCCATTTTCAAGAGGAGTCAGGCATTGTCTCCTTTGTAAGCATTGATCTCCGCGGACCTCTCGAGTTTTCAAAGGATGTGAGGCCTCCGGTCGTGATGAGGCGGAGGACTAGCTCTTTCTCTGTGGTCACCACAGGTGATTCAGACACCCCTTCGTCTTGGGAGATGCAAGACGAGCCTGCATTCAATTCACTGCAGGGATATCCGGCCTTACTTCAAGTCAGAGCATCTCGGTGTCCATTCCACTTGAGGCCACAAACTCAGGGTCCCTCTCACATAAATGTAGCTGAGAGAAGCTTCCTCTTGAGGTGCTTGTGGAAAGTTGGTATTCCTCTTGAGTCGAAGCCAGACACTAAGCTCTCATCTCGAGTTGATTTGGGGTCCACGGAGCCCTTTCGTGTTGCTCCAGTGACCTCAGGATCCCTCTAGACTTGAGACAGTGATCTTGGGTTTTCTCTGGAGTGGCATCAAGGAAATCTAGGCTCCTTTCTCGTTTGATGTGGAACACGGAATTGCTCTGCATGCAGTGCAGTTGAATCGGGCCTCATCTCGTGGCGAGGGGGAAGTCTCATGGTTTTTCTCGAGTTGCGGCCGGAACCTGGGGTATATTCGCGAGTTACGACGGGGAGGGCCCTTCCAGACACGTGTTTGTTCAGCGACGTCAGGACTCCTGCCTAGGTGCGAGGGACAACTCGGGATTCTCCTCGAGTCTTGGAATGGCATTTGGGTCGTGTCTACACATGAGGCGGGAGATCCAGGGTCCCTTTGCACTTGCCACAGGGATCCGGTGAATCCTATCCATTTCCAAGAGGAGTCAGGCATCGTCTCCTTTGGAAGCATTGATCTCAGCGGACCTCTCGAGTTTTCAAAGGATGTGAGGCCTCCGGTCGCGATGAGGAGGAGAACTAGGTCTTTCTCTGTGGTCTCCACTGGGGATTCAGACAACCCTTCGTCTTTGGAGATGCAAGACGAGCCTGCATTCAATTCACTGCAGGGATATCCGGCCTTACTTCGAGTCAGAGCTTCTCGGTGTCCATTCCACTTGAGGCCACAAACTCAGGGTCAATCTCACATACCTGTAACTGAGAGAAGCCTTCTCTTGAGGTGCTTGTGGAAAGCTGGTATTCCTCTTGAGACGATGCCGGGGACTAAGCTCTCATCTCGAGTTGATTTGGGGTCCACGGAGCCCTTTCCTGTTGCTCCAGTGACCTCAGGATCCCTCTAGACTTGAGACAGTGATCTTGGGTTTTCTCTGTAGTGCCATCAAGGAAATCAAGGCTCCTTTCACGTTTGATGTGGAACACGGAATTGCTCTGCATGCAGCGCAGGGAAATCGGGCCTCATCTCGCGCCGAGGGGGAAGTCGCATGGTTTTTCTCGAGTTTAGGCCGGAACCTGGGGTATATTCTCGAGTTACGACGGGGAGGGCCCTTCCAGACACGTGTTTGTTCAGCGACGTCAGGACTCCTTCCTAGGTGCGAGGGACACCTCGGGATTCTCCTCGAGTCTTGGCATGGCAATTGGCACGCGTCTCCACGTGAGGCGGGAGACCCAGTGTCCCTTTCCACGTGCCACCGGGATCCTGGGACTCCTATCCATTTTCAAGAGGAGTCAGGCATCGTCTCCTTTGGAAGCATTGATCTCCGCGGACCTCTCGAGTTTTCAAAGGATGTGAGGCCTCCGTCAGCGATGAGGTGGAGAACTAGGTCTTTCTCTCTGGTCTCCACAGGGGATGCAGACATCCCTTCGTCTTGGAGATGCAAGACGAGCCTGCATTCAATTCACTGCAGGGATATCCGTCCTTACTTTGAGTCAGAGCATCTCGGTGTTAATTCCACTTGAGGCCACAAACTCAGGGTCCCTCTCACATACCTGTAGCTGTGAGAAGCCTCCCCTGAGGTGCTTGTGGAAAGTTGGTATTCCTCTTGAGTCGAAGCCAGGGACTAACCTCACATCTCGAGTTGATTTGGGTCTGCAGAGCCCTTTCGTGTTGCTACAGTGACCTCAGGATCCCTCTAGACTTGAGTCTGTGATCTTGGGTTTTCTCTGGAGTGCCATCAAGGAAATCAAGGCTCCTTTCTCGTTTGATGTGGAACACGGAATTGCTCTGCATGCAGTGCAGGGGAATCGGGCCTCATCTCGTGGCGAGGGGGAAGTCTCATGGTTTTTCTCGAGTTGCGGCCGGAACCTGGGGTATATTCGCGAGTTACGACGGGGAGGGCCATTCCAGACACGTGTTTGTTCAGCGAAGTCAGGACTCCTGCCAAGGTGCGAGGGACACCTCGGGATTCTCCTCGAGTCTTGGCATGGCAATTGGGACGCGTCTCCACGTGAGGCGGGAGACCTAGGGTACCTTTCCACGTGCCACAGGGATCCTGGGACTCCTATCCATTTTCAAGAGGAGTCAGGCATCGTCTCCTTTGGAAGCATTGATCTCCGCAGACCTCTCGAGTTTTCAAAGGATGTGAGGCCTCCGGTCGTGATGAGGCGGAGGACTAGCTCTTTCTCTGTGGTCTCCACAGGGGATTCAGACATCCCTTCGTCTTTGGAGATGCAAGACGAGCCTGCATTCAATTCACTTCAGGGATATCCGGTCTTACTTCGAGTCAGAGCATCTCGGTGTCCATTCCACTTGAATCCACAAACTCAGGGGCCCTCTCACATACCTGTAGCTGAGAGAAGCCTCCTCTTGAGGTGCTTGTGGAAAGTTGGTATTCCTCTTGAGGCGAAGCCAGGGACTAAGCTCTCATCTCGCGTTGATTTGGGGTCCACGGATCCCTTTCCTGTTGCTCCAGTGCCCTCAGGATCCCTCTAGACTTGAAACAGTGATCTTGGGTTTTCTCTGGAGTGCCATCAAGGAAATCAAGGCTCCTTTCACGTTTGATGTGGAACACGGAATTGCTCTGCACGCAGTGCAGGGGATTCGGGCCTCATCTCTCGGCGAGGGGGAAGTCTCATGGTTTTTCTCGAGTTGCGGCCGGAACCTGGGGTATATTCTCGAGTTACGACGGGGAGGGCCCTTCCAGACACGTGTTTGTTCAGCGACGTCAGGACTCCTGCCTAGGTGCGAGGGACACCTCGGGATTCTCCTCGAGTCTTGGCATGGCAATTGGGACACGTCTCCACGTGAGTCGGGAGACCAAGGGCCCCTTTCCACGTACCACATGGATCCTGGGACTCCTATCCATTTTCAAGAGGAGTCAGGCATCGTCTCCTTTGGAAGCATTGATCTCCGCGGACCTCTCGAGTTTTCAAAGGATTTGAGGCCTCCGTTCGCGTTGAGGCGTAGGACTAGGTCTTTCTCTGTGGTCTCCACAGGGGATTCAGACAACCCTTCGTCTTGGGAGATGCAAGACGAGCCTGCATTCAATTCACTGCAGGGATATCCGGCCTTACTTCGAGTCAGAGCATCTCGGTGTCCATTTCACTTGAGGCCACAAACTCAGGGTCCCTCTCACATACTTGTAGCTGAGAGAAGCCTCCTCTTGAGGTGCTTGTGGAAAGTTGATATTCCTCTTGATTCGAAGCCAGGGACTAAGCTCTCATCTCGAGTTGATTTGGGGTCCACGGAGCCCTTTCGTGTTGCTCCAGTGACCTGAGGATCCCTCTAGACTTGAGACAGTGATCTTGGGTTTTCTCTGGAGTGCCATCAAGGAAATCAAGGCTCCTTTCACGTTTGATGTGGAACACCGAATTGCTCTGCACGCAGTGCAGGGGAATCGGGCATTATCTCACGGCGAATGGGAAGTCTCATGCTTTTTCTCGAGTTGCGGCGGGAACCTGGGGTATATTCGCGAGTTACGATGGGGAGGGCCCTTCCAGACATGTGTTTGTTCAGCGACGTCAGGACTTCTGCCTAGGTGCGAGGGACACCTCGGGATTCTCCTCGAGTATTGGCATGGCCTTTGGGACGCGTCTCCACGTGAGGCGGAAACCCAGGGTCCCTTTCCACGTGCCAAAGGGATCCTGGGACTCCTATCCATTTTCAAGAAGAGTCAGGCATCGTCTCCTTTGGAAGCATTGATCTCCGCGGACCTCTCGAGTTTTCAAAGAATATGAGGCCTCTGGTCGCGATGAATCGGAGAACTAGGACTTTCTCTGTGGTCTCCACTGGGGATTCAGACATTCCTTCATCTTGGGAGATGCAAGACGAGCCTGCATTCAATTCACTGCAGGGATATCCGGCCTTACTTCAAGTCAGAGCATCTCGGTGTCCATTCCACTTGAGGCCACAAACTCAGGGTCCTCTCACATACCTGTAGTTAAGAGAAGCCTCCTCTTGAGGTGCTTGTGGAAAGTTGGTATTCCTCTTGAGTCGAAGCCAGGGACTAAGCTCTCATCTCGAGTTGATTTGGGGTCCACGGAGCCTTTTCGTGTTGCTACAGTGACCTCAGGATCCCTCTAGACTTGAGAGTTATCTTGGGTTTTCTCTGGAGTGCCATCAAGGAATTCAAGGCTCTTTTCACGTTTGATGTGGGATACGGAATTGCTCTGCACGCAGTGCAGGGGAATCGGGACTCATCTCGCAGCGAGGGGGAAGTCTCATGGTTTTCCTCGAGTTGCGGCTGGAACCTGGGGTATATTCTCGAGTTACGTCGGGGAGGGCCCTTCCAGACACGTGTTTGTTCAGCGACGTCAGGACTCTTGTCTAGGTGCGAGGGACACCTCGGGATTCTCCTCGAGTCTTGGCATGGCAATTGGGACGCGTCTCCACGTGAAAAGGGAGACCAACGGTCCCTTTCACGTGCCAGAGGGATCCTGGAACTCCTATCCATTTTCAAGAGGAGTCAGGCATCGTCTCCTTTGGAAGCATTGATCTCCGCTGACCTCTCCAATTTTCAAAGGATTCGAGGCCTCCGGTCGCGAAGAGGCGGAGAACTAGGTCTTTCTCTGTGGTCTCCACAGGTGATTGAGACATCCCTTCGTCTTGGGAGATTCAAGACGAGCCTGCACTCAATTCACTGCTGGGATATACGGCCTTACTTCGAGTCAGAGCATCTCGGTGTCCATTCCACTTGAGGCCACAAACTCAGGGTCCCTCTCACATACCTGTAGCTGAGAGAAGCCTCCTCTTGAGGTGCTTGTGGAAAGTTGGTATTCCTCTTGAGTCAAAGCCAGGAACTAAGCTCTCATCTCGAGTTGATTTGGGGTCCACGGAGCCCTTTCGTGTTTCTACAGTGACCTCAGGATCCCTCTAGACTTGAGACAGTGATCTTGCTTTTTCTCTGGAGTACCATCAAGGAAATCAAGCCTCATTTCAAGTTTGATATGGGATACGGAATTGGTCTGAACACAGTGCAGTGAAAAAGGGCCTCATCTCGCGGCGAGGGGGAAGTCTCATATTTTTTCTCGAGTTGCGGCCGGAACCTGGGGTATATTCTCGAGTTACGACGGGGAGGGCCCTTCCAGACACGTGTTTATTCAGCGACGTCAGGACTCGTGTCTAGGTGCAAGGGAACCTCTGGATTCTCCTCGAGTCTTGGCATGGCATTTGGGACGCGTCTCCACGTGAGGCGGGGACCCAGGGTCCCTTTCCACGTGCGACAGGGATCCTGGGACTCCTATCCATTTTCAAGAGGAGTCAGGCATCGTCTCCTTTGGAAGCATTGATCTCCGCAGACCTCTCGAATTTTCAAAGGATGTGAGGCCTCTGGTCGCGATGAGGCGGAGGACTAGGTCTTCCTCTTTTGTCTCCACAGGGGATTCAGACATCCCTTCATCTTGGGAGATGCAAGACGAGCCTGCATTCAATTCACTGCAGGGATATCTGGCCTTACTTCAAGTCAGAGCATCTCGGTGTCCATTCCACTTGAGGCCACAAACTCATGGTCCCTCTCACATACCTGTAGCTGAGAGAAGCCTCCTCTTAAGGTGCTTGTGGAAAGTTGGTATTCCTCTTGAGTCGAAGCCAGGGACTAAGCTCTCATCTCGAGTTGATTTGGGGTCCACGGAGCCCTTTCGTGTTGCTCCAATGACCTCAGGATCCCTCTAGACTTGAGACAGTGATCTTGGGTTTTCTCTGGAGTGCCATCAAGGAAATCAAGGCTCCTTTCACGTTTGATGTGGAACACGGAATTGCTCTGCACGCAGTGGAGGGGAATCGGGCCTCATCTCGCGGTGAGGGGAAGTCTCATGGTTTTTCTCAAGTTGCGGCCGGAACCTGGGGAATATTCTCGAGTTACGACGGGGAGGGCTCTTCCAGACACGTGTTTGTTCAGCGACGACAGGACTCCTGCCTAGGTGCGAGAGACACCTCGGGATTCTCCTCGAGTCTTGGCATGGCAATTGGGACGCGTCTCCACGTGAGGCGGGGGAACTTGTGTCCCTTTCCACGTGCCACAGGGATCCTGGGACTCCTATCCATTTTCAAGAGGAGTCAGGCATCGTCTCCTTTGGAAGCATTGATCTCAGCAGACCTTTCGAGTTTTCAAAGGATGTGAGGCCTCCGGTCGCGTTGAGGCGGAGGACTAGATCTTTCTCTGTGGTCTCCACAGGGGATTCAGACATCCCTTCGTCTTGGAAGAGGCAAGACGAGCCTGCATTCAATTCACTGCAGTTATATCCGGCCTTACTTCAAGTCAGAGCATCTCGGTGTCCATTCCACTTGAGGCCACAAACTCAGGGTCCCTCTCACATACCTGTAGCTGAGAGAAGCCTCCTCTTGAGGTGCTTGTGGAAAGTTGGTGTTCCTCTTGAGTCGAAGCCAAGGACTAAGCTCTCATCTCGAGTTGATTTGGGGTCCACGGAGCCCTTTCGTGTTGCTACAGTGACCTCAGGATCCCTCTAGACTTGAGAGAGTGATCTTGGGTTTTCTCTGGAGTGCCATCAAGGAAATCAAGGCTCCTTTCACGTTTTATGTGGAACACAGAATTGCTCTGCACGCAGTGCAGGGGAATCGGGCCTCATATCGCACCGAAGGGGAAGTCTCATGGTTTTTCTCGAGTTGCGGCCGGAACCTGGGGTATATTCTCGAGTTACGACGGGGAGGGCCCTTCCAGACACGTGTTTGTTCAGCGATGTCAGGACTCCTGCCTAGGTGCGAGGGACACTTCGCGATTCTCCACAAGTCTTGGCATGGCAATTGGGACGCGTCTCCACGTGAGGCGGGAGACCCAGGGTCCCTTTCCACGTGCCACAGGGATGCTGGGACTCCTATCCATTTTCAAGAGGAGTCAGGCATTGTCTCCTTTGTAAGCATTGATCTCCGCGGACCTCTCGAGTTTTCAAAGGAATTGAGGCCTCAGGTCGCAATGAGGCGGAGAACTCGGTCTTTCTCTGTGGTTTCCACAGGGGATTCAGACATCCCTTCGTCTTGGGAGATGCAAGACGAGCGTGCATTTAATTCACTGCAGGGATATCCGGCCTTACTTCGAGTGAGAGCATCTCGGTGCCCATTCCACTTGAGGCCACAAACTCAGGGTCCCTCTCACATACCTGCAGCTGAGAGAAGCCTACTCTTCAGGTGCTTGTGGAAAGTTGGTATTCCTCTTGAGTCGAAGCCAGGGACTAACCTCGCATCTCGAGTTGATTTGGGGTCCACGGAGCCCTTTCGTGTTGCTCCAGTGACCTCAGGATCCCTCTAGACTTGAGACAGTGATCTTGGGTTTTCTCTGGAGTGCCATCAAGGAAATCAAGTCTCCTTTCATGTTTGATGTGGAACACGGAATTGCTCTGCATGTAGTGCAGGGGAATCGGGCCTCATCTCGCGGCGAGGGGGAAGTCTCATGGTTATTCTCGAGTTGCGGCCGGAAGCTTGGGTATAGTCTAGAGTTACAATGGGAAAGGCCCTTCCATACACGTGTTTGTTCAGCGACGTCAAGACACCTGCCTTGGTGCGAGGGACAACTCGGGATTCTCCTCGAGTGTTGGCATGGCAATTGGGACGCGTCTCCACGTAAGGCGGGAGACCCAGGTTCCCTTTCCACGTGCCACAGGGATCCTGGGACTCCTATCCATTTTCAAGAGGAGTCAGGCATCGTCTCCTTTGGAAGCATTGATCTCCGCGGACCTCTCGACTTTTCAAAGGATGTGAGGCCTCCGGTCGTGATGAGGCGGAGGACTAGCTCTTTCTCTGTGGTCACCACAGGTGATTCAGACACCCCTTCGTCTTGGGAGATGCAAGACGAGCCTGCATTCAATTCACTTCAGGGATATCCGGCCTTACTTCAAGTCAGAGCATCTCGGTGTCCATTCCACTTGAGGCCACAAACTCAGGGTCCCTCTCACATAAATGTAGCTGAGAGAAGCTTCCTCTTGAGGTGCTTGTGGAAAGTTGGTATTCCTCTTGAGTCGAAGCCAGACACTAAGCTCTCATCTCGAGTTGATTTGGGGTCCACGGAGCCCTTTCGTGTTGCTCCAGTGACCTCAGGATCCCTCTAGACTTGAGACAGTGATCTTGGGTTTTCTCTGGAGTGGCATCAAGGAAATCTAGGCTCCTTTCTCGTTTGATGTGGAACACGGAATTGCTCTGCATGCAGTGCAGTTGAATCGGGCCTCATCTCGTGGCGAGGGGGAAGTCTCATGGTTTTTCTCGAGTTGCGGCCGGAACCTGGGGTATATTCGCGAGTTACGACGGGGAGGGCCCTTCCAGACACGTGTTTGTTCAGCGACGTCAGGACTCCTGCCTAGGTGCGAGGGACAACTCGGGATTCTCCTCGAGTCTTGGAATGGCATTTGGGTCGCGTCTACACATGAGGCGGGAGATCCAGGGACCCTTTGCACTTGCCACAGGGATCCGGTGAATCCTATCCATTTCCAAGAGGAGTCAGGCATCGTCTCCTTTGGAAGCATTGATCTCAGCGGACCTCTCGAGTTTTCAAAGGATGTGAGGCCTCCGGTCGCGATGAGGAGGAGAACTAGGTCTTTCTCTGTGGTCTCCACTGGGGATTCAGACAACCCTTCGTCTTTGGAGATGCAAGACGAGCCTGCATTCAATTCACTGCAGGGATATCCGGCCTTACTTCGAGTCAGAGCTTCTCGGTGTCCATTCCACTTGAGGCCACAAACTCAGGGTCAATCTCACATACCTGTAGCTGAGAGAAGCCTTCTCTTGAGGTGCTTGTGGAAAGCTGGTATTCCTCTTGAGACGATGCCGGGGACTAAGCTCTCATCTCGAGTTGATTTGGGGTCCACGGAGCCCTTTCCTGTTGCTCCAGTGACCTCAGGATCCCTCTAGACTTGAGACAGTGATCTTGGGGTTTCTCTGGAGTGCCATCAAGGAAATCAAGGCTCCTTTCACGTTTGATGTGGAACACGGAATTGCTCTGCATGCAGCGCAGGGAAATCGGGCCTCATCTCGCGCCGAGGGGGAAGTCGCATGGTTTTTCTCGAGTTTAGGCCGGAACCTGGGGTATATTCTCGAGTTACGACGGGGAGGGCCCTTCCAGACACGTGTTTGTTCAGCGACGTCAGGACTCCTTCCTAGGTGCGAGGGACACCTCGGGATTCTCCTCGAGTCTTGGCATGGCAATTGGCACGCGTCTCCACGTGAGGCGGGAGACCCAGTGTCCCTTTCCACGTGCCACCGGGATCCTGGGACTCCTATCCATTTTCAAGAGGAGTCAGGCATCGTCTCCTTTGGAAGCATTGATCTCCGCGGACCTCTCGAGTTTTCAAAGGATGTGAGGCCTCCGTCAGCGATGAGGTGGAGAACTAGGTCTTTCTCTCTGGTCTCCACAGGGGATGCAGACATCCCTTCGTCTTGGAGATGCAAGACGAGCCTGCATTCAATTCACTGCAGGGATATCCGTCCTTACTTTGAGTCAGAGCATCTCGGTGTTCATTCCACTTGAGGCCACAAACTCAGGGTCCCTCTCACATACCTGTAGCTGTGAGAAGCCTCCCCTGAGGTGCTTGTGGAAAGTTGGTATTCCTCTTGAGTCGAAGCCAGGGACTAACCTCTCATCTCGAGTTGATTTGGGTCTGCAGAGCCCTTTCGTGTTGCTACAGTGACCTCAGGATCCCTCTAGACTTGAGTCTGTGATCTTGGGTTTTCTCTGGAGTGCCATCAAGGAAATCAAGGCTCCTTTCTCGTTTGATGTGGAACACGGAATTGCTCTGCATGCAGTGCAGGGGAATCGGGCCTCATCTCGTGGCGAGGGGGAAGTCTCATGGTTTTTCTCGAGTTGCGGCCGGAACCTGGGGTATATTCGCGAGTTACGACGGGGAGGGCCATTCCAGACACGTGTTTGTTCAGCGACGTCAGGACTCCTGCCAAGGTGCGAGGGACACCTCGGGATTCTCCTCGAGTCTTGGCATGGCAATTGGGACGCGTCTCCACGTGAGGCGGGAGACCTAGGGTACCTTTCCACGTGCCACAGGGATCCTGGGACTCCTATCCATTTTCAAGAGGAGTCAGGCATCGTCTCCTTTGGAAGCATTGATCTCCGCAGACCTCTCGAGTTTTCAAAGGATGTGAGGCCTCCGGTCGTGATGAGGCGGAGGACTAGCTCTTTCTCTGTGGTCTCCACAGGGGATTCAGACATCCCTTCGTCTTTGGAGATGCAAGACGAGCCTGCATTCAATTCACTTCAGGGATATCCGGTCTTACTTCGAGTCAGAGCATCTCGGTGTCCATTCCACTTGAATCCACAAACTCAGGGGCCCTTTCACATACCTGTAGCTGAGAGAAGCCTCCTCTTGAGGTGCTTGTGGAAAGTTGGTATTCCTCTTGAGGCGAAGCCAGGGACTAAGCTCTCATCTCGAGTTGATTTGGGGTCCACGGATCCCTTTCCTGTTGCTCCAGTGCCCTCAGGATCCCTCTAGACTTGAAACAGTGATCTTGGGTTTTCTCTGGAGTGCCATCAAGGAAATCAAGGCTCCTTTCACGTTTGATGTGGAACACGGAATTGCTCTGAACGCAGTGCAGGGGATTCGGGCCTCATCTCTCGGCGAGGGGGAAGTCTCATGGTTTTTCTCGAGTTGCGGCCGGAACCTGGGGTATATTCTCGAGTTACGACGGGGAGGGCCCTTCCAGACACGTGTTTGTTCAGCGACGTCAGGACTCCTGCCTAGGTGCGAGGGACACCTCGGGATTCTCCTCGAGTCTTGGCATGGCAATTGGGACACGTCTCCACGTGAGGCGGGAGACCCAGTGTCCCTTTCCACTTGCCACATGGATCCTGGGACTCCGATCCATTTTCAAGAGGAGTCAGGCATCGTCTCCTTTGGAAGCACTGATCTCCGCGGACCTCTCGAGTCTTCAAAGGATGAGAGGCCTCCGGTCGCGAGGAGGCAGGGTATTAGGTCTTTCTCTGTGGTCTCCACAGGGGATTCAGACAACCCTTCGTCTTGGGAGATGCAAGACGAGCCTGCATTCAATTCACTGCAGGGATATCCGGCCTTACTTCGAGTCAGAGCATCTCGGTGTCCATTCCACTTGAGGCCACAAACTCAGGGTCCGTCTCACATACCTGTAGCTGAGAGAAGCCTCCTCTTGAGGTGCTTGTGGAAAGTTGGTATTCCTCTTGAGTCGAAGCCAGGGACTAAGCTCTCATCTCGAGTTGATTTGGGGTCCACGGATCCCTTTCCTGTTGCTCCAGTGCCCTCAGGATCCCTCTAGACTTGAAACAGTGATCTTGGGTTTTCTCTGGAGTGCCATCAAGGAAATCAAGGCTCCTTTCACGTTTGATGTGGAACATGGTATTCCTCTGCACGCAGTGCAGGGGATTCGGGCCTCATCTCGCGGCGAGGGGGAAGTCTCATGGTTTTTCTCGAGTTGCGGCCGGAACCTGCGGTATATTCTCGAGTTACCATGGGGAGGGCCCTTCCAGACACGTGTTTGTTCAGCGACGTCAGGACTCCTGCCTAGGTGCGAGGGACACCTCGGGATTCTCCTCGAGTCTTGGCATGGCAATTGGGACGCGTCTCCACGTGAGTCGGGAGACCAAGGGCCCCTTTCCACGTACCACATGGATCCTGGGACTCCTATCCATTTTCAAGAGGAGTCAGGCATCGTCTCCTTTGGAAGCATTGATCTCCGCGAACCTCTCGAGTTTTCAAAGGATTTGAGGCCTCCGTTCGCGTTGAGGCGTAGGACTAGGTCTTTCTCTGTGGTCTCCACAGGGGATTCAGACAACCCTTCGTCTTGGGAGATGCAAGACGAGCCTGCATTCAATTCACTGCAGGGATATCCGGCCTTACTTCGAGTCAGAGCATCTCGGTGTCCATTTCACTTGAGGCCACAAACTCAGGGTCCCTCTCACATACTTGTAGCTGAGAGAAGCCTCCTCTTGAGGTGCTTGTGGAAAGTTGATATTCCTCTTGATTCGAAGCCAGGGACTAAGCTCTCATCTCGAGTTGATTTGGGGTCCACGGAGCCCTTTCGTGTTGCTCCAGTGACCTGAGGATCCCTCTAGACTTGAGACAGTGATCTTGGGTTTTCTCTGGAGTGCCATCAAGGAAATCAAGGCTCCTTTCACGTTTGATGTGGAACACCGAATTGCTCTGCACGCAGTGCAGGGGAATCGGGCATTATCTCACGGCGAATGGGAAGTCTCATGCTTTTTCTCGAGTTGCGGCGGGAACCTGGGGTATATTCGCGAGTTACGATGGGGAGGGCCCTTCCAGACATGTGTTTGTTCAGCGACGTCAGGACTTCTGCCTAGGTGCGAGGGACACCTCGGGATTCTCCTCGAGTATTGGCATGGCCTTTGGGACGCGTCTCCACGTGAGGCGGAAACCCAGGGTCCCTTTCCACGTGCCAAAGGGATCCTGGGACTCCTATCCATTTTCAAGAAGAGTCAGGCATCGTCTCCTTTGGAAGCATTGATCTCCGCGGACCTCTCGAGTTTTCAAAGGATATGAGGCCTCTGGTCGCGATGAATCGGAGAACTAGGACTTTCTCTGTTGTCTCCACTGGGGATTCAGACATCCCTTCATCTTGGGAGATGCAAGACGAGCCTGCATTCAATTCACTGCAGGGATATCCGGCCTTACTTCAAGTCAGAGCATCTCGGTGTCCATTCCACTTGAGGCCACAAACTCAGGGTCCTCTCACATACCTGTAGTTAAGAGAAGCCTCCTCTTGAGGTGCTTGTGGAAAGTTGGTATTCCTCTTGAGTCGAAGCCAGGGACTAAGCTCTCATCTCGAGTTGATTTGGGGTCCACGGAGCCCTTTCTTGTATCTCCTGTGACCTGAGGATCCCTCTAGACTTGAGACAGTGATCTTGGGTTTTCTCTGGAGTGCCATCAAGGAAATCAAGGCTCCTTTCACGTTTGATGTGGAACACGGAATTGCTCTGCATGCAGTGCAGGGGAATCGGGCCTCATGTCGCGGCGAGGGGGAAGTCTCATGGTTTTTCTCGAGTTGCGGCCGGAACCTGGGGTATATTCTCGAGTTACGACGGGGAGGGCCCTTCCAGACACGTGTTTGTTCAGCGAAGTCAGGACTCCTGCCTAGATTCGAGGGATACCTCGGGATTCTCCTCTAGTCTTGGCATGGCAATTGGGACGCGTCTCCACGTGAGGCGGGAGACCCAGGGTCCCTTTCCACGTGCCACAGGGATCCTGGGACTCCTATCCACTTTCAAGAGGAGTCAGGCATCGACTCCTTTGGAAGCATTGATCTCCGTGGACCTCTCGAGTTTTCGAAGGGTGTGAGGCCTCCGGTCGCGATGAGGCGGAGAATTAGGTCTTTCTCTGTGGTCTCCACAGGGGATGCAGATATCCCTTCCTCTTGGGAGATGCAAGACGAGCCTGCATTCAATTCACTGCAGGGATATCCTGCCTTACTTCGAGTCAAAGCATCTCGGTGTCCATTCCACTTGAGGCCACAAACTCAGGGTCCCTCTCACATACTTGTAGCTGAGAGAAGCCTCCTCTTGAGGGGCTTGTGGAAAGTTCGTATTCCTCTTGAGTCGAAGCCAGGGACGAAGCTCTCATCTCAAGTTGATTTGGGGTCCACGGAGCCCTTTCCTTTTGCTCCAGTGACCTCATGATCCCTCTAGAATTGAGACAGTGATCTTGGGTTTTATCTGGAGTGCCATCAAGGAAATCAAGGCTCCTTTCACGTTTGATGTGGAACACGGAATTGCTCTGCAAGCAGTGCAGGAGAATCGGGCCTTATCTCGCGGCGAATGGGAAGTCTCATGGTTTTTCTCGAGTTGCGGCCGGAACCTGGGGTATATTCTCGTGTTACGACGGGGAGGGCCCTTCCAGACACGTGTTTGTTCAGCGACGTCAGGACTTTTGCCTAGGTGCGAGGGACACCTCGGGATTCTCCTCGAGTCTTGGCATGGCAATTGGGACGCGTCTCCACGTGAGGCGGGAGACCCAGGGTCCCTTTCCACGTGCCACAGGGATCCTGGGACTCCTATCCACTTTCAAGAGGAGTCAGGCATCGTCTCCTTTGGAAGCATTGATCTCCTCGGACCTCTGGAGTTTTCAAAGGATGTGAGGCCTCCGTTCGCGTTGAGGCGGAGGACTAGGTCTTTCTCTGTGGTCTCCACAGGGGATTCAGACATCCCTTCGTCTTGGGAGATGCAAGACGAGCCTGCATTCAATTCACTGCAGGGATATCCGGCCTTACTTCGAGTCAGAGCATCTCGGTGTCCATTCCACTTGAGGCCACAAACTCAGGGTCACTCTCACATACCTGTAGCTGAGAGAAGCCTCCTCTTGAGGTGCTTGTGGAAAGTTGGTATTCCCCTTGAGTCGAAGCCAGGGACTAAGCTCTCATCTCGAGTTGATTTGGGGTCCACGGATCCCTTTCGTGTTGCTCCAGTGACCTCAGGATCCCTCTAGACTTGAGCCAGTGATCTTGGGTTTTCTCTGGAGTGCCATCAAGGAAATCAAGGCTCCTTTCACGTTTGATGTGGAACACGGAATTGCTCTGCACGCAGTGCAGGGGATTCGGGCCTCATCTCTCGGCGAGGGGGAACTCTCATGGTTTTTCTCGAGTTGCGGCCGGAACCTGGGGTATATTCTCGAGTTACCATGGGTAGGGCCCTTCCAGACACGTGTTTGTTCAACGACGTCAGGACTCCTGCCTAGGTGCGAGGGACACCTCGGGATTCTCCTCGAGTCTTGGCATGGCAATTGGGAGGCGTCTCCACGTGAGGCGGGAGACCCAGGGTCCCTTTCCACGTGCCACAGGGATCCTGGGACTGCTATCCATTTTTAAGAGGAGTCAGGCATCGCCTCCTTTGGAAGCATTGATCTCCGCGGACCTCTCGAGTTTTCGAAGGATGTGAGGCCTCCGGTCGCGATGAAGCGGAGGACCAGGTCTTTCTCTGTTGTCTCCACAGGGGATTCAGACATCCCTTCGTCTTGGGAGATGCAAGCCGAACCTGAATTCAGTTCACTGCAGGGATATCCAGCCTTAGTTCGAGTCAGAGCATCTCGGTGTCCATTCCACTTGAGGCCACAAACTCTGGGGCCCTCTCACATACCTGTAGCTGAGAGAAGCCTCCTCTTGAGGTGCTTGTGGAAAGTTGGTGTTACTCTTGAGTCGAAGCCAAGGACTAAGCTCTCATCTCGAGTTGACTTGGGGTCCACGGAGCCATTTCGTGTTGCTCCAGTGCCCTCAGGATCCCTCTAGACTTGAGCCAGTGATCTTGGGTTTTCTCTGGAGTGCCATCAAGGAAATCAAGGCTCCTTTCACGTTTGATGTGAAACACGGAATTGCTCTGCACGCAGTGCAGGGGATTCGGGCCTCATCTCTCGGTGAGGGGGAAGTCTCATGGTTTTTCTCGAGTTGCGGCCGGAACCTGGGGTATATTCTCGAGTTACGACGGGGAGGGCCCTTCCAGACACGTGTTTGTTCAGCGACGTCAGGACTCCTGCCTAGGTGCGAGGGACACCTCGGGATTCTCCTCGAGTCTTGGCATGGCAATTGGGACACGTCTCCACGTGAGGCGGGAGACCCAGTGTCCCTTTCCACGTGCCACAGGGATCCTGGGACTCCTATCCATTTTCAAGAGGAGTCAGGCATCGTCTCCTTTGGAAGCATTGATCTCCGCGGACCTCTCGAGTTTTCCAAGGATTTGAGGCCTCCGTTCGCGTTCAGGCGGAGGACTAGGTCTTTCTCTGTGGTCTCCACAGGGGATTCAGACAACCCTTCGTCTTGGGAGATGCAAGACGAGCCTGCATTCAATTCACTGCAGGGATATCCGGCCTTACTTCGAGTCAGAGCATCTCGGTGTCCATTCCACTTGAGGCCACAAACTCAGGGTCCCTCTCACATACCTGTAGCTGAGAGAAGCCTCCTCTTGAGGTGCTTGTGGAAAGTTGATATTCCTCTTGATTCGAAGCCAGGGACTAAGCTCTCATCTCGAGTTGATTTGGGGTCCACGGAGCCCTTTCGTGTTGCTCCAGTGACCTCAGGATCCCTCTAGACTTGAGACAGTGATCTTGGGTTTTCTCTGGAGTGCCATCAAGGAAATCAAGGCTCCTTTCACGTTTGATGTGGAACACCGAATTGCTCTGCACGCAGTGCAGGGGAATCGGGCATTATCTCACGGCGAATGGGAAGTCTCATGCTTTTTCTCGAGTTGCGGCGGGAACCTGGGGTATATTCGCGAGTTACGACGGGGAGGGCCCTTCCAGACATGTGTTTGTTCAGCGACGTCAGGACTTCTGCCTAGGTGCGAGGGACACCTCGGGATTCTCCTCGAGTATTGGCATGGCCTTTGGGACGCGTCTTCACGTGAGGCGGAAACCCAGGGTCCCTTTCCACGTGCCAAAGGGATCCTGGGACTCCTATCCATTTTCAAGAAGAGTCAGGCATCGTCTCCTTTGGAAGCATTGATCTCCGCGGACCTCTCGAGTTTTCAAAGGATATGAGGCCTCTGGTGGCGATGAATCGGAGAACTAGGACTTTCTCTGTGGTCTCCACTGGGGATTCAGACATCCCTTCATCTTGGGAGATGCAAGACGAGCCTGCATTCAATTCACTGCAGGGATATCCGGCCTTACTTCGAGTCAGAGCATCTCGGTGTCCATTCCACTTGAGGCCACAAACTCAGGGTCCTCTCACATACCTGTAGTTGAGAGAAGCCTCCTCTTGAGGTGCTTGTGGAAAGTTGGTATTCCTCTTGAGTCGAAGCCAAGGACTAAGCTCTCATCTCGAGTTGATTTGGGGTCCACGGAGCCCTTTCTTGTATCTCCTGTGACCTGAGGATCCCTCTAGACTTGAGACAGTGATCTTGGGTTTTCTCTGGAGTGCCATCAAGGAAATCAAGGCTCCTTTCACGTTTGATGTGGAACACGGAATTGCTCTGCATGCAGTGCAGGGGAATCGGGCCTCATGTCGCGGCGAGGGGGAAGTCTCATGGTTTTTCTCGAGTTGCGGCCGGAACCTGGGGTATATTCTCGAGTTACGACGGGGAGGGCCCTTCCAGACACATGTTTGTTCAGCGAAGTCAGGACTCCTGCCTAGATGCGAGGGATACCTCGGGATTCTCCTCTAGTCTTGGCATGGCAATTGGGACGCGTCTCCACGTGAGGCGGGAGACCCAGGGTCCCTTTCCACGTGCCACAGGGATCCTGGGACTCCTATCCACTTTCAAGAGGAGTCAGGCATCGACTCCTTTGGAAGCATTGATCTCCGTGGACCTCTCGAGTTTTCGAAGGGTGTGAGGCCTCCGGTCGCGATGAGGCGGAGAATTAGGTCTTTCTCTGAGGTCTCCACAGGGGATGCAGATATCCCTTCCTCTTGGGAGATGCAAGACGAGCCTGCATTCAATTCACTGCAGGGATATCCTGCCTTACTTCGAGTCAAAGCATCTCGGTGTCCATTCCACTTGAGGCCACAAACTCAGGGTCCCTCTCACATACTTGTAGCTGAGAGAAGCCTCCTCTTGAGGTGCTTGTGGAAAGTTCGTATTCCTCTTGAGTCGAAGCCAGGGACGAAGCTCTCATCTCAAGTTGATTTGGGGTCCACGGAGCCCTTTCCTTTTGTCCAGTGACCTCATGATCCCTCTAGACTTGAGACAGTGATCTTGGGTTTTATCTGGAGTGCCATCAAGGAAATCAAGGCTCCTTTCACGTTTGATGTGGAACACGGAATTGCTCTGCACGCAGTGCAGGTGAATCGGGCCTTATCTCGCGGCGAATGGGAAGTCTCATGGTTTTTCTCGAGTTGCGGCCGGAACCTGGGGTATATTCTCGTGTTACGACGGTGAGGGCCCTTCCAGACACGTGTTTGTTCAGCGACGTCAGGACTCCTGCCTAGGTGCGAGGGACACCTCGGGATTCTCCTCGAGTCTTGGCATGGCAATTGGGACGCGTCTCCACGTGAGGCGGGAGACCCAGGGTCCCTTTCCACGTGCCACAGTGATCCTGGGACTCCTATCCACTTTCAAGAGGAGTCAGGCATCGTCTCCTTTGGAAGCATTGATCTCCTCGGACCTCTCGAGTTTTCAAAGGATGTGAGGCCTCCGGTCTTGAAGAGGTGGAGGACTAGGTCTTTCTCTGTGGTCTCCACAGGGGATTCAGACATCCCTTCGTCTTGGGAGATGCAAGACGAGCCTGCATTCAATTCACTGCAGGGATATCCGGCCTTACTTCGAGTCAGAGCATCTCGGTGTCCATTCCACTTGAGGCCACAAACTCAGGGTCCCCCTCACATACCTGTAGCTGAGAGAAGCCTCCTCTTGAGGTGCTTGTGGAAAGTTGGTATTCCCCTTGAGTCGAAGCCAGGGACTAAGCTCTCATCTCGAGTTGATTTGGGGTCCACGGATCCCTTTCGTGTTGCTCCAGTGACCTCAGGATCCCTCTAGACTTGAGCCAGTGATCTTGGGTTTTCTCTGGAGTGCCATCAAGGAAATCAAGGCTCCTTTCACGTTTGATGTGGAACACGGAATTGCTCTGCACGCAGTGCAGGGGATTCGGGCCTCATGTCTCGGCGAGGGGGAAGTCTCATGGTTTTTCTCGAGTTGCGGCCGGAACCTGGGGTATATTCTCGAGTTAAGACGGGGAGGCCCCTTCCAGACACGTGTTTGTTCAACGATGTCAGGACTCCTGCCTAGGTGCGAGGGACACCTCGGGATTCTCCTCGAGTCTTGGCATGGCAATTGGGACGCGTCTCCACGTGAGGCGGGAGACCCAGGGTCCCTTTCCACGTGCCACAGGGATCCTGGGACTCCTATCCATTTTCAAGAGGAGTCAGGCATCGCCTCCTTTGGAAGCATTGATCTCCGCGGACCTCTCGAGTTTTCGAAGGATGTGAGGCCTCCGGTCGCGATGAAGCGGAGGACTAGGTCTTTCTCTGTGGTCTCCACAGGGGATTCAGACATCCCTTCGTCTTGGGAGATGCAAGCCGAACCTGAATTCAGTTCACTGCAGGGATATACAGCCTTAGTTCGAGTCAGAGCATCTCGGTGTCCATTCCACTTGAGGCCACAAACTCTGGGGCCCTCTCACATACCTGTAGCTGAGAGAAGCCTCCTCTTGAGGTGCTTGTGGAAATTTGGTGTTACTCTTGAGTCGAAGCCAAGGACTAAGCTCTCATCTCGAGTTGACTTGGGGTCCACGGAACCATTTCGTGTTGCTCCAGTGACCTCAGGATCCCTCTAGACTTGAGACAGTGATCTTGGGTTTTCTCTGGAGTGCCATCAAGGAAATAAAGGCTCCTTTCACGTTTGATGTGAAACACGGAATTGCTCTGCACGCAGTGCAGGGGAATCGGGACTCATCTCTCGGCGAGGGGGAAGTCTCATGGTTTTTCTCGAGTTGCGGCCGGAACCTTGGGTGTATTCTCGTGTTACGACGGGGAGGGCCCTTCCAGACACGTGTTTGTTCAGCGAAGTCAGGACTCCTGCCTAGGTGCGAGGGACCCCTCGGGATTCTCCTCGAGTCTTGACATGGCAATTGGGACGCGTCTCCACGTGAGGCGGGAGACCCAGGGTCCCTTTCCACGTGCCACAGGGATGCTGGGACTCCTATCCATTTTCAAGAGGAGTCAGGCATCGTCTCCTTTGGAAGCATTGATCTCCGCGGACCTCTCGAGTTTTCAAAGGAAGTGAGGCCTCAGGTCGCAATGAGGCGGAGAACTCGGTCTTTCTCTGTGGTCTCCACAGGGGATTCAGACATCCCTTCGTCTTGGGAGATGCAAGTCGAGCGTGCATTTAATTCACTGCAGGGATATCCGGCCTTACTTCGAGTCAGAGCATCTCGGTGCCCATTCCACTTGAGGCCACAAACTCAGGGTCCCTCTCACATACCTGTAGCTGAGAGAAGCCTAGTCTTCAGGTGCTTGTGGAAAGCTGGTATTCCTCTTGAGTCGAAGCCAGGGACTAACCTCGCATCTCGAGTTGATTTTGGGTCCACGGAGCCCTTTCGTGTTGCTCCAGTGACCTCAGGATCCCTCTAGACTTGAGCCAGTGATCTTGGGTTTTCTCTGGAGTGCCATCAAGGAAATCAAGTCTCCTTTCATGTTTGATGTGGAACACGGAATTGCTCTGCATGTAGTGCAGGGGAATCGGGCCTCATCTCGCGGCGAGGGGGAAGTCTCATGGTTCTTCTCGAGTTGCGGCCGGATGCTTGGGTATAGTCTAGAGTTACAATGGGAAAGGCCCTTCCATACACGTGTTTGTTCAGCGACGTCAAGACACCTGCCTTGGTTCGAGGGACAACTCGGGATTCTCCTCGAGTGTTGGCATGGCAATTGGGACGCGTCTCCACGTAAGGCGGGAGACCCAGGTTCCCTTTCCACGTGCCACAGGGATCCTGGGACTCCTATCCATTTTCAAGAGGAGTCAGGCATCGTCTCCTTTGGAAGCATTGATCTCCGCGGACCTCTCGAGTTTTCAAAGGATGTGAGGCCTCCGGTCGCGATGAGGCGGAGAACTAGGTCTTTCTCTGTGGTCACCACAGGTGATTCAGACACCCCTTCGTCTTGGGAGATGCAAGACGAGCCTGCATTCAATTCACTGTAGGGATATCCGGCCTTACTTCAAGTCAGAGCATCTCGGTGTCCATTCCACTTGAGGCCACAAACTCAGGGTCCCTCTCACATACCTGTAGCTGAGAGAAGCTTCCTCTTGAGGTGCTTGTGGAAAGTTGGTATTCCTCTTGAGTCGAAGCCAGACACTAAGCTCTCATCTCGAGTTGATTTGGGGTCCACGGAGCCCTTTCGTGTTGCTCCAGTGACCTCAGGATCCCTCTAGACTTGAGACAGTGATCTTGGGTTTTCTCTGGAGTGGCATCAAGGAAATCTAGGCTCCTTTCTCGTTTGATGTGGAACACGGAATTGCTCTGCATGCAGTGCAGTTGAATCGGGCCTCATCTCGTGGCGAGGGGGAAGTCTCATGGTTTTTCTCGAGTTGCGGCCGGAACCTGGGGTATATTCGCGAGTTACGACGGGGAGGGCCCTTCCAGACACGTGTTTGTTCAGCGACGTCAGGACTCCTGCCTAGCTGCGAGGGACAACTCGGGATTCTCCTCGAGTCTTGGAATGGCATTTGGGTCGCGTCTCCACATGAGGCGGGAGATCCAGGGTCCCTTTGCACTTGCCACAGGGATACGGTGAATCCTATCAATTTCCAAGAGGAGTCAGGCATCGTCTCCTTTGGAAGCATTGATCTCCGCGGACCTCTCGAGTTTTCAAAGGATGTGAGGCCTCCGGTCGCGATGAGGAGGAGAACTAGGTCTTTCTCTGTGGTCTCCACTGGGGATTCAGACAACCCTTCGTCTTTGGAGATGCAAGACGAGCCTGCATTCAATTCACTGCAGGGATATCCGGCCTTACTTCGAGTCAGTGCTTCTCGGTGTCCATTCCACTTGAGGCCACAAACTCAGGGTCCCTCTCACATACCTGTAGCTGAGAGAAGCCTAGTCTTCAGGTGCTTGTGGAAAGCTGGTATTCCTCTTGAGTCGAAGCCAGGGACTAACCTCGCATCTCGAGTTGATTTGGGGTCCACGGAGCCCTTTCGTGTTGCTCCAGTGACCTCAGGATCCCTCTAGACTTGAGCCAGTGATCTTGGGTTTTCTCTGGAGTGCCATCAAGGAAATCAAGTCTCCTTTCAAGTTTGATGTGGAACACGGAATTGCTCTGCATGTAGTGCAGGGGAATCGGGCCTCATCTCGCGGCGAGGGGGAAGTCTCATGGTTCTTCTCGAGTTGCGGCCGGATGCTTGGGTATAGTCTAGAGTTACAATGGGAAAGGCCCTTCCATACACGTGTTTGTTCAGCGACGTCAAGACAACTGCCTTGGTTCGAGGGACAACTCGGGATTCTCCTCGAGTCTTGGCATGGCAATTGGGACGCGTCTCCACGTAAGGCAGGAGACCCAGGTTCCCTTTCCACGTGCCACAGGGATCCTGGGACTCCTATCCATTTTCAAGAGGAGTCAGGCATCGTCTCCTTTGGAAGCATTGATCTCCGCGGACCTCTCGAGTTTTCAAAGGATGTGAGGCCTCCGGTCGCGATGAGGCGGAGAACTAGGTCTTTCTCTGTGGTCACCACAGGTGATTCAGACACCCCTTCGTCTTGGGAGATGCAAGACGAGCCTGCATTCAATTCACTGCAGGGATATCCGGCCTTACTTCAAGTCAGAGCATCTCGGTGTCCATTCCACTTGAGGCCACAAACTCAGGGTCCCTCTCACATACCTGTAGCTGAGAGAAGCTTCCTCTTGAGGTGCTTGTGGAAAGTTGGTATTCCTCTTGAGTCGAAGCCAGACACTAAGCTCTCATCTCGAGTTGATTTGGGGTCCACGGAGCCCTTTCGTGTTGCTCCAGTGACCTCAGGATCCCTCTAGACTTGAGACAGTGATCTTGGGTTTTCTCTGGAGTGGCATCAAGGAAATCTAGGCTCCTTTCTCGTTTGATGTGGAACACGGAATTGCTCTGCATGCAGTGCAGTTGAATCGGGCCTCATCTCGTGGCGAGGGGGAAGTCTCATGGTTTTTCTCGAGTTGCGGCTGGAACCTGGGGTATATTCGCGAGTTACGACGGGGAGGGCCCTTCCAGACACATGTTTGTTCAGCGACGTCAGGACTCCTGCCTAGGTGCGAGGGACAACTCGGGATTCTCCTCGAGTCTTGGAATGGCATTTGGGTCGCGTCTCCACATGAGGCGGGAGATCCAGGGTCCCTTTGCACTTGCCACAGGTATCCGGTGAATCCTATCAATTTCCAAGAGGAGTCAGGCATCGTCTCCTTTGGAAGCATTGATCTCCGCGGACCTCTCGAGTTTTCAAAGGATGTGAGGCCTCCGGTCGCGATGAGGAGGAGAACTAGGTCTTTCTCTGTGGTCTCCACTGGGGATTCAGACAACCCTTCGTCTTTGGAGATGCAAGACGAGCCTGCATTCAATTCACTGCAGGGATATCCGGCCTTACTTCGAGTCAGTGCTTCTCGGTGTCCATTCCACTTGAGGCCACAAACTCAGGGTCCCTCTCACATACCTGTAGCTGAGACAAGCTTCCTCTTGAGGTGCTTGTGGAAAGTTGGTATTCCTCTTGAGTCGCAGCCAGGGACTGAGCTCTCATCTCGAGTTGATTTGGGGTCCACGGAGCCCTTTCGTGTTGCTACAGTGACCTCAGGATCCCTCTAGAGTTGAGACAGTGATCTTGGGTTTTCTCTGGAGTGCCATCAAGGAAATCAAGGCTCCTTTCACGTTTGATGTGGAACACGGAATTGCTCTGCACGCAGTGCAGGGGAATCGGGCCTCATCTCGCGGCGAGGGGGAAGTCTCATGGTTTTTCTCGAGTTGCGGCCGGAACCTGGGGTATATTCTCGAGTTACGTCGGGGAGGGCCCTTCCAGACACGTGTTTGTTCAGCGACGTCAGCACTCCTGCCTAGGTGCGAGGGACACCTCGGGATTCTCCTCGAGTCTTCGCATGGCAATTGGGACGCGACTCCACGTGAGGCGGGAGACCCAGTGTCCCTTTCCACGTGCCGCAGGGATCCTGGGACTCCTATCCATTTTCAAGAGGAGTCAGGCCTCGTTTCCTTTGGAAGCATTGATCTCCGCGGACCTCTCGAGTTTTCAAAGGATGTGAGGCCTCCGGTCGCGATGAGGCGGAGAACTAGGTCTTTCTCTGTGGTCTCCACAGGGGATTCAGAAAATCCTTCGTCTTGGGAGATGCAAGGCGAGCCTGCATTCAATTCACTGCAGGGATATCCGGCCTTACTTCGAGTCAGAGCATCTCGGTGTCCATTCCACTTGAGGCCACAAATTCAGGGTCCCTCTCACATACCTGTAGCTGAGAGAAGCCTCCTCTTGAGGTGCTTGTGGAAAGTTGGTATTCCTCTTGAGTCGAAGCCAGGGACTAAGCTCTCATCTCGAGTTGATTTGGGGTCCACGGAGCCCTTTCGTGTTACTCCAGTGACCTCAGGATCTCTCTAGACTTGAGACAGTGATCTTGGGTTTTCTCTGGAGTGCCATCAAGGAAATCAAGGCTCCTTTCACGTTTGATGTGGAACACGGAATTGCTCTGCACACAGTGCAGGGGAATCGGGCCTCATCTCGCGGCGAGGGGGAAGTCTCATGGTTTTTCTCGAGTTGCGGCCGGAACCTGGGGTATATTCTCGAGTTACGATGGGGAGGGCCCTTCCAGACACGTGTTTGCTCAGCGACGTCAGGACTCCTGCCTAGGTGCGAGGGACACCTCGGGATTCACCTCGAGTCTTGGCATGGCAATTGGGACGCGTCTCCACGTGAGGCGGGAGACCCATGGTCCCTTTCCACGTGCCACAGGGATCCTGGGACTCCCATCCATTTTCAAGAGGAGTCAGGCATCGTCTCCTTTGGAAGCATTGATCTCCGCGGACCTCTCGAGTTTTCAAAGGATGTGAGGCCTCCGGTCGCGATGAGGCGGAGAATTAGGTCTTTCTCTGTGGTCTCCACAGGGGATTCAGACATCCCTTCATCTTGGGAGATGCAAGACGAGCCTGCATTCAATTCACTGCAGTGATATCCGGCCTTACTTCGAGTCAGAGCATCTCGGTGTCCATTCCACTTGAGGCCACAAACTCAGGGTCAATCTCACATACCTGTAGCTGAGAGAAGCCTTCTCTTGAGGTGCTTGTGGAAAGCTGGTATTCCTCTTGAGTCGAAGCCAGGGACTAAGCTCTCATCTCGAGTTGATTTGGGGTCCACGGAGCCCTTTCGTGTTGCTCCAGTGACCTCATGATCCCTCTAGACTTGAGACAGTGATCTTGGGGTTTCTCTGGAGTGCCATCAAGGAAATCAAGGCTCCTTTCACGTTTGATGTGGAACACGGAATTGCTCTGCATGCAGCGCAGGGAAATCGGGCCTCATCTCGCGGCGAGGGGGAAGTCTCATGGTTTTTCTCGAGTTGCGGCCGGAACCTGGGGTATATTCTCGAGTTACGACGGGGAGGGCCCTTCCAGACACGTGTTTGTTCAGCGATGTCAGGACTCCTGCCTAGGTGCGAGGGACACCTCGGGATTCTCCTCGAGTATTGGCATGGCCTTTGGGACGCGTCTCCACGTGAGGCGGAAACCCAGGGTCCCTTTCCACGTGCCAAAGTGATCCTGGGACTCCTATCCATTTTCAAGAAGAGTCAGGCATCGTCTCCTTTGGAAGCATTGATCTCCGCGGACCTCTCGAGTTTTCAAAGGATATGAGGCCTCCGGTCGCGATGAATCGGAGAACTAGGACTTTCTCTGTGGTCTCCACTGGGGATTCAGACATCCCTTCATATTGGGAGATGCAAGACGAGCCTGCATTCAATTCACTGCAGGGATATCCGGCCTTACTTCGAGTCAGAGCATCTCGGTGTCCATTCCACTTGAGGCCACAAACTCAGGGTCCTCTCACATACCTGTAGTTGAGAGAAGCCTCCTCTTGAGGTGCTTGTGGAAAGTTGGTATTCCTCTTGAGTCGAAGCCAGGGACTAAGCTCTCATCTCGAGTTGATTTGGGGTACACGGAGCCCTTTCTTGTATCTCCAGTGACCTCAGGATCCCTCTAGACTAGAGACAGTGATCTTGGGTTTTCTCTGGAGTGCCATCAAAGAAATCAAGGCTCCTTTCACGTTTGATGTGGAACACGGAATTGCTCTGCACGCAGTGCAGGGGAATTGGGCCTCATGTCACGGCGAGGGGGAAGTCTCATGGTTTTTCTCGAGTTGCGGCCGGAACCTGGGGTATATTCTCGAGTTACGAAGCGGAGGGCCCTTCCAGACACGTGTTTGTTCAGCGAAGTCAGGACTCCTGCCTAGGTGCGAGGGATACCTCGGGATTCTCCTCTAGTCTTGGCATGGCAATTGGGACGCGAGTCCACGTGAGGCGGGAGACCCAGGCTCCCTTCCCACGTGCCACAGGGATCCTGGGACTCCTATCCACTTTCAAGAGGAGTCAGGCATCGACTCCTTTGGAAGCATTGATCTCCGTGGACCTCTCGAGTTTTCAAAGGGTGTGAGGCCTCCGGTCGCGATGAGGCAGAGAATTAGGTCTTTCTCTATGGTCTCCACAGGGGATTCAGATATCCCTTCGTCTTGGGAGATGCAAGACGAGCCTGCATTCAATTCACTGCAGGGATATCCGGCCTTACTTCGAGTCAGAGCATCTCGGTGTCCATTCCACTTGAGGCCACAAACTCAGGGTCCCTCTCACATACCTGTAGCTGAGAGAAGCCTCCTCTTGAGGTGCTTGTGGAAAGTTGGTATTCCCCTTGAGTCGAAGCCAGGGACTAAGCTCTCATCTCGAGTTGATTTGGGGTCCACGGATCCCTTTCCTTTTGCTCCAGTGCCCTCAGGATCCCTCTAGACTTGAGCTAGTGATCTTGGGTTTTCTCTGGAGTGCCATCAAGGAAATCAAGGCTCCTTTCACGTTTGATGTGGAACACGGAATTGCTCTGCACGCAGTGCAGGGGATTCGGGCCTCATCTCTCGGCGAGGGGGAAGTCTCATGGTTTTTCTCGAGTTGCGGCTGGAACCTGGGGTATATTCTCGAGTTACGACGGGGAGGGCCCTTCCACACACGTGTTTGTTCAGCGACGTCAGGACTCCTGCCTAGGTGCGAGGGACACCTCGGGATTCTCTTAGAGTCTTGGCATGGCAATTGGGACACGACTCCACGTGAGGCGGGAGACCCAGTGTCCCTTTCCACGTGCCACATGGATCCTGGGACTCCGATCCATTTTCAAGAGGAGTCAGGCATCGTCTCCTTTGGAAGCACTGATCTCCGCGGACCTCTCGAGTCTTCAAAGGATGTGAGGCCTCCGGTCGCGAGGAGGCAGAGTATTAGGTCTTTCTCTGTGGTCTCCACAGGGGATTCAGACATCCCTTCGTCTTGGGAGATGCAAGACGAGCCTGCATTCAATTCACTGCAGGGATATCCGGCCTTACTTCGAGTCAGAGCATCTCGGTGTCCATTCCACTTGAGGCCACAAACTCAGGGTCAATCTCACATACCTGTAGCTGAGAGAGGCCTCCTCTTGAGGTGCTTGTGGAAAGTTGGTATTCCTCTTGAGTCGAAGCCAGGGACTAAGCTCTCATCTCGAGTTGATTTGGGGTCCACGGATCCCTTTCCTGTTGCTCCAGTGCCCTGAGGATCCCTCTAGACTTGAAACAGTGATCTTGGGTTTTCTCTGGAGTGCCATCAAGGAAATCAAGGCTCCTTTCACGTTTGATGTGGAACACGGAATTCCTCTGCACGCAGTGCAGGGGATTCGGGCCTCATCTCGCGTCGAGGGGGAAGTCTCATGGTTTTTCTCGAGTTGCGGCCGGAACCTGGGGTATATTCTCGAGTTACGATGGGGAGGGCCCTTCCAGACACGTGTTTGTTCAGCGACGTCAGGACTCCTGCCTAGGTGCGAGGGACACCTCGGGATTCTCCTCGAGTCTTGGCATGGCAATTGCGACGCGTCTCCACGTGAGTCGGGAGACCTAGGGTACCTTTCCACGTGCCACAGGGATCCTGGGACTCCTATCCATTTTCAAGAGGAGTCAGGCATCGTCTCCTTTGGAAGCATTGATCTCCGCGGACCTCTCGAGTTTTCAAAGGATTTGAGGCCTCCGTTCGCGTTGAGGCGTAGGACTAGGTCTTTCTCTGTGGTCTCCACAGGGGATTCAGACAACCCTTCGTCTTGGGAGATGCAAGACGAGCCTGCATTCAATTCACTGCAGGGATATCCGGCCTTACTTCGAGTCAGAGCATCTCGGTGTCCATTTCACTTGAGGCCACAAACTCAGGGTCCCTCTCACATACCTGTAGCTGAGAGAAGCCTCCTCTTGAGGTGCTTGTGGAAAGTTGATATTCCTCTTGATTCGAAGCCAGGGACGAAGCTCTCATCTCGAGTTGATTTGGGGTCCACGGAGCCCTTTCGTGTTGCTCCAGTGACCTCAGGATCCCTCTAGACTTGAGACAGTGATCTTGGGTTTTCTCTGGAGTGCCATCAAGGAAATCAAGGCTCCTTTCACGTTTGATGTGGAACACCGAATTGCTCTGCACGCAGTGCAGGGGAATCGGGCATTATCTCGCGGCGAATGGGAAGTCTCATGCTTTTTCTCGAGTTGCGGCGGCAACCTGGGGTATATTCTCGAGTTACGACGGGGAGGGCCCTTCCAGACATGTGTTTGTTCAGCGACGTCAGGACTTCTGCCTAGGTGCGAGGGACACCTCGGGATTCTCCTCGAGTATTGGCATGGCCTTTGGGACGCGTCTCCACGTGAGGCGGAAACCCAGGGTCCCTTTCCACGTGCCAAAGGGATCCTGGGACTCCTATCCATTTTCAAGAAGAGTCAGGCATCGTCTCCTTTGGAAGCATTGATCTCCGCGGACCTCTCGAGTTTTCAAAGGATATGAGGCCTCTGGTCGCGATGAATCGGAGAACTAGGATTTTCTCTGTGGTCTCCACTGGGGATTCAGACATCCCTTCATCTTGGGAGATGCAAGACGAGCCTGCATTCAATTCACTGCAGGGATATCCGGCCTTACTTCGAGTCAGAGCATCTCGGTGTTCATTCCACTTGAGGCCACAAACTCAGGGTCCTCTCACATACCTGTAGTTGAGAGAAGCCTCCTCTTGAGGTGCTTGTGGAAAGTTGGTATTCCTCTTGAGTCGAAGCCAGGGACTAATCTCTCATCTCGAGTTGATTTGGGGTCCACGGAGCCCTTTCTTGTATCTCCTGTGACCTGAGGATCCCTCTAGACTTGAGACAGTGATCTTGGGTTTTCTCTGGAGTGCCATCAAGGAAATCAAGGCTCCTTTCACGTTTGATGTGGAACACGGAATTGCTCTGCATGCAGTGCAGGGGAATCGGGCCTCATGTCGCGGCGAGGGGGAAGTCTCATGGTTTTTCTCGAGTTGCGGCCGGAACCTGGGGTATATTCTCGAGTTACGACGGGGAGGGCCCTTCCAGACACGTGTTTGTTCAGCGAAGTCAGGACTCCTGCCTAGATGCGAGGGATACCTCGGGATTCTCCTCTAGTCTTGGCATGGCAATTGGGACGCGTCTCCACGTGAGGCGGGAGACCCAGGGTCCCTTTCCACGTGCCACAAGGATCCTGGGACTCCTATCCACTTTCAAGAGGAGTCAGCCATCGACTCCTTTGGAAGCATTGATCTCCGTGGACCTCTCGAGTTTTCGAAGGGTGTGAGGCCTCCGGTCGCGATGAGGCGGAGAATTAGGTCTTTCTCTGTGGTCTCCACAGGGGATTCAGATATCCCTTCCTCTTGGGAGATGCAAGACGAGCCTGCATTCAATTCACTGCAGGGATATCCTGCCTTACTTTGAGTCAGAGCATCTCGGTGTCCATTTCACTTGAGGCCACAAACTCAGGGTCCCTCTCACATACCTGTAGCTGAGAGAAGCCTCCTCTTGAGGTGCTTGTGGAAAGTTGATATTCCTCTTGAGTCGAAGCCAGGGACTAAGCTCTCATCTCGAGTTGATTTGGGGTCCACGGAGCCCTTTCGTGTTGCTACAGTGACCTCAGGATCCATCTAGACTTGAGCCAGTGATCTTGGGTTTTCTCTGTAGTGCCATCAAGGAAATCAAAGCTCCTTTCACGATTAATGTGGAACACGGAAATGCTCTGCACGCAGTGCAGGGGATTCGGGCCTCATCTCTCGGCGAGGGGGAAGTCTCATGGTTTTTCTCGAGTTGCTGACGGAACCTGGGGTATATCCTCGAGTTACGACGGGGAGGGCCCTTCCAGACACGTGTTTGTTCAACGACGTCAGGACTCCTGCCTAAGTGCGAGGGACACCTCGGGATTCTCCTCGAGTCTTGGCATGGCAATTGGGACGCGTCTCCACGTGAGGCGGGAGACCTAGGGTCCCTTTCCACGTGCCACAGGGATCCTGGGACTGCTATCCATTTTCAAGAGGAGTCAGGCATCGTCTCCTTTGGAAGCATTGATTTCCGCAGACCTCTCGAGTTTTCAAAGGATGTGAGGCCTCCGGTCGCGATGAGCCGGAGGACTAGGACTTTCTCTGTGGTCTCCACAGGGGATTCAGACATCCCTTCGTCTTGGGAGATGCAAGACGAGCCTGCATTCAATTCACTGCAGGGATATCCGGCCTTAATTCGAGTCAGAGCATCTCGGTGTCCCTTCCACTTGAGGCCATAAACTCAGGGTCCTTCTCACATACCTGTAGCTGAGAGAAGCCTACACTTGAGGTGCTTGTGGAAAGCTGGTATTCCTCTTGAGTTGAAGCCAAGGAAAAGCTCTCACCTCGAGTTGATTTGGGGTCCACGGAGCCCTTTCGTGTTGCTCTAGTGACCTCAGGATCCCTCTAGACTTGAGACAGTGATCTTGGGTTTTCTCTGGAGTGCCATCAAGGAAATCAAGGCTCCTTTCACGTTTGATGTGGAACACAGAATTGCTCTGCATGCAGTGCAGGAGAATCGGGCCTCATCTCTCGGCGAGGAGGAAGTCTCATGGTTTTATTCGAGTTGTGGTCGGAACCTGGGGTATATTCTCGAGTTACGACGGGGAGGGCCCTTCCAGACAGGTGTTTGTTCAGCGACGTCAGGACTCCTGCCTAGGTGTGAGGGACACCTCGGGATTCTCCTCGAGTCTTGGCATGGCAATTGGGACGCGTCTCCACGTGAGGCGGGACACCCAGTGTCCCTTTCCACGTGCCACAGGGATCCTGGGACTCCTATCCATTTTCAGGATGAGTCAGGCATCGTCTCCTTTGGAAGCACTGATCTCTGCAGACCTTTCGAGTTTTCAAAGGATGTGAGGCCTCCGGTTGCGATGAAGTGGAGGACTAGTTCTTTCTCTGTCGTCTCCACAGGGGATTCAGACATCCCTTCTTCTTGGGAGATGCAAGACGAGCATGCATTCAATTCACTGCAGGGATATCCGGCTTTACTTCGAGTCAGAGCATCTCGGTGTCCATTCCACTTGAGGCCACAAACTCAGGGTCCCTCTCATATACATGCAGCTGAGAGAAGCCTCCTCTTGAGGTGCTTGTGGAAATTTGGTATTCCTCTTGAGTCGAAGCCAGGGACTAAGCTCTCATCTCGAGTTGATTTGGGGTCCACGGAGCCCTTTCGTGTTGCTCCAGTGACCTCAGGATCCCTCTAGACTTGAGACAGTGATCTTGGGTTTTCTCTGGAGTGCAATCAAGGAAATCAAGGCTCCTTTCACGTTTGATGTGGAACACGGAATTGCTCTGCACGCAGTGCAGGGGAATCGGGCCTCATCTGGCCGCGAGTGTTAGGTCTCATGGAATTTCTCGAGTTGCGGCCGGAACCTGGGGTATATTCTCGAGTTACGATGGGGAGGGCCCTTCCAGACACGTGTTTGTTCAGCGAAGTCAGGACTCCTGCCTAGGTGCGAGGGACACCTCGGGATTCTCCTCGAGTCTTGGCATGGCAATTGGGACGCGTCTCCAGTGAGGGGGAAGACCCAGGGTCCCTTTCCACGTGCCACAGGGATTCTGGGACTCCTATCCATTTTCAAGAGGAGTCAGGCATCGTCTCCTTAGGAAGCATTGATCTCCGCGGACCTCTCGAGTTTTCAAAGTATGTGAGGCCTATGGTCGCGATGAGGCGGAGATCTAGGTCTTTGTCTGTGGTCTCCACAGGGGATTCAGACATCCCTTCGTCTTGGGAGATCCACGACGAGCCTGCATTCAATTCACTGCAGGGATATCCGGCCTTACATTGAGTCAGAGCATCTCGGTGTCCATTCCACTTGAGGCCACAAACTCAGGGTCCCTCTCACATACCTGTAGCTGAGAGAAACCTCCTCTTGAGGAGCTTTTGGAAAGTTGGTATTCCTCTTGAGTTGAAGCCAGGGACAAAGCTATCATCTCGAGTTGATCTGGGGTGCACGGAGCCCTTTCGGGTTGCTACAGTGACCTCAGGATCCCTCTAGACTTGAGACAGTGATCTTGGCTTCTCTTTGGAGTGCCATCAAGGAAATCAAGAATCCTTTCACGTTTGATGTGGAACACGGAATTGGTCTGCACACAGTGCAGGAGAATCGGGCCACATCTCAAGGCGAGGGGGAAGTCTTATGGTTTTTCTCGAGTTGCGGCCGGAACCTGGGGTATATTCTCGAGTTACGACGGGGAGGGCCCTTCCAGACATGTGTTTGTTCAGAGATGTCAGGACTAGTGCCTAGGTGCGAGGAACACCTCGGGATTCTCCTCGAGTCTTGGCATGGCAATTAGGACAAGTCTCCACGTGAGGCGGGAGACCCAGGGTCCCGTTCCACGTGCCACAGGGTTTCTTGGACTCCTATCCATTTTCAAGAGGAGTCAGGCATCGTCTCCTTAGGAAGCATTGATCTCCGCGGACCTCTCGAGTTTTCAAAGATGTGATGCCTCCGGTCGCCATGAGAGGGAGAACTAGGTCTTTCTCTGTGGTCTCCACAGGGGATTCAGACATCCCTTCGTCTTGCGAGATGCAAGACGAGACTTCATTCAATTCACTGCAGGGATATCCGGCCTTACTTCGAGTCAGAGCATCTCGGTGTCCATTCCGCCTGAGGCCACAAACTCAGGGACCCTCTCACATACCTGTTGCTGAAAGAAGCCTTCTCTTGAGGTGCTTGTGGAAAGTTGGTATTCCTCTTGAGTCGAAGCCAGGGACTAAGCTCTCATCTCGAGTTGATTTGGGGTCCACGGAGCTATTTCGTGTTGCTACAGTGACCTCAGGATCCCTCTAGACTTGAGACAGTGATGTTGGGGTTTCTCTAGAGTGCCTTCAAGGAAATCAAGGCTCCTTTCACTTTTGATGTGGAACACAGAATTCCTCTGCACGCAGTAGAGGGGAATCGGGCCTCATCTCGCGGCGAGGTGGAAGGCTCATGATTTTTCTGGAGTTGCGGCAGGAACCTGGGGTATATTCTCGAGTTACGACGGGGAGGGCCCTTCCAGACACGTGTTTGTTCAGTGACGTCAGGACTCCTGCCTAGGTGCGAGGGACAACTCGGGATTCTCCTCGAGTCTTGGCATGGCAATTGGGACGCGTCTCCACGTGAGGAGGGAGAAGCAGGGTCTTTTTCCACGTGCCACAGGGATCCTGTTACTCCTATCCATTTTCAAGAGGAGTCAGGCATCGTCTCCTTTCGAAGCATTGATCTCCGCATTCCTCTCGAGTTTTCAAAGGATGTGAGGGCTCCGGCCGCAATGAGGCGGAGAACTACGTCTTTCTCTGTGGTCTCCACAGGGGATTCAGTCATCCCTTCGTCTTGGGAGATGCAAGACGAGCCTGCATTCAATTCACTGCAGGGATATCCGGCCTTACTTCGAGTTAGAGCATCTCGGTGTCCATTCCACTTGAGGCCACAAACTCAGGGTCCCTCTCACATACCTGTAGCTGAGAGCAGCCTCCTCTTGAGGTGCTTGTGGAAAGTTGGTATTCCTCTTGAGTCGAAGCCAGGGACGAAGCTCTCATCTCGAGTTGATTTGGGGTTCACGGAGCCCTTTCGAGTTGCTACAGTGACCTCAGGATCCCTCTAGACTTGAGACAGTGATCTTGGGGTTTCTCTGGAGTGCCATCAAGGAAATCAAGGCTCCTTTCACGTTTGATGTGGAACACGGAATTGCACTGCACGCAGTGCATGGGAATCGAGCCTCATCTTGCGGCGAGGGGGAAGGCTCATGGTTTTTCTCGAGTTGCAGCCCGAACCTGGGGTATATTCTCGAGTTACGATGGGGAGGGCCCTTCCAGACACGTGTTTGTTCAGCGACGTCAGGACTCCTGCCTAGGTGCGAGGGACACCTCGGGATTCTCCTTGAGCCTTGGCATGGCAATTGGGACGCGTCTCCTCGTGAGGTGGGAGATCCAGGGTTTCTTTCCACGTGCCGCAGGGATCCTGGGACTCCTATCCATTTTCAAGCGGAGTCAGTCATCGTATCCTTTGGAAGCATTGATCTCCGTGGACCACTCGAGTTTTCAATGGATGTGATGCCTCCGGTCGCCATGAGAGGGAGAACTAGGTCTTTCTCTGTGGTCTCCACAGGGGATTCAGACATCCCTTCGTCTTGGGAGATGCAAGACGAGACTTCATTCAATTTACTGCAGGGATATCCGGCCATACTTCGAGTCAGAGCATCTCGGTGTCCATTCCGCTTGAGGCCACAAACTCAGGGACCCTCTCACATACATGTAGCTGAGAGAAGCCTCCTCTTGAAGTGCTTGTGGAAAGTTGGTATTCCTCTTGAGTCGAAGCCAGGGACGAAGCTCTCCTCTCGAGTTGATTTGGGGTCCACGGAGCCCTTTCATGTTGCTACAGTGACCTCAGGATCCCTCTAGACTTGAGACAGTGATCTTGGGTTTTCTCTGGAGTGCCATCAAGGAAATCAAGGCTCCTTTAACATCTGATGTGGAACACAGAATTGCTTTGCACGCAGTTCAGGGGAATCGGGCCTCATCTCGCGGCGAGGGGGAAGGCTCATGATTTTTCTGGAGTTGCGGCCGAAACCTGGGGTATATTCTCGAGTTACAACGGGGAGGGCCCTTTCAGACACGTGTTTGTTCAGCGACGTCAGGACTAATGCCTAGGTGCGAGGGACACCTCGGGATTCTCCTCGAGTCTTTGCATTGCAATTGGGACGTGTCTCCTCGTGAGGTGCGAGACCCAGGGTTTCTTTCCACGTGCCACAGGGATCCTGGGACTCCTATCCATTTTCAAGCGGAGTCAGTCATCGTCTCCTTTGGAAGCATTGATCTCCGTGGACCTCTCGAGTTTTCAAAGGATGTGAGGCCTCCGGTCGCGATGAGGCGGAGAACTAAGTCTTTGTCTGTGTTCTCCACAGGGGATTCAGACATCCCTTCGTCTTGGGAGATGCAAGACGAGCCTGCATTCAATTCTCTGCATGGATATCCGGCCTTACTTCGAGTCAGAGCATCTCGGTGTCCATTCCACTTGAGGCCACAAACTCAAGGTCCCTCTCACATACCTGTAACTGAGAGAGGCCTCCTCTTGAGGTGCTTGTGGAAAGTTGGTATTCCTCTTGAGTCGAAGCCAGGGACGAAGCTCTCCTCTCGAGTTGATTTGTCATCCACGGAGCTCTTTCTTGTTGCTACAGTGACCTCAGGATCCCTCTAGACTTGAGACAGTGATCTTGGCTTTACTTTGGAGTGCCATCAAGGAAATCAAGAATCTTTTCACGTTTGATGTGGAACACGGAATTGGTCTGCACGCAGTGCAGGGGAATCGGGCCTCATCTCAAGGCGAGGGGGAAGTCTCATGATATTTCTCGAGTTGCGGCCGGAACCTGGGGTATATTCTCGAGTTACGACGGGGAGGGCCTTTCCAGACACGTGTTTGTTCTGCGACGTCAG
Source organism: Dama dama (assembly GCF_033118175.1). NCBI lineage: Eukaryota > Metazoa > Chordata > Mammalia > Artiodactyla > Cervidae > Dama > Dama dama. Next base: position 4,845,850 of record NW_026870910.1, read on the forward strand.
GATTCCTGCCTAGGTGCGAGGGACACCTCGGCATTCTCCTCGAGTCTTGGCATGGCAATTAGGACAAGTCTCCACGTGAGGCGGGAGACCCAAGGTCCCGTTCCACGTGCCACAGGGATTCTTGGACTCCTATCCATTTTTTAGAGGAGTCAGGCATCGTCTCCTTTACAAGCATTGATCTCCGCGGACCTCTCGAGTTTTCAAAGGATGTGACGCCTCCGGTCGTGATGAGGCGGAGAACTAGGTCTTTCTCTGTGGTCTCCACAGTGGATTCAGACATCCCTTCGGCTTGCGAGATGCAAGACGAGCCTGCATTCAGTTCACTGCAGGGATGTCCAGCCTTACTTCGAGTCAGAGCATCTCGGTGTCCATTCTACTTGAGGCCACAAACACAGTTTCCCTCTCACATACCTTTAGCTGAGAGAAGCCTCCTCTTGAGGTGCTCGTGGAAAGTTGGTATTCCTCTTGAGTCGAAGCCAGGGACGAAGCTCTCATCTCGAGTTGATTTGGAGTCCACGGACCCCTTTTGTGTTGCTACAGTGACCTCAGGATCCCTCTCGACTTGAGACAGTGATCTTGGGGTTTCTCTGGAGTGCCATCAAGTAAATCAAGGCTCCTTTCACGTTTGATGTGGAACACGGAATTGCTCTGCACGCAGTGCAGGGGAATCGGGCCTCATCTTGCGGCGACTGGGAAGGCTCATGGTTTTTCTCGAGTTGCAGTCAGAACCTGGGGTATATTCTCGAGTTACGATGGGGAGGGCCCTTCCAGACACGTGTTTGTTCAGCGACGTCAGGACTCCTGCCTAGGTGCGAGGGACACCTCGGGATTCTCCTTGAGCCATGGCCTGGCAATTGGGACGCGTCTCCAGTGAGGCGCAAGACCCAGGGTCCCTTTCCACGTGCCACAGGGATTCTGGGACTCCTATCCATTTTCAAGAGGAGTCAGACATCGTCTCCTTAGGAAGCATTGATCTCCGCGGACCTCTCGAGTTTTCAAAGTATGTGAGGCCTATGGTCGCGATGAGGCGGAGATCTAGGTCTTTGTCTGTGGAGTCCACAGGGGATTCAGACATCCCTTCGTCTTGGGAGATCCACGACGAGCCTGCATTCAATTCACTGCAGGGATATCCGGCCTTTCTTCGAGTCAGAGCATCTCGGTGTCCATTCCACTTGAGGCCACAAACTCAGGGTCCCTCTCACATACCTGTAGCTGAGAGCAGCCTCCTCTTGAGGTGCTTGTGGAAAGTTGGTATTCCTCTTGAGTCGAAGCCAGGGACGAAGCTCTCATCTCGAGTTGATTTGGGGTTCACGGAGCCCTTTCGAGTTGCTACAGTTACCTCAGGATCCCTCTAGACTTGAGACAGTGATCTTGGGGTTTCTCTGGAGTGCCATCAAGGAAATCAAGGCTCCTTTCACGTTTGATGTGGAACACGGAATTGCTCTGCACGCAGTGCAGGGGAATCGGGCCTCATCTCGCGGCGAGGGGGAAGTCTCATATTTTTTCTCGAGTTGCGGCCTTAACCTGGGGTATATTCCTGAGTTACGACGGGGAGGGCCCTTCCAGACAAGTGTTTGTTCAGTGACGTCAGGACTCCTGCCTAGGTGTGAGGGACACCTCGGGATTATCCTCGAGTCTTGGCATGGCAATTGGGACGCGTCTCCATGTGAGGCGGGAGACCCAGGTTCCCGTTCCACGTGCCACAGGGTTTCTTGGACTCCTATCCATTTTCAAGAGGAGTCAGGCATCGTCTCCTTAGGAAGCATTGATCTCCGCGGACCTCTCGAGTTTTCAAAGATGTGATGCCTCCGGTCGCCATGAGAGGGAGAACTAGGTCTTTCTCTGTGGTCTCCACAGGGGATTCATACATCCCTTCGTCTTGGGAGATGCAAGACGAGACTTCATTCAATTCACTGCAGGGATATCCGGCCTTACTTCGAATCAGAGCATCTCGGTGTCCATTCTACTTGAGGCCACAAACTCAGGGTCCCTCGCACATACCTGTAGCTGACAGAAACCGCCTCTTGAGGTGCATGTGGAAAGTTGGTATTCCTCTTGAGTCGAAGCCAGGGACTAAGCTCTCATCTCGACTTGATTTGGGGTCCACGGAGACCTTTCTTGTTGCTACAGTGACCTCAGGATCGCTCTAGACTTGAGACAGTGATCTTGGGTTTTCTCTGGAGTGCCATCAAGGAAATCAAGGCTCCTTTCACGTTTGATGTGGAACACGGAATTGCTCTGCATGCAGTGCAGGTAAATCGGGCCTCATCTCGTGGCGAGGGGGAAGTCTCATGGTTTTTCTTGAGTTGCGGCAGGAACCCGGGGTATATTCTCGAGTTACGACGGGGAGGGCCCTTCCAGACACGTGTTTGTTCAGTGACGTCAGGACTCCTGCCTAGGTGTGAGGGACACCTCGGGATTATCCTCGAGTCTTGGCATGGCAATTGGGACGCGTCTCCATGTGAGGCGGGAGACCCAGGTTCCCGTTCCACGTGCCACAGGGTTTCTTGGACTCCTATCCATTTTCAAGAGGAGTCAGGCATCGTCTCCTTAGGAAGCATTGATCTCCGCGGACCTCTCGAATTTTCAAAGATGTGATGCCTCCGGTCGCCATGAGAGGGAGAACTACGTCTTTCTCTGTGGTATCCACAGGGTATTCAGACATCCCTTCGTCTTGCGAGATGCAAGACGAGCCTGCATTCAATTCACTGCAGGGATATCCAGCCTTACTTCGAGTCAGAGCTTCTCGGTGTCCATTCCACTTGAATCCCCAACTCAGGGCCCTCTCACATAACTTTATCTGAGAGAAGCCTCCTCTTGAGGTGCTTGTGGAAAGTTGCTATTCCTCTAGAGTCGAAGCCAATGAATAAGCTCTCATCACGAGTTGATTTGGGGTCCATGGACACATTTCATGTTGCTACAGTGACCTCAGGATCCCTCTAGACTTGAGACAGTGATCTCGGGTTTTCTCTGGAGTGCCATCAAGGAAATCAAGGCTCCTTTCACGTTTGATGTGGAACACGGAATTGCTCTGCACGCAGTGCAGGGGAATCGGGCCTCATCTCGCGGCGAGGGGGAAGTCTCATGGTTTTTCTCGAGTTGCGGCCGGAACCTGGGGTATATTCTCGAGTTACGACGGGGAGGTCCGTTCCAGACACGTGTTTGTTCAGCGACGTCAGGACTCCTGCGTCGGTGCGAGGGACACCTCGGGATTCTCCTCGAGTCTTGTCATGGCAATTGGGACGCGTCTCCACGTGAGGCGGGAGATCCAGGGTCCCTTTCCATGTGCCACAGGGATCCTGGGTCTCCTATCCATTTTCAAGAGGAGTCAGGCATCGTCTCCTTTGGAAGCATTGATCTCCGCGGACCTCTCGAGTTCTCAAAGGATGTGAGGACTCACGTCGCGATGAGGCGGAGAACAATGTCTTTCTCTATGGTCTCCACAGGGGATTCATACATCCCTTCTTCTTAGGAGATGCAAGACGAGCCTGCATTCAATTCACTGCAGGGATATCCAGCCTTTATTCGAATCAGTGCATCTCGGTGTCCATTACATTTGAGGCCACACACTCAGGGTCCCTCTCACATAAATGTAGCTGAGAGAAACCTCATCTTGAGGTGCTTGTGGAAAGTTGGTATTCCTCTGAGTCGAAGCCAGGGAGTAAGCTCTCATCTCGAGTTGATTTGGGGTCCACGGAGCTCTTTCGTGTTGCTACAGTAACCTCAGGATCCCTCTAGACTTGAGACAGTGATCTTGGCTTTTCTCTGGAGTGCCATCAAAGAAATCAAGGCTCCTTTCACGTTTGATGTGGAACACGGAATTGCTCTGCACGCAGTGCAGGGGAATCGGGCCTCATCTCGCGGCGATGGGGAAGTCTCATATTTTTTCTCGAGTTGCGGCCTTAACCTGGGGTATATTCCTGAGTTACGACGGGAGGGCCCTTCCAGACAAGTGTTTGTTCAGCGACGTCAGGACTAGTGCCTAGGTGCGAGGAACACCTCGGGATTCTCCTCGAGTCTTGGCATGGCAATTAGGACAAGTCTCCATGTGAGGCGGGAGACCCAGGTTCCCGTTCCACGTGCCACAGGGTTTCTTGGACTCCTATCCATTTTCAAGAGGAGTCAGGCATCGTCTCCTTAGGAAGCATTGATCTCCGCGGACCTCTCGAGTTTTCAAAGATGTGATGCCTCCGGTCGCCATGAGAGGGAGAACTAGGTCTTTCTCTGTGGTCTCCACAGGGGATTCAGACATCCCTTCGTCTTGGGAGATGCAAGACGAGACTTCATTCAATTCACTGCAGGGATATCCGGCCTTACTTCGAATCAGAGCATCTCGGTGTCCATTCTACTTGAGGCCACAAACTCAGGGTCCCTCGCACATACCTGTAGCTGACAGAAACCGCCTCTTGAGGTGCATGTGGAAAGTTGGTATTCCTCTTGAGTCGAAGCCAGGGACTAAGCTCTCATCTCGACTTGATTTGGGGTCCACGGAGACCTTTCTTGTTGCTACGGTGACCTCAGGATCGCTCTAGACTTGAGACAGTGATCTTGGGTTTTCTCTGGAGTGCCATCAAGGAAATCAAGGCTCCTTTCACGTTTGATGTGGAACACGGAATTGCTCTGCATGCAGTGCAGGTAAATCGGGCCTCATCTCGTGGCGAGGGGGAAGTCTCATGGTTTTTCTTGAGTTGCGGCAGGAACCCGGGGTATATTCTCGAGTTACGACGGGGAGGGCCCTTCCAGACACGTGTTTGTTCAGTGACGTCAGGACTCCTGCCTAGGTGTGAGGGACACCTCGGGATTATCCTCGAGTCTTGGCATGGCAATTGGGACGCGTCTCCATGTGAGGCGGGAGACCCAGGTTCCCGTTCCACGTGCCACAGGGTTTCTTGGACTCCTATCCATTTTCAAGAGGAGTCAGGCATCGTCTCCTTAGGAAGCATTGATCTCCGCGGACCTCTCGAATTTTCAAAGATGTGATGCCTCCGGTCGCCATGAGAGGGAGAACTACGTCTTTCTCTGTGGTATCCACAGGGTATTCAGACATCCCTTCGTCTTGCGAGATGCAAGACGAGCCTGCATTCAATTCACTGCAGGGATATCCAGCCTTACTTCGAGTCAGAGCTTCTCGGTGTCCATTCCACTTGAATCCCCAACTCAGGGCCCTCTCACATAACTTTATCTGAGAGAAGCCTCCTCTTGAGGTGCTTGTGGAAAGTTGCTATTCCTCTAGAGTCGAAGCCAATGAATAAGCTCTCATCACGAGTTGATTTGGGGTCCATGGACACATTTCATGTTGCTACAGTGACCTCAGGATCCCTCTAGACTTGAGACAGTGATCTCGGGTTTTCTCTGGAGTGCCATCAAGGAAATCAAGGCTCCTTTCACGTTTGATGTGGAACACGGAATTGCTCTGCACGCAGTGCAGGGGAATCGGGCCTCATCTCGCGGCGAGGGGGAAGTCTCATGGTTTTTCTCGAGTTGCGGCCGGAACCTGGGGTATATTCTCGAGTTACGACGGGGAGGTCCGTTCCAGACACGTGTTTGTTCAGCGACGTCAGGACTCCTGCGTCGGTGCGAGGGACACCTCGGGATTCTCCTCGAGTCTTGTCATGGCAATTGGGACGCGTCTCCACGTGAGGCGGGAGATCCAGGGTCCCTTTCCATGTGCCACAGGGATCCTGGGACTCCTATCCATTTTCAAGAGGAGTCAGGCATCGTCTCCTTTGGAAGCATTGATCTCCGCGGACCTCTCGAGTTCTCAAAGGATGTGAGGACTCACGTCGCGATGAGGCGGAGAACAATGTCTTTCTCTATCGTCTCCACAGGGGATTCATACATCCCTTCTTCTTAGGAGATGCAAGACGAGCCTGCATTCAATTCACTGCAGGGATATCCGGCCTTTATTCGAATCAGTGCATCTCGGTGTCCATTACATTTGAGGCCACACACTCAGGCTCCCTCTCACATAAATGTAGCTGAGAGAAACCTCATCTTGAGGTGCTTGTGGAAAGTTGGTATTCCTCTTGAGTCGAAGCCAGGGAGTAAGCTCTCATCTCGAGTTGATTTGGGGTCCACGGAGCTCTTTCGTGTTGCTACAGTAACCTCAGGATCCCTCTAGACTTGAGACAGTGATCTTGGCTTTTCTCTGGAGTGCCATCAAGGAAATCAAGGCTCCTTTCACGTTTGATGTGGAACACGGAATTGCTCTGCACGCAGTGCAGGGGAATCGGGCCTCATCTCGCGGCGAGGGGGAATTCTCATGGTTTTTGTCGAGTTGCGGCCGGAACCTGGGGTATGTTCTCGAGTTACGACGGGGAGGGCCCTTCCAGACACCTGTTTGTTCAGCGACGTCAGGACTCCTGCCTAGGTGCGAGGCACAACTCGGGATTCTCCTCGAGTCTTGGCATGGCAATTGGGACGCGTCTCCACGTGAGGCGGGAGACCCAGGGTCCCTTTCCACGTGCCACAGGGATCCTGGGACCAATATCCATTTTCAAGAGGAGTCAGGCATCGTCTCCTTTGGAAGCATTGATCTCCGCACACCTCTCGAGGTTTCAAAGGATGTGAGGCCTCAATTCGGGATGAGGCGGAGAACTAGGTCTTTCTCTGTGGTCTCCACAGTGGATTCAGACATCCCTTCCTCTTGGGAGATGCAAAACGAGCCTGCATTCAATTCACTGCAGGGATATCCGGCCTTACTTCGAGTCAGAGCATCACGCTATCCATTCGACTTGAGGCCACCAGCTCAGGGTCCCTCTCACATACCTGAAGGTGACAGAAGCCTCCTCTTGAGGTGCTTGTGGAAAGTTGGTATTCCTCTTGAGTCGAAGGCAGGGACGAAGCTCTCATCTCGAGTTGTTTGCGGCCCACGAAGCCCTTTCGTGTTGCTACAGTGACCTCAGGATCCCTCTAGACTTGAGACAGTGATCTTGGGTTTTCTCTGGAGTGCCATCAAGGAAATCAAGGCTCCTTTCACGTTTGATGTGGAACACGGAATTGCTTTGCTCGCAGTGCAGGGGAATCGGGCCTCATCTTGCCGCGAGGGGGAAGTCTCATGGTTTTTCTCGAGTTGCGGCCGGAACCTGGGGTATATTCTCGAGTTACGACGGGGAGGGCCCTTGCAGACACGTGTTTGTTCAGCGACGTCAGGACTCCTGCCTAGGTGCGAGGGACACCTCGGGATTCTCCTCGAGTCTTGGAATGGCAATTGGGACCCGTCTCCACGTGAGGCGGGAGACCCAGGGTCCCTTTCCACGTGCCACAGGGATCCTGGGACTCCTATCCATTTTCAAGAGGAGTCAGGCATCGTCTCCTTTGGAAGCATTGATCTCCGCACACCTCTCGAGGTTTCAAAGGATGTGAGGCCTCCGGTCGCGATGAGGCGAAGAACTAGGTTTTCTCTGTGGTCTCCACATTGGATTCAGACATCCCTTCGTCTTGGGAGATGCAAGACGAGCCTGCATTCAATTCACAGCAGGGATATCCGGCCTTACTTCGAGTCAGAGCATCACAGTGTCCATTGCACTTGAGGCCACAAACTCAGGGTCCCTCTCACATACCTGTATCTCAGAGAAGCCTCCTCTTGAGGTGTTTGTGGAAAGTTGGTATTCCTCTAGAGTAGAAGCCACGGACGAAGCTCTCATCTCGAGTTGATTTAGGGTCCACGGAGACCTTTCGTGTTGCTCCAGTGACCTCAGGATCCCTCTAGACTTGAGACAGTGATCTTGGGTTTTCTTTGGAGTGCCATCAAGGAAATCAAGTCTCCTTTAACATCTGATGTGGAACACGGAATTGCTCTGCACGCAGTGCAGGGGAATCTAGCCTCATCTCACGGCGAGGGGGAAGTCTCATGGTTTTTCTCGAGAAGCGGCTGGAACCTGGGGAATATTCTCGAGTTACGACGGGGAGGGCCCTTCCAGACACGTGTTTGTTCAGCGACGTCAGGACTCCTGCCTAGGTGCGAGGGACACCTCGCGATTCTCCTCGAGTCTTGGCATGGCAATTGGGACGCGTCTCCACGTGAGGCAAGAGACCCAGGTCCCTTTCCACGTGCCACAGGGATCCTGGGATTCCTATCCATTTTCAAGAGGAGTCAGGCATCGTCTCCTTTGGAAGCTTTGTTCTGTGTGGACCTCTCGAGTTTTCAAAGGATGTGAGGCATCCGGTCGCGATGAGGCCGAGAACTAGGTCTTTCTCTGTGGTCTCCACAGGGGATTCAGACATCCCTTCGTCTTGGGAGATGCAAGACGAGCCTGCATTCAATTCACTGCAGGGATATCCGGCCTTACTTTGAGTCAGACCATCTCGGTGTCCATTACACTTGAGGCCACAAACTCAGGGGCCCTCTCACATACCTGTAGCTGAGAGAAGCCTCCTCTTGAGGTGCTTGTGGAAAGTTGGTATTCCTCTTGAGTCGAAGCCAGGGAAAAGCTCTCATCTCGAGTTGATTTGGGGTCCACGGAGCCCTTTCGTGTTGCTCCAGTGACCTCAGGATCCCTCTAGACTTGAGACAGTGATCTTGGGTTTTCTCTGGAGTGCCATCAAGGAAATCAAGGCTCCTTTCACGTTTGATGTGGAACACGGAATTGCTCTGCACGCAGTGCAGGGGAATCGGGCCTCATCTCGCGGCGAGGGGGAAGTCTCATGGTTTTTCTCGAGTTGCGGCCGTAACCTGGGGTATATTCTCGAGTTACGACGGGGAGGGCCCTTCCAGACACGTGTTTGTTCAGCGACGTCAGGACTCCTGCCTAGGTGCTAGGGACACCTCGGGATTCTCCTCGAATCTTGGCATGGCAATTGGGACGCGTCTCCACGTGAGGCGGGACACCCAGTGTCCCTTGCCACGTGCCACAGGGATCCTGGGACTCCTATCCATTTTCAAGAGGAGTCAGGCATCGTCTCCTTTGGAAGCATTGATCTCCACGGACCTCTCGAGTTTTCAAAGGATGTGAGGCCTCCGGTCGCGTTGAGTCGGACGACTAGGTCTTTCTCTGTGGTCTCCACAGGGGAATAAGACATCCCTTTGTCTTGGGAGATGCAAGACGAGCCTGCATTCAATTCACTGCAGGCATATCCGGCCTTACTTCGAGTCAGAGCATCTCGGTGTCCATTCCACTTGAGGCCACAAACTCATGGTCCCTCTCACATACCTGTAGCTGAGAGAAGCCTCCTCTTGAGGTGCTTGTGGAAAGTTGGTATTCCTCTTGAGTCGAAGCCAGGGACTAAGCTCTCATCTCGAGTTGATTTGGGGTCCACGGAGCCCTTTCTTGTTGCTCCAGTGACCTCAGGATCCCTCTAGACTTCAGACAGTGATCTTGGGTTTTCTCTGGAGTGCCATCAAGGAAATCAAGGCTCCTTTCACGTTTGATTTGGAACACGGAATTGCTCTGCACGCAGTGCAGGGGAATTGGGCCTCATCTCGCGGCGAGCTGGAAGTCTCATGGTTTTTCTCGAGTTGCGGCCGGAACCTGGGGTATATTCTCGAGTTACGACGGGGAGGGAACTTCCAGACACGTGTTTGTTCAGCGACGTCAGGACTCCTGCCTAGGTGCGAGGGACACCTCGGGATTCTCCTCGAGTCTTGGCATGGCAATTGGGACCCGTCTCCACGTGAGGTGCGAGACCCAGTGTCCCTTTCCACGTGCCACAGGGATCCTGGGACTTCTATCCATTTGCAAGAGGAGTCAGGCATCGTCTCCTTTGGCAGCATTGATCTGAGCGAACCTCTCGAGTTTTCAAAGGATGTGAGGCCTCCGTTCGCGTTGAGGCGGAGGACTAGGTCTTTCTCTGTGGTCTCCACAGGGGATTCAGACATCCCTTTGTCTTGGGAGATGCAAGACGAGCCTGCATTCAATTCACTGCAGGGATATCCGGCCTTACTTCAAGTCAGAGCATCTCGGTGTCCATTCCACTTGAGGCCACAAACTCAGGGTCCCTCTCACATACCTGTAGCTGAGAGAAGCCTCCTCTTGAGGTGCTTGTGGAAAGTTGGTATTCCTCTTGAGTCGAAGCCAGGGACTAAGCTCTCATCTCGAGTTGATTTGGGGACCACGGAGCCCTTTCTTGTTGCTCCAGTGACCTCAGGATCCCTCTAGACTTGAGACAGTGATCTTGGGTTTTCTCTGGAGTGCCATCAAGGAAATCAAGGCTCCTTTCACGTTTGATGTGGAACACAGAATTGCTCTGCACGCAGTTCAGGGGAATCGGGCCTCATCTTGCGGCGAGGGGGAAGGCTCATGGTTTTTCTCGAGTTGTAGTCAGAACATGGGGTATATTCTCGAGTTACGATGGGGAGGGCCCTTCCAGACAAGTGTTTGTTCAGTGACGTCAGGACTCCTGCCTAGGTGCGAGGGACACCTCGGGATTCTCCTTGAGCCTTGGCCTGGCAATTGGGACGCATCTCCAGTGAGGCGCAAGACCCAGGGTCCCTTTCCACGTGCCACAGGGATTCTGGGACTCCTATCCATTTTCAAGAGGAGTCAGGCATCGTCTCCTTAGGAAGCATTGATCTCCGTGGACCTCTCGAGTTTTCAAAGTATGTGAGGCCTATGGTCGCGATGAGGCGGAGATCTAGGTTTTGTCTGTGGTGTCCACAGGGGATTCAGACATCCCTTCGTCTTGGGAGATCCACGACGAGCCTGCATTCAATTCACTGCAGGGATATCCGGCCTTACATTGAGTCAGAGCATCTCGGTGTCCATTCCACTTGAGGCCACAATCTCAGGGTCCCTCTCACATACCTGTAGCTGAGAGAAACCTCCTCTTGAGGAGCTTTTGGAAAGTTGGTATTCCTCTTGAGTCGAAGCCAGGGACAAAGCTCTCATCTCGAGTTGATTTGGGGTGCACGGAGCCCTTTCGGGTTGCTACAGTGACCTCAGGATCCCTCTAGACTTGAGACAGTGATCTTGGCTTTTCTTTGGAGTGCCATCAAGGAAATCAAGAATCCTTTCACGTTTGATGTGGAACACGGAATTGGTCTGCACGCAGTGCAGGAGAATCGGGCCACATCTCAAGTCGAGGGGGAAGTCTTATGGTTTTTCTCGATTTGCGGCCGGAACCTGGGGTATATTCCTGAGTTACGACGGGGAGGGCCCTTCCAGACAAGTGTTTGTTCAGCGACGTCAGGACTAGTGCCTAGGTGCGAGGGACACTTCGGGATTCTCCTCGAGTCTTGGCATGGCAATTAGGACAAGTCTCCATGTGAGGCGGGAGACCCAGGTTCCCGTTCCACGTGCCACAGGGTTTCTTGGACTCCTATCCATTTTCAAGAGGAGTCAGGCATCGTCTCCTTAGGAAGCATTGATCTCCGCGGACCTCTCGAGTTTTCAAAGATGTGATGCCTCCGGTCGCCATGAGAGGGAGAACTAGGTCTTTCTCTGTGGTCTCCACAGGGGATTCAGACATCCCTTCGTCTTGGGAGATGCAAGACGAGACTTCATTCAATTCACTGCAGGGATATCCGGCCTTACTTCGAGTCAGAGCATCTCGGTGTCCATTCTACTTGAGGCCACAAACTCAGGGTCCCTCGCACATACCTGTAGCTGACAGAAACCGCCTCTTGAGGTGCATGTGGAAAGTTGGTATTCCTCTTGAGTCGAAGCCAGGGACTAAGCTCCCATCTCGACTTGATTTGGGGTCCACGGAGACCTTTCTTGTTGCTACAGTGACCTCAGGATCCCTCTAGACTTGAGACAGTGATCTTCGGTTTTCTCTGGAGTGCCATCAAGGAAATCAAGGCTCCTTTCACGTTTGATGTGGAACACGGAATTGCTCTGCATGCAGTGCAGGTAAATCGGGCCTCATCTTGCGGCGAGGGGGAAGTCTCATGGTTTTTCTCGAGTTGCGGCAGGAACCCGGGGTATATTCTCGAGTTACGACGGGGAGGGCCCTTCCAGACACGTGTTTGTTCAGTGACGTCAGGACTCCTGCCTAGGTGTGAGGGACACCTCGGGATTATCCTCGAGTCTTGGCATGGCAATTGGGACGCGTCTCCATGTGAGGCGGGAGACCCAGGTTCCCGTTCCACGTGCCACAGGGTTTCTTGGACTCCTATCCATTTTCAAGAGGAGTCAGGCATCGTCTCCTTAGGAAGCATTGATCTCCGCGGACCTCTAGAGATTTCAAAGATGTGATGCCTCCGGTCGCCATGAGAGGGAGAACTACGTCTTTCTCTGTGGTATCCACAGGGTATTCAGACATCCCTTCGTCTTGGGAGATGCAAGACGAGCCTGCATTCAATTCACTGCAGGGATATCCAGCCTTACTTCGAGTTAGAGCTTCTCGGTGTCCATTCCACTTGAATCCCCAACTCAGGGCCCTCTCACATAACTTTATCTGAGAGAAGCCTCCTCTTGAGGTGCTTGTGGAAAGTTGCTATTCCTCTAGAGTCGAAGCCAATGAATAAGCTCTCATCACGAGTTGATTTGGGGTCCATGGACCCATTTCATGTTGCTACAGTGACCTCAGGATCCCTCTAGACTTGAGACAGTGATCTCGGGTTTTCTCTGGAGTGCCATCAAGGAAATCAAGGCTCCTTTCACGTTTGATGTGGAACACGGAATTGCTCTGCACGCAGTGCAGGGGAATCAGGCCTCATCTCGCGGCGAGGGGGAAGTCTCATGGTTTTTCTCGAGTTGCGTCCGGAACCTGGGGTATATTCTCGAGTTACGACGGGGAGGTCCGTTCCAGACACGTGTTTGTTCAGCGACGTCAGGACTCCTGCGTCGGTGCGAGGGACACCTCGGGATTCTCCTCGAGTCTTGTCATGGCAATTGGGACGCGTCTCCACGTGAGGCGGGAGATCCAGGGTCCCTTTCCATGTGCCACAGGGATCCTGGGACTCCTATCCATTTTCAAGAGGAGTCAGGCATCGTCTCCTTTGGAAGCATTGATCTCCGCGGACCTCTCGAGTTCTCAAAGGATGTGAGGACTCACGTCGCGATGAGGCGGAGAACAATGTCTTTCTCTATGGTCTCCACAGGGGATTCATACATCCCTTCTTCTTAGGAGATGCAAGACGAGCCTGCATTCAATTCACTGCAGGGATATCCGGCCTTTATTCGAATCAGTGCATCTCGGTGTCCATTACATTTGAGGCCACACACTCAGGGTCCCTCTCACATAAATGTAGCTGAGAGAAACCTCATCTTGAGGTGCTTGTGGAAAGTTGGTATTCCCCTTGAGTCGAAGCCAGGGAGTAAGCTCTCATCTCGAGTCGATTTGGGGTCCACGGAGCTCTTTCGTGTTGCTACAGTAACCTCAGGATCCCTCTAGAATTGAGACAGTGATCTTGGGTTTTCTCTGGAGTGCCATCAAGGTAATCAAGGCTCCTTTCACGTTTGATGTGGAACACGGAATTGCTTTGCTCGCAGTGCAGGGGAATCGGGACTCATCTTGCCGCGAGGGGGAAGTCTCATGGTTTTTCTCGAGTTGCGGCCGGGACCTGGGGTATATTCTGGAGTTACGACGGGGAGGGCCCTTCCAGACACGTGTTTGTTCAGCGACGTCAGGACTCCTGCCTAGGTGCGAGGGACACCTCGGGATTCTCCTCGAGCCTTGGAATGGCAATTGGGACCCGTCTCCACGTGAGGCGGGAGACCCAGGGTCCCTTTCCACGTGCCACAGGGATCCTGGGACTCCTATCCATTTTCAAGAGGAGTCAGGCATCGTCTCCTTTGGAAGCATTGATCTCCAAGGACCTCTCGAGTTTTCAAAGGATGTGAGGCCTCCGGTCGCGTTGAGTCGGACGACTAGGTCTTTCTCTGTGGTCTCCACAGGGGAATAAGACATCCCTTTGTCTTGGGAGATGCAAGACGAGCCTGCATTCAATTCACTGCAGGCATATCCGGCCTTACTTCGAGTCAGAGCATCTCAGTGTCCATTCCACTTGAGGCCACAAACTCATGGTCCCTCTCACATACCTGTAGCTGAGAGAAGCCTCCTCTTGAGGTGCTTGTGGAAAGTTGGTATTCCTCTTGAGTCGAAGCCAGGGACTAAGCTCTCATCTCGAGTTGATTTGGGGTCCACGGAGCCCTTTTTTGTTGCTCCAGTGACCTCAGGTTCCCTCTAGACTTCAGACAGTGATCTTGGGTTTTCTCTGGAGTGCCATCAAGGAAATCAAGGCTCCTTTCACGTTTGATTTGGAACACGGAATTGCTCTGCACGCACTGCAGGGGAATTGGGCCTCATCTCGCGGCGAGCTGGAAGTCTCATGGTTTTTCTCGAGTTGCGGCCGGAACCTGGGGTATATTCTCGAGTTACGACGGGGAGGGCCCTTCCAGACACGTGTTTGTTCAGCGACGTCAGGACTCCTGCCTAGGTGCGAGGGACACCTCGGGATTCTCCTCGAGCCTTGGAATGGCAATTGGGACCCGTCTCCACGTGAGGCGGGAGACCCAGGGTCCCTTTCCACGTGCCACAGGGATCCTGGGACTCCTATCCATTTTCAAGAGGAGTCAGGCATCGTCACCTTTGGAAGCATTGATCTCTGCAGACCTCTCGAGTTTTCAAAGGATGTGAGGCCTCCGGTCGCGTTGAGTCGGACAACTAGGTCTTTCTCTGTGGTCTCCACAGGGGAATAAGACATCCCTTTGTCTTGGGAGATGCAAGACGAGCCTGCATTCAATTCACTGCAGGCATATCCGGCCTTACTTCGCGTCAGAGCATCTCAGTGTCCATTCCACTTGAGGCCACAAACTCATGGTCCCTCTCACATACCTGTAGCTGAGAGAAGCCTCCTCTTGAGGTGCTTGTGGAAAGTTGGTATTCCTCTTGAGTCGAAGCCAGGGACTAAGCTCTCATCTCGAGTTGATTTGGGGTCCACGGAGCCCTTTCTTGTTGCTCCAGTGACCTCAGGTTCCCTCTAGACTTCAGACAGTGATCTTGGGTTTTCTCTGGAGTGCCATCAAGGAAATCAAGGCTCCTTTCACGTTTGATTTGGAACACGGAATTGCTCTGCACGCACTGCAGGGGAATTGGGCCTCATCTCGCGGCGAGCTGGAAGTCTCATGGTTTTTCTCGAGTTGCGGCCGGAACCTGGGGTATATTCTCGAGTTACGACGGGGAGGGCACTTCCAGACACGCGTTTGTTCAGCGACGTCAGGACTCCTGCCTAGGTGCGAGGGACACCTCTGGATTCTCCTCGAGTCTTGGCATGGCAATTGGGACCCGTCTCCACGTGAGGTGCGAGACCCAGTGTCCCTTTCCACGTGCCACAGGGATCCTGGGACTTCTATCGATTTGCAAGAGGAGTCAGGCATCGTCTCCTTTGGCAGCATTGATCTGAGCGAACCTCTCGAGTTTTCAAAGTATGTGAGGCCTATGGTCGCGATGAGGCGGAGATCTAGGTTTTGTCTGTGGTGTCCACAGGGGATTCAGACATCCCTTCGTCTTGGGAGATCCACGACGAGCCTGCATTCAATTCACTGCAGGGATATCCGGCCTTACATTGAGTCAGAGCATCTCGGTGTCCATTCCACTTGAGGCCACAATCTCAGGGTCCCTCTCACATACCTGTAGCTGAGAGAAACCTCCTCTTGAGGAGCTTTTGGAAAGTTGGTATTCCTCTTGAGTCGAAGCCAGGGACAAAGCTCTCATCTCGAGTTGATTTGGGGTGCACGGAGCCCTTTCGGGTTGCTACAGTGACCTCAGGATCCCTCTAGACTTGAGACAGTGATCTTGGCTTTTCTTTGGAGTGCCATCAAGGAAATCAAGAATCCTTTCACGTTTGATGTGGAACACGGAATTGGTCTGCACGCAGTGCAGGAGAATCGGGCCACATCTCAAGTCGAGGGGGAAGTCTTATGGTTTTTCTCGATTTGCGGCCGGAACCTGGGGTATATTCCTGAGTTACGACGGGGAGGGCCCTTCCAGACAAGTGTTTGTTCAGCGACGTCAGGACTAGTGCCTAGGTGCGAGGGACACTTCGGTATTCTCCTCGAGTCTTGGCATGGCAATTAGGACAAGTCTCCATGTGAGGCGGGAGACCCAGGTTCCCGTTCCACGTGCCACAGGGTTTCTTGGACTCCTATCCATTTTCAAGAGGAGTCAGGCATCGTCTCCTTAGGAAGCATTGATCTCCGCGGACCTCTCGAGTTTTCAAAGATGTGATGCCTCCGGTCGCCATGAGAGGGAGAACTAGGTCTTTCTCTGTGGTCTCCACAGGGGATTCAGACATCCCTTCGTTTGGGAGATGCAAGACGAGACTTCATTCAATTCACTGCAGGGATATCCGGCCTTACTTCGAGTCAGAGCATCTCGGTGTCCATTCTACTTGAGGCCACAAACTCAGGGTCCCTCGCACATACCTGTAGCTGACAGAAACCGCCTCTTGAGGTGCATGTGGAAAGTTGGTATTCCTCTTGAGTCGAAGCCAGGGACTAAGCTCCCATCTCGACTTGATTTGGGGTCCACGGAGACCTTTCTTGTTGCTACAGTGACCTCAGGATCCCTCTAGACTTGAGACAGTGATCTTCGGTTTTCTCTGGAGTGCCATCAAGGAAATCAAGGCTCCTTTCACGTTTGATGTGGAACACGGAATTGCTCTGCATGCAGTGCAGGTAAATCGGGCCTCATCTTGCGGCGAGGGGGAAGGCTCATGGTTTTTCTCGAGTTGTAGTCAGAACATGGGGTATATTCTCGAGTTACGATGGGGAGGGCCCTTCCAGACAAGTGTTTGTTCAGTGACGTCAGGACTCCTGCCTAGGTGCGAGGGACACCTCGGGATTCTCCTTGAGCCTTGGCCTGGCAATTGGGACGCATCTCCAGTGAGGCGCAAGACCCAGGGTCCCTTTCCACGTGCCACAGGGATTCTGGGACTCCTATCCATTTTCAAGAGGAGTCAGGCATCGTCTCCTTAGGAAGCATTGATCTCCGTGGACCTCTCGAGTTTACAAAGTATGTGAGGCCTATGGTCGCGATGAGGCGGAGATCTAGGTTTTGTCTGTGGTGTCCACAGGGGATTCAGACATCCCTTCGTCTTGGGAGATCCACGACGAGCCTGCATTCAATTCACTGCAGGGATATCCGGCCTTACATTGAGTCAGAGCATCTCGGTGTCCATTCCACTTGAGGCCACAATCTCAGGGTCCCTCTCACATACCTGTAGCTGAGAGAAACCTCCTCTTGAGGAGCTTTTGGAAAGTTGGTATTCCTCTTGAGTCGAAGCCAGGGACAAAGCTCTCATCTCGAGTTGATTTGGGGTGCACGGAGCCCTTTCGGGTTGCTACAGTGACCTCAGGATCCCTCTAGACTTGAGACAGTGATCTTGGGTTTTCTCTGGAGTGCCATCAAGGAAATCAAGGCTCCTTTCACGTTTGATGTGGAACACAGAATTGCTCTGCACGCAGTTCAGGGGAATCGGGCCTCATCTTGCGGCGAGGGGGAAGGCTCATGGTTTTTCTCGAGTTGTAGTCAGAACATGGGGTATATTCTCGAGTTACGATGGGGAGGGCCCTTCCAGACAAGTGTTTGTTCAGTGACGTCAGGACTCCTGCCTAGGTGCGAGGGACACCTCGGGATTCTCCTTGAGCCTTGGCCTGGCAATTGGGACGCATCTCCAGTGAGGCGCAAGACCCAGGGTCCCTTTCCACGTGCCACAGGGATTCTGGGACTCCTATCCATTTTCAAGAGGAGTCAGGCATCGTCTCCTTAGGAAGCATTGATCTCCGTGGACCTCTCGAGTTTTCAAAGTATGTGAGGCCTATGGTCGCGATGAGGCGGAGATCTAGGTTTTGTCTGTGGTGTCCACAGGGGATTCAGACATCCCTTCGTCTTGGGAGATCCACGACGAGCCTGCATTCAATTCACTGCAGGGATATCCGGCCTTACATTGAGTCAGAGCATCTCGGTGTCCATTCCACTTGAGGCCACAATCTCAGGGTCCCTCTCACATACCTGTAGCTGAGAGAAACCTCCTCTTGAGGAGCTTTTGGAAAGTTGGTATTCCTCTTGAGTCGAAGCCAGGGACAAAGCTCTCATCTCGAGTTGATTTGGGGTGCACGGAGCCCTTTCGGGTTGCTACAGTGACCTCAGGATCCCTCTAGACTTGAGACAGTGATCTTGGCTTTTCTTTGGAGTGCCATCAAGGAAATCAAGAATCCTTTCACGTTTGATGTGGAACACGGAATTGGTCTGCACGCAGTGCAGGAGAATCGGGCCACATCTCAAGTCGAGGGGGAAGTCTTATGGTTTTTCTCGATTTGCGGCCGGAACCTGGGGTATATTCCTGAGTTACGACGGGGAGGGCCCTTCCAGACAAGTGTTTGTTCAGCGACGTCAGGACTAGTGCCTAGGTGCGAGGGACACTTCGGGATTCTCCTCGAGTCTTGGCATGGCAATTAGGACAAGTCTCCATGTGAGGCGGGAGACCCAGGTTCCCGTTCCACGTGCCACAGGGTTTCTTGGACTCCTATCCATTTTCAAGAGGAGTCAGGCATCGTCTCCTTAGGAAGCATTGATCTCCGCGGACCTCTCGAGTTTTCAAAGATGTGATGCCTCCGGTCGCCATGAGAGGGAGAACTAGGTCTTTCTCTGTGGTCTCCACAGGGGATTCAGACATCCCTTCGTCTTGGGAGATGCAAGACGAGACTTCATTCAATTCACTGCAGGGATATCCGGCCTTACTTCGAGTCAGAGCATCTCGGTGTCCATTCTACTTGAGGCCACAAACTCAGGGTCCCTCGCACATACCTGTAGCTGACAGAAACCGCCTCTTGAGGTGCATGTGGAAAGTTGGTATTCCTCTTGAGTCGAAGCCAGGGACTAAGCTCCCATCTCGACTTGATTTGGGGTCCACGGAGACCTTTCTTGTTGCTACAGTGACCTCAGGATCCCTCTAGACTTGAGACAGTGATCTTCGGTTTTCTCTGGAGTGCCATCAAGGAAATCAAGGCTCCTTTCACGTTTGATGTGGAACACGGAATTGCTCTGCATGCAGTGCAGGTAAATCGGGCCTCATCTTGCGGCGAGGGGGAAGTCTCATGGTTTTTCTCGAGTTGCGGCAGGAACCCGGGGTATATTCTCGAGTTACGACGGGGAGGGCCCTTCCAGACACGTGTTTGTTCAGTGACGTCAGGACTCCTGCCTAGGTGTGAGGGACACCTCGGGATTATCCTCGAGTCTTGGCATGGCAATTGGGACGCGTCTCCATGTGAGGCGGGAGACCCAGGTTCCCGTTCCACGTGCCACAGGGTTTCTTGGACTCCTATCCATTTTCAAGAGGAGTCAGGCATCGTCTCCTTAGGAAGCATTGATCTCCGCGGACCTCTAGAGATTTCAAAGATGTGATGCCTCCGGTCGCCATGAGAGGGAGAACTACGTCTTTCTCTGTGGTATCCACAGGGTATTCAGACATCCCTTCGTCTTGGGAGATGCAAGACGAGCCTGCATTCAATTCACTGCAGGGATATCCAGCCTTACTTCGAGTTAGAGCTTCTCGGTGTCCATTCCACTTGAATCCCCAACTCAGGGCCCTCTCACATAACTTTATCTGAGAGAAGCCTCCTCTTGAGGTGCTTGTGGAAAGTTGCTATTCCTCTAGAGTCGAAGCCAATGAATAAGCTCTCATCACGAGTTGATTTGGGGTCCATGGACCCATTTCATGTTGCTACAGTGACCTCAGGATCCCTCTAGACTTGAGACAGTGATCTCGGGTTTTCTCTGGAGTGCCATCAAGGAAATCAAGGCTCCTTTCACGTTTGATGTGGAACACGGAATTGCTCTGCACGCAGTGCAGGGGAATCAGGCCTCATCTCGCGGCGAGGGGGAAGTCTCATGGTTTTTCTCGAGTTGCGTCCGGAACCTGGGGTATATTCTCGAGTTACGACGGGGAGGTCCGTTCCAGACACGTGTTTGTTCAGCGACGTCAGGACTCCTGCGTCGGTGCGAGGGACACCTCGGGATTCTCCTCGAGTCTTGTCATGGCAATTGGGACGCGTCTCCACGTGAGGCGGGAGATCCAGGGTCCCTTTCCATGTGCCACAGGGATCCTGGGACTCCTATCCATTTTCAAGAGGAGTCAGGCATCGTCTCCTTTGGAAGCATTGATCTCCGCGGACCTCTCGAGTTCTCAAAGGATGTGAGGACTCACGTCGCGATGAGGCGGAGAACAATGTCTTTCTCTATGGTCTCCACAGGGGATTCATACATCCCTTCTTCTTAGGAGATGCAAGACGAGCCTGCATTCAATTCACTGCAGGGATATCCGGCCTTTATTCGAATCAGTGCATCTCGGTGTCCATTACATTTGAGGCCACACACTCAGGGTCCCTCTCACATAAATGTAGCTGAGAGAAACCTCATCTTGAGGTGCTTGTGGAAAGTTGGTATTCCCCTTGAGTCGAAGCCAGGGAGTAAGCTCTCATCTCGAGTCGATTTGGGGTCCACGGAGCTCTTTCGTGTTGCTACAGTAACCTCAGGATCCCTCTAGAATTGAGACAGTGATCTTGGGTTTTCTCTGGAGTGCCATCAAGGTAATCAAGGCTCCTTTCACGTTTGATGTGGAACACGGAATTGCTTTGCTCGCAGTGCAGGGGAATCGGGACTCATCTTGCCGCGAGGGGGAAGTCTCATGGTTTTTCTCGAGTTGCGGCCGGGACCTGGGGTATATTCTGGAGTTACGACGGGGAGGGCCCTTCCAGACACGTGTTTGTTCAGCGACGTCAGGACTCCTGCCTAGGTGCGAGGGACACCTCGGGATTCTCCTCGAGCCTTGGAATGGCAATTGGGACCCGTCTCCACGTGAGGCGGGAGACCCAGGGTCCCTTTCCACGTGCCACAGGGATCCTGGGACTCCTATCCATTTTCAAGAGGAGTCAGGCATCGTCTCCTTTGGAAGCATTGATCTCCAAGGACCTCTCGAGTTTTCAAAGGATGTGAGGCCTCCGGTCGCGTTGAGTCGGACGACTAGGTCTTTCTCTGTGGTCTCCACAGGGGAATAAGACATCCCTTTGTCTTGGGAGATGCAAGACGAGCCTGCATTCAATTCACTGCAGGCATATCCGGCCTTACTTCGAGTCAGAGCATCTCAGTGTCCATTCCACTTGAGGCCACAAACTCATGGTCCCTCTCACATACCTGTAGCTGAGAGAAGCCTCCTCTTGAGGTGCTTGTGGAAAGTTGGTATTCCTCTTGAGTCGAAGCCAGGGACTAAGCTCTCATCTCGAGTTGATTTGGGGTCCACGGAGCCCTTTTTTGTTGCTCCAGTGACCTCAGGTTCCCTCTAGACTTCAGACAGTGATCTTGGGTTTTCTCTGGAGTGCCATCAAGGAAATCAAGGCTCCTTTCACGTTTGATTTGGAACACGGAATTGCTCTGCACGCACTGCAGGGGAATTGGGCCTCATCTCGCGGCGAGCTGGAAGTCTCATGGTTTTTCTCGAGTTGCGGCCGGAACCTGGGGTATATTCTCGAGTTACGACGGGGAGGGCCCTTCCAGACACGTGTTTGTTCAGCGACGTCAGGACTCCTGCCTAGGTGCGAGGGACACCTCGGGATTCTCCTCGAGCCTTGGAATGGCAATTGGGACCCGTCTCCACGTGAGGCGGGAGACCCAGGGTCCCTTTCCACGTGCCACAGGGATCCTGGGACTCCTATCCATTTTCAAGAGGAGTCAGGCATCGTCACCTTTGGAAGCATTGATCTCTGCAGACCTCTCGAGTTTTCAAAGGATGTGAGGCCTCCGGTCGCGTTGAGTCGGACAACTAGGTCTTTCTCTGTGGTCTCCACAGGGGAATAAGACATCCCTTTGTCTTGGGAGATGCAAGACGAGCCTGCATTCAATTCACTGCAGGCATATCCGGCCTTACTTCGCGTCAGAGCATCTCAGTGTCCATTCCACTTGAGGCCACAAACTCATGGTCCCTCTCACATACCTGTAGCTGAGAGAAGCCTCCTCTTGAGGTGCTTGTGGAAAGTTGGTATTCCTCTTGAGTCGAAGCCAGGGACTAAGCTCTCATCTCGAGTTGATTTGGGGTCCACGGAGCCCTTTCTTGTTGCTCCAGTGACCTCAGGTTCCCTCTAGACTTCAGACAGTGATCTTGGGTTTTCTCTGGAGTGCCATCAAGGAAATCAAGGCTCCTTTCACGTTTGATTTGGAACACGGAATTGCTCTGCACGCACTGCAGGGGAATTGGGCCTCATCTCGCGGCGAGCTGGAAGTCTCATGGTTTTTCTCGAGTTGCGGCCGGAACCTGGGGTATATTCTCGAGTTACGACGGGGAGGGCACTTCCAGACACGCGTTTGTTCAGCGACGTCAGGACTCCTGCCTAGGTGCGAGGGACACCTCTGGATTCTCCTCGAGTCTTGGCATGGCAATTGGGACCCGTCTCCACGTGAGGTGCGAGACCCAGTGTCCCTTTCCACGTGCCACAGGGATCCTGGGACTTCTATCGATTTGCAAGAGGAGTCAGGCATCGTCTCCTTTGGCAGCATTGATCTGAGCGAACCTCTCGAGTTTTCAAAGTATGTGAGGCCTATGGTCGCGATGAGGCGGAGATCTAGGTTTTGTCTGTGGTGTCCACAGGGGATTCAGACATCCCTTCGTCTTGGGAGATCCACGACGAGCCTGCATTCAATTCACTGCAGGGATATCCGGCCTTACATTGAGTCAGAGCATCTCGGTGTCCATTCCACTTGAGGCCACAATCTCAGGGTCCCTCTCACATACCTGTAGCTGAGAGAAACCTCCTCTTGAGGAGCTTTTGGAAAGTTGGTATTCCTCTTGAGTCGAAGCCAGGGACAAAGCTCTCATCTCGAGTTGATTTGGGGTGCACGGAGCCCTTTCGGGTTGCTACAGTGACCTCAGGATCCCTCTAGACTTGAGACAGTGATCTTGGCTTTTCTTTGGAGTGCCATCAAGGAAATCAAGAATCCTTTCACGTTTGATGTGGAACACGGAATTGGTCTGCACGCAGTGCAGGAGAATCGGGCCACATCTCAAGTCGAGGGGGAAGTCTTATGGTTTTTCTCGATTTGCGGCCGGAACCTGGGGTATATTCCTGAGTTACGACGGGGAGGGCCCTTCCAGACAAGTGTTTGTTCAGCGACGTCAGGACTAGTGCCTAGGTGCGAGGGACACTTCGGTATTCTCCTCGAGTCTTGGCATGGCAATTAGGACAAGTCTCCATGTGAGGCGGGAGACCCAGGTTCCCGTTCCACGTGCCACAGGGTTTCTTGGACTCCTATCCATTTTCAAGAGGAGTCAGGCATCGTCTCCTTAGGAAGCATTGATCTCCGCGGACCTCTCGAGTTTTCAAAGATGTGATGCCTCCGGTCGCCATGAGAGGGAGAACTAGGTCTTTCTCTGTGGTCTCCACAGGGGATTCAGACATCCCTTCGTTTGGGAGATGCAAGACGAGACTTCATTCAATTCACTGCAGGGATATCCGGCCTTACTTCGAGTCAGAGCATCTCGGTGTCCATTCTACTTGAGGCCACAAACTCAGGGTCCCTCGCACATACCTGTAGCTGACAGAAACCGCCTCTTGAGGTGCATGTGGAAAGTTGGTATTCCTCTTGAGTCGAAGCCAGGGACTAAGCTCCCATCTCGACTTGATTTGGGGTCCACGGAGACCTTTCTTGTTGCTACAGTGACCTCAGGATCCCTCTAGACTTGAGACAGTGATCTTCGGTTTTCTCTGGAGTGCCATCAAGGAAATCAAGGCTCCTTTCACGTTTGATGTGGAACACGGAATTGCTCTGCATGCAGTGCAGGTAAATCGGGCCTCATCTTGCGGCGAGGGGGAAGTCTCATGGTTTTTCTCGAGTTGCGGCAGGAACCCGGGGTATATTCTCGAGTTACGACGGGGAGGGCCCTTCCAGACACGTGTTTGTTCAGTGACGTCAGGACTCCTGCCTAGGTGTGAGGGACACCTCGGGATTATCCTCGAGTCTTGGCATGGCAATTGGGACGCGTCTCCATGTGAGGCGGGAGACCCAGGTTCCCGTTCCACGTGCCACAGGGTTTCTTGGACTCCTATCCATTTTCAAGAGGAGTCAGGCATCGTCTCCTTAGGAAGCATTGATCTCCGCGGACCTCTAGAGATTTCAAAGATGTGATGCCTCCGGTCGCCATGAGAGGGAGAACTACGTCTTTCTCTGTGGTATCCACAGGGTATTCAGACATCCCTTCGTCTTGGGAGATGCAAGACGAGCCTGCATTCAATTCACTGCAGGGATATCCAGCCTTACTTCGAGTTAGAGCTTCTCGGTGTCCATTCCACTTGAATCCCCAACTCAGGGCCCTCTCACATAACTTTATCTGAGAGAAGCCTCCTCTTGAGGTGCTTGTGGAAAGTTGCTATTCCTCTAGAGTCGAAGCCAATGAATAAGCTCTCATCACGAGTTGATTTGGGGTCCATGGACCCATTTCATGTTGCTACAGTGACCTCAGGATCCCTCTAGACTTGAGACAGTGATCTCGGGTTTTCTCTGGAGTGCCATCAAGGAAATCAAGGCTCCTTTCACGTTTGATGTGGAACACGGAATTGCTCTGCACGCAGTGCAGGGGAATCAGGCCTCATCTCGCGGCGAGGGGGAAGTCTCATGGTTTTTCTCGAGTTGCGGCCGGAACCTGGGGTATATTCTCGAGTTACGACGGGGAGGTCCGTTCCAGACACGTGTTTGTTCAGCGACGTCAGGACTCCTGCGTCGGTGCGAGGGACACCTCGGGATTCTCCTCGAGTCTTGTCATGGCAATTGGGACGCGTCTCCACGTGAGGCGGGAGATCCAGGGTCCCTTTCCATGTGCCACAGGGATCCTGGGACTCCTATCCATTTTCAAGAGGAGTCAGGCATCGTCTCCTTTGGAAGCATTGATCTCCGCGGACCTCTCGAGTTCTCAAAGGATGTGAGGACTCACGTCGCGATGACGCGGAGAACAATGTCTTTCTCTATGGTCTCCACAGGGGATTCATACATCCCTTCTTCTTAGGAGATGCAAGACGAGCCTGCATTCAATTCACTGCAGGGATATCCGGCCTTTATTCGAATCAGTGCATCTCGGTGTCCATTACATTTGAGGCCACACACTCAGGGTCCCTCTCACATAAATGTAGCTGAGAGAAACCTCATCTTGAGGTGCTTGTGGAAAGTTGGTATTCCTCTGAGTCGAAGCCAGGGAGTAAGCTCTCATCTCGAGTTGATTTGGGGTCCACGGAGCTCTTTCGTGTTGCTACAGTAACCTCAGGATCCCTCTAGACTTGAGACAGTGATCTTGGCTTTTCTCTGGAGTGCCATCAAAGAAATCAAGGCTCCTTTCACGTTTGATGTGGAACACGGAATTGCTCTGCACGCAGTGCAGGGGAATCGGGCCTCATCTCGCGGCGATGGGGAAGTCTCATATTTTTTCTCGAGTTGCGGCCTTAACCTGGGGTATATTCCTGAGTTACGACGGGAGGGCCCTTCCAGACAAGTGTTTGTTCAGCGACGTCAGGACTAGTGCCTAGGTGCGAGGAACACCTCGGGATTCTCCTCGAGTCTTGGCATGGCAATTAGGACAAGTCTCCATGTGAGGCGGGAGACCCAGGTTCCCGTTCCACGTGCCACAGGGTTTCTTGGACTCCTATCCATTTTCAAGAGGAGTCAGGCATCGTCTCCTTAGGAAGCATTGATCTCCGCGGACCTCTCGAGTTTTCAAAGATGTGATGCCTCCGGTCGCCATGAGAGGGAGAACTAGGTCTTTCTCTGTGGTCTCCACAGGGGATTCAGACATCCCTTCGTCTTGGGAGATGCAAGACGAGACTTCATTCAATTCACTGCAGGGATATCCGGCCTTACTTCGAATCAGAGCATCTCGGTGTCCATTCTACTTGAGGCCACAAACTCAGGGTCCCTCGCACATACCTGTAGCTGACAGAAACCGCCTCTTGAGGTGCATGTGGAAAGTTGGTATTCCTCTTGAGTCGAAGCCAGGGACTAAGCTCTCATCTCGACTTGATTTGGGGTCCACGGAGACCTTTCTTGTTGCTACGGTGACCTCAGGATCGCTCTAGACTTGAGACAGTGATCTTGGGTTTTCTCTGGAGTGCCATCAAGGAAATCAAGGCTCCTTTCACGTTTGATGTGGAACACGGAATTGCTCTGCATGCAGTGCAGGTAAATCGGGCCTCATCTCGTGGCGAGGGGGAAGTCTCATGGTTTTTCTTGAGTTGCGGCAGGAACCCGGGGTATATTCTCGAGTTACGACGGGGAGGGCCCTTCCAGACACGTGTTTGTTCAGTGACGTCAGGACTCCTGCCTAGGTGTGAGGGACACCTCGGGATTATCCTCGAGTCTTGGCATGGCAATTGGGACGCGTCTCCATGTGAGGCGGGAGACCCAGGTTCCCGTTCCACGTGCCACAGGGTTTCTTGGACTCCTATCCATTTTCAAGAGGAGTCAGGCATCGTCTCCTTAGGAAGCATTGATCTCCGCGGACCTCTCGAATTTTCAAAGATGTGATGCCTCCGGTCGCCATGAGAGGGAGAACTACGTCTTTCTCTGTGGTATCCACAGGGTATTCAGACATCCCTTCGTCTTGCGAGATGCAAGACGAGCCTGCATTCAATTCACTGCAGGGATATCCAGCCTTACTTCGAGTCAGAGCTTCTCGGTGTCCATTCCACTTGAATCCCCAACTCAGGGCCCTCTCACATAACTTTATCTGAGAGAAGCCTCCTCTTGAGGTGCTTGTGGAAAGTTGCTATTCCTCTAGAGTCGAAGCCAATGAATAAGCTCTCATCACGAGTTGATTTGGGGTCCATGGACACATTTCATGTTGCTACAGTGACCTCAGGATCCCTCTAGACTTGAGACAGTGATCTCGGGTTTTCTCTGGAGTGCCATCAAGGAAATCAAGGCTCCTTTCACGTTTGATGTGGAACACGGAATTGCTCTGCACGCAGTGCAGGGGAATCGGGCCTCATCTCGCGGCGAGGGGGAAGTCTCATGGTTTTTCTCGAGTTGCGGCCGGAACCTGGGGTATATTCTCGAGTTACGACGGGGAGGTCCGTTCCAGACACGTGTTTGTTCAGCGACGTCAGGACTCCTGCGTCGGTGCGAGGGACACCTCGGGATTCTCCTCGAGTCTTGTCATGGCAATTGGGACGCGTCTCCACGTGAGGCGGGAGATCCAGGGTCCCTTTCCATGTGCCACAGGGATCCTGGGACTCCTATCCATTTTCAAGAGGAGTCAGGCATCGTCTCCTTTGGAAGCATTGATCTCCGCGGACCTCTCGAGTTCTCAAAGGATGTGAGGACTCACGTCGCGATGAGGCGGAGAACAATGTCTTTCTCTATCGTCTCCACAGGGGATTCATACATCCCTTCTTCTTAGGAGATGCAAGACGAGCCTGCATTCAATTCACTGCAGGGATATCCGGCCTTTATTCGAATCAGTGCATCTCGGTGTCCATTACATTTGAGGCCACACACTCAGGCTCCCTCTCACATAAATGTAGCTGAGAGAAACCTCATCTTGAGGTGCTTGTGGAAAGTTGGTATTCCTCTTGAGTCGAAGCCAGGGAGTAAGCTCTCATCTCGAGTTGATTTGGGGTCCACGGAGCTCTTTCGTGTTGCTACAGTAACCTCAGGATCCCTCTAGACTTGAGACAGTGATCTTGGCTTTTCTCTGGAGTGCCATCAAGGAAATCAAGGCTCCTTTCACGTTTGATGTGGAACACGGAATTGCTCTGCACGCAGTGCAGGGGAATCGGGCCTCATCTCGCGGCGAGGGGGAATTCTCATGGTTTTTGTCGAGTTGCGGCCGGAACCTGGGGTATGTTCTCGAGTTACGACGGGGAGGGCCCTTCCAGACACCTGTTTGTTCAGCGACGTCAGGACTCCTGCCTAGGTGCGAGGCACAACTCGGGATTC
This sequence comes from Dama dama, assembly GCF_033118175.1. Classification (NCBI taxonomy): domain Eukaryota; kingdom Metazoa; phylum Chordata; class Mammalia; order Artiodactyla; family Cervidae; genus Dama; species Dama dama. The sequence goes on from NW_026870910.1 coordinate 4,873,702, forward strand.
TCCTCGAGTCTTGGCATGGCAATTGGGACGCGTCTCCACGTGAGGCGGGAGACCCAGGGTCCCTTTCCACGTGCCACAGGGATCCTGGGACCAATATCCATTTTCAAGAGGAGTCAGGCATCGTCTCCTTTGGAAGCATTGATCTCCGCACACCTCTCGAGGTTTCAAAGGATGTGAGGCCTCAATTCGGGATGAGGCGGAGAACTAGGTCTTTCTCTGTGGTCTCCACAGTGGATTCAGACATCCCTTCCTCTTGGGAGATGCAAAACGAGCCTGCATTCAATTCACTGCAGGGATATCCGGCCTTACTTCGAGTCAGAGCATCACGCTATCCATTCGACTTGAGGCCACCAGCTCAGGGTCCCTCTCACATACCTGAAGGTGACAGAAGCCTCCTCTTGAGGTGCTTGTGGAAAGTTGGTATTCCTCTTGAGTCGAAGGCAGGGACGAAGCTCTCATCTCGAGTTGTTTGCGGCCCACGAAGCCCTTTCGTGTTGCTACAGTGACCTCAGGATCCCTCTAGACTTGAGACAGTGATCTTGGGTTTTCTCTGGAGTGCCATCAAGGAAATCAAGGCTCCTTTCACGTTTGATGTGGAACACGGAATTGCTTTGCTCGCAGTGCAGGGGAATCGGGCCTCATCTTGCCGCGAGGGGGAAGTCTCATGGTTTTTCTCGAGTTGCGGCCGGAACCTGGGGTATATTCTCGAGTTACGACGGGGAGGGCCCTTGCAGACACGTGTTTGTTCAGCGACGTCAGGACTCCTGCCTAGGTGCGAGGGACACCTCGGGATTCTCCTCGAGTCTTGGAATGGCAATTGGGACCCGTCTCCACGTGAGGCGGGAGACCCAGGGTCCCTTTCCACGTGCCACAGGGATCCTGGGACTCCTATCCATTTTCAAGAGGAGTCAGGCATCGTCTCCTTTGGAAGCATTGATCTCCGCACACCTCTCGAGGTTTCAAAGGATGTGAGGCCTCCGGTCGCGATGAGGCGAAGAACTAGGTTTTCTCTGTGGTCTCCACATTGGATTCAGACATCCCTTCGTCTTGGGAGATGCAAGACGAGCCTGCATTCAATTCACAGCAGGGATATCCGGCCTTACTTCGAGTCAGAGCATCACAGTGTCCATTGCACTTGAGGCCACAAACTCAGGGTCCCTCTCACATACCTGTATCTCAGAGAAGCCTCCTCTTGAGGTGTTTGTGGAAAGTTGGTATTCCTCTAGAGTAGAAGCCACGGACGAAGCTCTCATCTCGAGTTGATTTGGGGTCCACGGAGACCTTTCGTGTTGCTCCAGTGACCTCAGGATCCCTCTAGACTTGAGACAGTGATCTTGGGTTTTCTTTGGAGTGCCATCAAGGAAATCAAGTCTCCTTTAACATCTGATGTGGAACACGGAATTGCTCTGCACGCAGTGCAGGGGAATCTAGCCTCATCTCACGGCGAGGGGGAAGTCTCATGGTTTTTCTCGAGAAGCGGCTGGAACCTGGGGAATATTCTCGAGTTACGACGGGGAGGGCCCTTCCAGACACGTGTTTGTTCAGCGACGTCAGGACTCCTGCCTAGGTGCGAGGGACACCTCGCGATTCTCCTCGAGTCTTGGCATGGCAATTGGGACGCGTCTCCACGTGAGGCAAGAGACCCAGGTCCCTTTCCACGTGCCACAGGGATCCTGGGATTCCTATCCATTTTCAAGAGGAGTCAGGCATCGTCTCCTTTGGAAGCTTTGTTCTGTGTGGACCTCTCGAGTTTTCAAAGGATGTGAGGCATCCGGTCGCGATGAGGCCGAGAACTAGGTCTTTCTCTGTGGTCTCCACAGGGGATTCAGACATCCCTTCGTCTTGGGAGATGCAAGACGAGCCTGCATTCAATTCACTGCAGGGATATCCGGCCTTACTTTGAGTCAGACCATCTCGGTGTCCATTACACTTGAGGCCACAAACTCAGGGGCCCTCTCACATACCTGTAGCTGAGAGAAGCCTCCTCTTGAGGTGCTTGTGGAAAGTTGGTATTCCTCTTGAGTCGAAGCCAGGGAAAAGCTCTCATCTCGAGTTGATTTGGGGTCCACGGAGCCCTTTCGTGTTGCTCCAGTGACCTCAGGATCCCTCTAGACTTGAGACAGTGATCTTGGGTTTTCTCTGGAGTGCCATCAAGGAAATCAAGGCTCCTTTCACGTTTGATGTGGAACACGGAATTGCTCTGCACGCAGTGCAGGGGAATCGGGCCTCATCTCGCGGCGAGGGGGAAGTCTCATGGTTTTTCTCGAGTTGCGGCCGTAACCTGGGGTATATTCTCGAGTTACGACGGGGAGGGCCCTTCCAGACACGTGTTTGTTCAGCGACGTCAGGACTCCTGCCTAGGTGCTAGGGACACCTCGGGATTCTCCTCGAAACTTGGCATGGCAATTGGGACGCGTCTCCACGTGAGGCGGGACACCCAGTGTCCCTTGCCACGTGCCACAGGGATCCTGGGACTCCTATCCATTTTCAAGAGGAGTCAGGCATCGTCTCCTTTGGAAGCATTGATCTCCACGGACCTCTCGAGTTTTCAAAGGATGTGAGGCCTCCGGTCGCGTTGAGTCGGACGACTAGGTCTTTCTCTGTGGTCTCCACAGGGGAATAAGACATCCCTTTGTCTTGGGAGATGCAAGACGAGCCTGCATTCAATTCACTGCAGGCATATCCGGCCTTACTTCGAGTCAGAGCATCTCGGTGTCCATTCCACTTGAGGCCACAAACTCATGGTCCCTCTCACATACCTGTAGCTGAGAGAAGCCTCCTCTTGAGGTGCTTGTGGAAAGTTGGTATTCCTCTTGAGTCGAAGCCAGGGACTAAGCTCTCATCTCGAGTTGATTTGGGGTCCACGGAGCCCTTTCTTGTTGCTCCAGTGACCTCAGGATCCCTCTAGACTTCAGACAGTGATCTTGGGTTTTCTCTGGAGTGCCATCAAGGAAATCAAGGCTCCTTTCACGTTTGATTTGGAACATGGAATTGCTCTGCACGCAGTGCAGGGGAATTGGGCCTCATCTCGCGGCGAGCTGGAAGTCTCATGGTTTTTCTCGAGTTGCGGCCGGAACCTGGGGTATATTCTCGAGTTACGACGGGGAGGGAACTTCCAGACACGTGTTTGTTCAGCGACGTCAGGACTCCTGCCTAGGTGCGAGGGACACCTCGGGATTCTCCTCGAGTCTTGGCATGGCAATTGGGACCCGTCTCCACGTGAGGTGCGAGACCCAGTGTCCCTTTCCACGTGCCACAGGGATCCTGGGACTTCTATCGATTTGCAAGAGGAGTCAGGCATCGTCTCCTTTGGCAGCATTGATCTGAGCGAACCTCTCGAGTTTTCAAAGGATGTGAGGCCTCCGTTCGCGTTGAGGCGGAGGACTAGGTCTTTCTCTGTGGTCTCCACAGGGGATTCAGACATCCCTTTGTCTTGGGAGATGCAAGACGAGCCTGCATTCAATTCACTGCAGGGATATCCGGCCTTACTTCAAGTCAGAGCATCTCGGTGTCCATTCCACTTGAGGCCACAAACTCAGGGTCCCTCTCACATACCTGTAGCTGAGAGAAGCCTCCTCTTGAGGTGCTTGTGGAAAGTTGGTATTCCTCTTGAGTCGAAGCCAGGGACTAAGCTCTCATCTCGAGTTGATTTGGGGACCACGGAGCCCTTTCTTGTTGCTCCAGTGACCTCAGGATCCCTCTAGACTTGAGACAGTGATCTTGGGTTTTCTCTGGAGTGCCATCAAGGAAATCAAGGCTCCTTTCACGTTTGATGTGGAACACAGAATTGCTCTGCACGCAGTTCAGGGGAATCGGGCCTCATCTTGCGGCGAGGGGGAAGGCTCATGGTTTTTCTCGAGTTGTAGTCAGAACATGGGGTATATTCTCGAGTTACGATGGGGAGGGCCCTTCCAGACAAGTGTTTGTTCAGTGACGTCAGGACTCCTGCCTAGGTGCGAGGGACACCTCGGGATTCTCCTTGAGCCTTGGCCTGGCAATTGGGACGCATCTCCAGTGAGGCGCAAGACCCAGGGTCCCTTTCCACGTGCCACAGGGATTCTGGGACTCCTATCCATTTTCAAGAGGAGTCAGGCATCGTCTCCTTAGGAAGCATTGATCTCCGTGGACCTCTCGAGTTTTCAAAGTATGTGAGGCCTATGGTCGCGATGAGGCGGAGATCTAGGTTTTGTCTGTGGTGTCCACAGGGGATTCAGACATCCCTTCGTCTTGGGAGATCCACGACGAGCCTGCATTCAATTCACTGCAGGGATATCCGGCCTTACTTCGAGTCAGAGCATCTCGGTGTCCATTCTACTTGAGGCCACAAACTCAGGGTCCCTCGCACATACCTGTAGCTGACAGAAACCGCCTCTTGAGGTGCATGTGGAAAGTTGGTATTCCTCTTGAGTCGAAGCCAGGGACTAAGCTCCCATCTCGACTTGATTTGGGGTCCACGGAGACCTTTCTTGTTGCTACAGTGACCTCAGGATCCCTCTAGACTTGAGACAGTGATCTTCGGTTTTCTCTGGAGTGCCATCAAGGAAATCAAGGCTCCTTTCACGTTTGATGTGGAACACGGAATTGCTCTGCATGCAGTGCAGGTAAATCGGGCCTCATCTTGCGGCGAGGGGGAAGTCTCATGGTTTTTCTCGAGTTGCGGCAGGAACCCGGGGTATATTCTCGAGTTACGACGGGGAGGGCCCTTCCAGACACGTGTTTGTTCAGTGACGTCAGGACTCCTGCCTAGGTGTGAGGGACACCTCGGGATTATCCTCGAGTCTTGGCATGGCAATTGGGACGCGTCTCCATGTGAGGCGGGAGACCCAGGTTCCCGTTCCACGTGCCACAGGGTTTCTTGGACTCCTATCCATTTTCAAGAGGAGTCAGGCATCGTCTCCTTAGGAAGCATTGATCTCCGCGGACCTCTAGAGATTTCAAAGATGTGATGCCTCCGGTCGCCATGAGAGGGAGAACTACGTCTTTCTCTGTGGTATCCACAGGGTATTCAGACATCCCTTCGTCTTGGGAGATGCAAGACGAGCCTGCATTCAATTCACTGCAGGGATATCCAGCCTTACTTCGAGTTAGAGCTTCTCGGTGTCCATTCCACTTGAATCCCCAACTCAGGGCCCTCTCACATAACTTTATCTGAGAGAAGCCTCCTCTTGAGGTGCTTGTGGAAAGTTGCTATTCCTCTAGAGTCGAAGCCAATGAATAAGCTCTCATCACGAGTTGATTTGGGGTCCATGGACCCATTTCATGTTGCTACAGTGACCTCAGGATCCCTCTAGACTTGAGACAGTGATCTCGGGTTTTCTCTGGAGTGCCATCAAGGAAATCAAGGCTCCTTTCACGTTTGATGTGGAACACGGAATTGCTCTGCACGCAGTGCAGGGGAATCAGGCCTCATCTCGCGGCGAGGGGGAAGTCTCATGGTTTTTCTCGAGTTGCGTCCGGAACCTGGGGTATATTCTCGAGTTACGACGGGGAGGTCCGTTCCAGACACGTGTTTGTTCAGCGACGTCAGGACTCCTGCGTCGGTGCGAGGGACACCTCGGGATTCTCCTCGAGTCTTGTCATGGCAATTGGGACGCGTCTCCACGTGAGGCGGGAGATCCAGGGTCCCTTTCCATGTGCCACAGGGATCCTGGGACTCCTATCCATTTTCAAGAGGAGTCAGGCATCGTCTCCTTTGGAAGCATTGATCTCCGCGGACCTCTCGAGTTCTCAAAGGATGTGAGGACTCACGTCGCGATGAGGCGGAGAACAATGTCTTTCTCTATGGTCTCCACAGGGGATTCATACATCCCTTCTTCTTAGGAGATGCAAGACGAGCCTGCATTCAATTCACTGCAGGGATATCCGGCCTTTATTCGAATCAGTGCATCTCGGTGTCCATTACATTTGAGGCCACACACTCAGGGTCCCTCTCACATAAATGTAGCTGAGAGAAACCTCATCTTGAGGTGCTTGTGGAAAGTTGGTATTCCCCTTGAGTCGAAGCCAGGGAGTAAGCTCTCATCTCGAGTCGATTTGGGGTCCACGGAGCTCTTTCGTGTTGCTACAGTAACCTCAGGATCCCTCTAGAATTGAGACAGTGATCTTGGGTTTTCTCTGGAGTGCCATCAAGGTAATCAAGGCTCCTTTCACGTTTGATGTGGAACACGGAATTGCTTTGCTCGCAGTGCAGGGGAATCGGGACTCATCTTGCCGCGAGGGGGAAGTCTCATGGTTTTTCTCGAGTTGCGGCCGGGACCTGGGGTATATTCTGGAGTTACGACGGGGAGGGCCCTTCCAGACACGTGTTTGTTCAGCGACGTCAGGACTCCTGCCTAGGTGCGAGGGACACCTCGGGATTCTCCTCGAGCCTTGGAATGGCAATTGGGACCCGTCTCCACGTGAGGCGGGAGACCCAGGGTCCCTTTCCACGTGCCACAGGGATCCTGGGACTCCTATCCATTTTCAAGAGGAGTCAGGCATCGTCTCCTTTGGAAGCATTGATCTCCAAGGACCTCTCGAGTTTTCAAAGGATGTGAGGCCTCCGGTCGCGTTGAGTCGGACGACTAGGTCTTTCTCTGTGGTCTCCACAGGGGAATAAGACATCCCTTTGTCTTGGGAGATGCAAGACGAGCCTGCATTCAATTCACTGCAGGCATATCCGGCCTTACTTCGAGTCAGAGCATCTCAGTGTCCATTCCACTTGAGGCCACAAACTCATGGTCCCTCTCACATACCTGTAGCTGAGAGAAGCCTCCTCTTGAGGTGCTTGTGGAAAGTTGGTATTCCTCTTGAGTCGAAGCCAGGGACTAAGCTCTCATCTCGAGTTGATTTGGGGTCCACGGAGCCCTTTTTTGTTGCTCCAGTGACCTCAGGTTCCCTCTAGACTTCAGACAGTGATCTTGGGTTTTCTCTGGAGTGCCATCAAGGAAATCAAGGCTCCTTTCACGTTTGATTTGGAACACGGAATTGCTCTGCACGCACTGCAGGGGAATTGGGGCTCATCTCGCGGCGAGCTGGAAGTCTCATGGTTTTTCTCGAGTTGCGGCCGGAACCTGGGGTATATTCTCGAGTTACGACGGGGAGGGCCCTTCCAGACACGTGTTTGTTCAGCGACGTCAGGACTCCTGCCTAGGTGCGAGGGACACCTCGGGATTCTCCTCGAGCCTTGGAATGGCAATTGGGACCCGTCTCCACGTGAGGCGGGAGACCCAGGGTCCCTTTCCACGTGCCACAGGGATCCTGGGACTCCTATCCATTTTCAAGAGGAGTCAGGCATCGTCACCTTTGGAAGCATTGATCTCTGCAGACCTCTCGAGTTTTCAAAGGATGTGAGGCCTCCGGTCGCGTTGAGTCGGACAACTAGGTCTTTCTCTGTGGTCTCCACAGGGGAATAAGACATCCCTTTGTCTTGGGAGATGCAAGACGAGCCTGCATTCAATTCACTGCAGGCATATCCGGCCTTACTTCGAGTCAGAGCATCTCAGTGTCCATTCCACTTGAGGCCACAAACTCATGGTCCCTCTCACATACCTGTAGCTGAGAGAAGCCTCCTCTTGAGGTGCTTGTGGAAAGTTGGTATTCCTCTTGAGTCGAAGCCAGGGACTAAGCTCTCATCTCGAGTTGATTTGGGGTCCACGGAGCCCTTTCTTGTTGCTCCAGTGACCTCAGGTTCCCTCTAGACTTCAGACAGTGATCTTGGGTTTTCTCTGGAGTGCCATCAAGGAAATCAAGGCTCCTTTCACGTTTGATTTGGAACACGGAATTGCTCTGCACGCACTGCAGGGGAATTGGGCCTCATCTCGCGGCGAGCTGGAAGTCTCATGGTTTTTCTCGAGTTGCGGCCGGAACCTGGGGTATATTCTCGAGTTACGACGGGGAGGGCACTTCCAGACACGCGTTTGTTCAGCGACGTCAGGACTCCTGCCTAGGTGCGAGGGACACCTCTGGATTCTCCTCGAGTCTTGGCATGGCAATTGGGACCCGTCTCCACGTGAGGTGCGAGACCCAGTGTCCCTTTCCACGTGCCACAGGGATCCTGGGACTTCTATCGATTTGCAAGAGGAGTCAGGCATCGTCTCCTTTGGCAGCATTGATCTGAGCGAACCTCTCGAGTTTTCAAAGTATGTGAGGCCTATGGTCGCGATGAGGCGGAGATCTAGGTTTTGTCTGTGGTGTCCACAGGGGATTCAGACATCCCTTCGTCTTGGGAGATCCACGACGAGCCTGCATTCAATTCACTGCAGGGATATCCGGCCTTACATTGAGTCAGAGCATCTCGGTGTCCATTCCACTTGAGGCCACAATCTCAGGGTCCCTCTCACATACCTGTAGCTGAGAGAAACCTCCTCTTGAGGAGCTTTTGGAAAGTTGGTATTCCTCTTGAGTCGAAGCCAGGGACAAAGCTCTCATCTCGAGTTGATTTGGGGTGCACGGAGCCCTTTCGGGTTGCTACAGTGACCTCAGGATCCCTCTAGACTTGAGACAGTGATCTTGGCTTTTCTTTGGAGTGCCATCAAGGAAATCAAGAATCCTTTCACGTTTGATGTGGAACACGGAATTGGTCTGCACGCAGTGCAGGAGAATCGGGCCACATCTCAAGTCGAGGGGGAAGTCTTATGGTTTTTCTCGATTTGCGGCCGGAACCTGGGGTATATTCCTGAGTTACGACGGGGAGGGCCCTTCCAGACAAGTGTTTGTTCAGCGACGTCAGGACTAGTGCCTAGGTGCGAGGGACACTTCGGTATTCTCCTCGAGTCTTGGCATGGCAATTAGGACAAGTCTCCATGTGAGGCGGGAGACCCAGGTTCCCGTTCCACGTGCCACAGGGTTTCTTGGACTCCTATCCATTTTCAAGAGGAGTCAGGCATCGTCTCCTTAGGAAGCATTGATCTCCGCGGACCTCTCGAGTTTTCAAAGATGTGATGCCTCCGGTCGCCATGAGAGGGAGAACTAGGTCTTTCTCTGTGGTCTCCACAGGGGATTCAGACATCCCTTCGTTTGGGAGATGCAAGACGAGACTTCATTCAATTCACTGCAGGGATATCCGGCCTTACTTCGAGTCAGAGCATCTCGGTGTCCATTCTACTTGAGGCCACAAACTCAGGGTCCCTCGCACATACCTGTAGCTGACAGAAACCGCCTCTTGAGGTGCATGTGGAAAGTTGGTATTCCTCTTGAGTCGAAGCCAGGGACTAAGCTCCCATCTCGACTTGATTTGGGGTCCACGGAGACCTTTCTTGTTGCTACAGTGACCTCAGGATCCCTCTAGACTTGAGACAGTGATCTTCGGTTTTCTCTGGAGTGCCATCAAGGAAATCAAGGCTCCTTTCACGTTTGATGTGGAACACGGAATTGCTCTGCATGCAGTGCAGGTAAATCGGGCCTCATCTTGCGGCGAGGGGGAAGTCTCATGGTTTTTCTCGAGTTGCGGCAGGAACCCGGGGTATATTCTCGAGTTACGACGGGGAGGGCCCTTCCAGACACGTGTTTGTTCAGTGACGTCAGGACTCCTGCCTAGGTGTGAGGGACACCTCGGGATTATCCTCGAGTCTTGGCATGGCAATTGGGACGCGTCTCCATGTGAGGCGGGAGACCCAGGTTCCCGTTCCACGTGCCACAGGGTTTCTTGGACTCCTATCCATTTTCAAGAGGAGTCAGGCATCGTCTCCTTAGGAAGCATTGATCTCCGCGGACCTCTAGAGATTTCAAAGATGTGATGCCTCCGGTCGCCATGAGAGGGAGAACTACGTCTTTCTCTGTGGTATCCACAGGGTATTCAGACATCCCTTCGTCTTGGGAGATGCAAGACGAGCCTGCATTCAATTCACTGCAGGGATATCCAGCCTTACTTCGAGTTAGAGCTTCTCGGTGTCCATTCCACTTGAATCCCCAACTCAGGGCCCTCTCACATAACTTTATCTGAGAGAAGCCTCCTCTTGAGGTGCTTGTGGAAAGTTGCTATTCCTCTAGAGTCGAAGCCAATGAATAAGCTCTCATCACGAGTTGATTTGGGGTCCATGGACCCATTTCATGTTGCTACAGTGACCTCAGGATCCCTCTAGACTTGAGACAGTGATCTCGGGTTTTCTCTGGAGTGCCATCAAGGAAATCAAGGCTCCTTTCACGTTTGATGTGGAACACGGAATTGCTCTGCACGCAGTGCAGGGGAATCAGGCCTCATCTCGCGGCGAGGGGGAAGTCTCATGGTTTTTCTCGAGTTGCGGCCGGAACCTGGGGTATATTCTCGAGTTACGACGGGGAGGTCCGTTCCAGACACGTGTTTGTTCAGCGACGTCAGGACTCCTGCGTCGGTGCGAGGGACACCTCGGGATTCTCCTCGAGTCTTGTCATGGCAATTGGGACGCGTCTCCACGTGAGGTGGGAGATCCAGGGTCCCTTTCCATGTGCCACAGGGATCCTGGGACTCCTATCCATTTTCAAGAGGAGTCAGGCATCGTCTCCTTTGGAAGCATTGATCTCCGCGGACCTCTCGAGTTCTCAAAGGATGTGAGGACTCACGTCGCGATGACGCGGAGAACAATGTCTTTCTCTATGGTCTCCACAGGGGATTCATACATCCCTTCTTCTTAGGAGATGCAAGACGAGCCTGCATTCAATTCACTGCAGGGATATCCGGCCTTTATTCGAATCAGTGCATCTCGGTGTCCATTACATTTGAGGCCACACACTCAGGGTCCCTCTCACATAAATGTAGCTGAGAGAAACCTCATCTTGAGGTTCTTGTGGAAAGTTGGTATTCCCCTTGAGTCGAAGCCAGGGAGTAAGCTCTCATCTCGAGTTGATTTGGGGTCCACGGAGCTCTTTCGTGTTGCTACAGTAACCTCAGGATCCCTCTAGAATTGAGACAGTGATCTTGGGTTTTCTCTGGAGTGCCATCAAGGTAATCAAGGCTCCTTTCACGTTTGATGTGGAACACGGAATTGCTTGGCTCGCAGTGCAGGGGAATCGGGCCTCATCTTGCCTCGAGGGGGAAGTCTCATGGTTTTTCTCGAGTTGCGGCCGGAACCTGGGGTATATTCTGGAGTTACGACGGGGAGGGCCCTTCCAGACACGTGTTTGTTCAGCGACGTCAGGACTCCTGCCTAGGTGCGAGGGACACCTCGGGATTCTCCTCGAGCCTTGGAATGGCAATTGGGACCCGTCTCCACGTGAGGCGGGAGACCCAGGGTCCCTTTCCACGTGCCACAGGGATCCTGGGACTCCTATCCATTTTCAAGAGGAGTCAGGCATCGTCTCCTTTGGAAGCATTGATCTCCAAGGACCTCTCGAGTTTTCAAAGGATGTGAGGCCTCCGGTCGCGTTGAGTCGGACGACTAGGTCTTTCTCTGTGGTCTCCACAGGGGAATAAGACATCCCTTTGTCTTGGGAGATGCAAGACGAGCCTGCATTCAATTCACTGCAGGCATATCCGGCCTTACTTCGAGTCAGAGCATCTCAGTGTCCATTCCACTTGAGGCCACAAACTCATGGTCCCTCTCACATACCTGTAGCTGAGAGAAGCCTCCTCTTGAGGTGCTTGTGGAAAGTTGGTATTCCTCTTGAGTCGAAGCCAGGGACTAAGCTCTCATCTCGAGTTGATTTGGGGTCCACGGAGCCCTTTCTTGTTGCTCCAGTGACCTCAGGTTCCCTCTAGACTTCAGACAGTGATCTTGGGTTTTCTCTGGAGTGCCATCAAGGAAATCAAGGCTCCTTTCACGTTTGATTTGGAACACGGAATTGCTCTGCACGCACTGCAGGGGAATTGGGCCTCATCTCGCGGCGAGCTGGAAGTCTCATGGTTTTTCTCGAGTTGCGGCCGGAACCTGGGGTATATTCTCGAGTTACGACGGGGAGGGCCCTTCCAGACACGTGTTTGTTCAGCGACGTCAGGACTCCTGCCTAGGTGCGAGGGACACCTCGGGATTCTCCTCGAGCCTTGGAATGGCAATTGGGACCCGTCTCCACGTGAGGCGGGAGACCCAGGGTCCCTTTCCACGTGCCACAGGGATCCTGGGACTCCTATCCATTTTCAAGAGGAGTCAGGCATCGTCACCTTTGGAAGCATTGATCTCCAAGGACCTCTCGAGTTTTCAAAGGATGTGAGGCCTCCGGTCGCGTTGAGTCGGACGACTAGGTCTTTCTCTGTGGTCTCCACAGGGGAATAAGACATCCCTTTGTCTTGGGAGATGCAAGACGAGCCTGCATTCAATTCACTGCAGGCATATCCGGCCTTACTTCGAGTCAGAGCATCTCAGTGTCCATTCCACTTGAGGCCACAAACTCATGGTCCCTCTCACATACCTGTAGCTGAGAGAAGCCTCCTCTTGAGGTGCTTGTGGAAAGTTGGTATTCCTCTTGAGTCGAAGCCAGGGACTAAGCTCTCATCTCGAGTTGATTTGGGGTCCACGGAGCCCTTTCTTGTTGCTCCAGTGACCTCAGGTTCCCTCTAGACTTCAGACAGTGATCTTGGGTTTTCTCTGGAGTGCCATCAAGGAAATCAAGGCTCCTTTCACGTTTGATTTGGAACACGGAATTGCTCTGCACGCACTGCAGGGGAATTGGGCCTCATCTCGCGGCGAGCTGGAAGTCTCATGGTTTTTCTCGAGTTGCGGCCGGAACCTGGGGTATATTCTCGAGTTACGACGGGGAGGGCACTTCCAGACACGCGTTTGTTCAGCGACGTCAGGACTCCTGCCTAGGTGCGAGGGACACCTCTGGATTCTCCTCGAGTCTTGGCATGGCAATTGGGACCCGTCTCCACGTGAGGTGCGAGACCCAGTGTCCCTTTCCACGTGCCACAGGGATCCTGGGACTTCTATCGATTTGCAAGAGGAGTCAGGCATCGTCTCCTTTGGCAGCATTGATCTGAGCGAACCTCTCGAGTTTTCAAAGGATGTGAGGCCTCCGTTCGCGTTGAGGCGGAGGACTAGGTCTTTCTCTGTGGTCTCCACAGGGGATTCAGACATCCCTTTGTCTTGGGAGATGCAAGACGAGCCTCCATTCAATTCACTGCAGGGATATCCGGCCTTACTTCAAGTCAGAGCATCTCGGTGTCCATTCCACTTGAGGCCACAAACTCAGGGTCTCTCTCACATACCTGTAGCTGAGAGAAGCCTCCTCTTGAGGTGCTTGTGGAAAGTTGGTATTACTCTTGAGTCGAAGCCAGGGACTAAGCTCTCATCTCGAGTCGATTTGGGGTCCACGGAGCCCTTTCGTGTTGCTCCAGTGACCTCAGGATCCCTCTAGACTTGAGACAGTGATCTTGGGTTTTCTCTGGAGTGCCATCAAGGAAATCAAGGCTCCTTTCACGTTTGATGTGGAACACGGAATTGCTTTGCTCGCAGTGCAGGGGAATCGGGCCTCATCTTGCCGCGAGGGGGAAGTCTCATGGTTTTTCTCGAGTTGCGGCCGGAACCTGGGGTATATTCTCGAGTTACGACGGGAAGGGCCCTTGCAGACACGTGTTTGTTCAGCGACGTCAGGACTCCTGCCTAGGTGGGAGGGACACCTCGGGATTCTCCTCGAGTCTTGGAATGGCAATTGGAACCCGTCTCCACGTGAGGCGGGAGACCCAGGGTCCCTTTCCACGTGCCACAGGTATCCTGGGACTCCTATCCATTTTCAAGAGGAGTCAGGCATCGTCTCCTTTGGAAGCATTGATCTCCGCACACCTCTCGAGGTTTCAAAGGATGTGAGGCCTCCGGTCGCGATGAGGCGAAGAACTAGGTTTTCTCTGTGGTCTCCACATTGGATTCAAACATCCCTTCGTCTTGGGAGATGCAAGACGAGCCTGCATTCAATTCACAGCAGGGATATCCGGCCTTACTTCGAGTCAGAGCATCACAGTGTCCATTGCACTTGAGGCCACAAACTCAGGGTCCCTCTCACATACCTGTATCTCAGAGAAGCCTCCTCTTGAGGTGTTTGTGGAAAGTTGGTATTCCTCTAGAGTAGAAGCCACGGACGAAGCTCTCATCTCGAGTTGATTTGGGGTCCACGGAGACCTTTCGTGTTGCTCCAGTGACCTCAGGATCCCTCTAGACTTGAGACAGTGATCTTGGGTTTTCTTTGGAGTGCCATCAAGGAAATCAAGTCTCCTTTAACATCTGATGTGGAACACGGAATTGCTCTGCACGCAGTGCAGGGGAATCTAGCCTCATCTCACGGCGAGGGGGAAGTCTCATGGTTTTTCTCGAGAAGCGGCTGGAACCTGGGGAATATTCTCGAGTTACGACGGGGAGGGCCCTTCCAGACACGTGTTTGTTCAGCGACGTCAGGACTCCTGCCTAGGTGCGAGGGACACCTCGCGATTCTCCTCGAGTCTTGGCATGGCAATTGGGACGCGTCTCCACGTGAGGCAAGAGACCCAGGTCCCTTTCCACGTGCCACAGGGATCCTGGGATTCCTATCCATTTTCAAGAGGAGTCAGGCATCGTCTCCTTTGGAAGCTTTGTTCTGTGTGGACCTCTCGAGTTTTCAAAGGATGTGAGGCATCCGGTCGCGATGAGGCCGAGAACTAGGTCTTTCTCTGTGGTCTCCACAGGGGATTCAGACATCCCTTCGTCTTGGGAGATGCAAGACGAGCCTGCATTCAATTCACTGCAGGGATATCCGGCCTTACTTTGAGTCAGAGCATCTCGGTGTCCATTACACTTGAGGCCACAAACTCAGGGGCCCTCTCACATACCTGTAGCTGAGAGAAGCCTCCTCTTGAGGTGCTTGTGGAAAGTTGGTATTCCTCTTGAGTCGAAGCCAGGGAAAAGCTCTCATCTCGAGTTGATTTGGGGTCCACGGAGCCCTTTCGTGTTGCTCCAGTGACCTCAGGATCCCTCTAGACTTGAGACAGTGATCTTGGGTTTTCTCTGGAGTGCCATCAAGGAAATCAAGGCTCCTTTCACGTTTGATGTGGAACACGGAATTGCTCTGCACGCAGTGCAGGGGAATCGGGCCTCATCTCGCGGCGAGGGGGAAGTCTCATGGTTTTTCTCGAGTTGCGGCCGTAACCTGGGGTATATTCTCGAGTTACGACGGGGAGGGCCCTTCCAGACACGTGTTTGTTCAGCGACGTCAGGACTCCTGCCTAGGTGCGAGGGACACCTCGGGATTCTCCTCGAGCCTTGGAATGGCAATTGGGACCCGTCTCCACGTGAGGCGGGAGACCCAGGGTCCCTTTCCACGTGCCACAGGGATCCTGGGACTCCTATCCATTTTCAAGAGGAGTCAGGCATCGTCACCTTTGGAAGCATTGATCTCCAAGGACCTCTCGAGTTTTCAAAGGATGTGAGGCCTCCGGTCGCGTTGAGTCGGACGACTAGGTCTTTCTCTGTGGTCTCCACAGGGGAATAAGACATCCCTTTGTCTTGGGAGATGCAAGACGAGCCTGCATTCAATTCACTGCAGGCATATCCGGCCTTACTTCGAGTCAGAGCATCTCAGTGTCCATTCCACTTGAGGCCACAAACTCATGGTCCCTCTCACATACCTGTAGCTGAGAGAAGCCTCCTCTTGAGGTGCTTGTGGAAAGTTGGTATTCCTCTTGAGTCGAAGCCAGGGACTAAGCTCTCATCTCGAGTTGATTTGGGGTCCACGGAGCCCTTTCTTGTTGCTCCAGTGACCTCAGGTTCCCTCTAGACTTCAGACAGTGATCTTGGGTTTTCTCTGGAGTGCCATCAAGGAAATCAAGGCTCCTTTCACGTTTGATTTGGAACACGGAATTGCTCTGCACGCACTGCAGGGGAATTGGGCCTCATCTCGCGGCGAGCTGGAAGTCTCATGGTTTTTCTCGAGTTGCGGCCGGAACCTGGGGTATATTCTCGAGTTACGACGGGGAGGGCACTTCCAGACACGCGTTTGTTCAGCGACGTCAGGACTCCTGCCTAGGTGCGAGGGACACCTCTGGATTCTCCTCGAGTCTTGGCATGGCAATTGGGACCCGTCTCCACGTGAGGTGCGAGACCCAGTGTCCCTTTCCACGTGCCACAGGGATCCTGGGACTTCTATCGATTTGCAAGAGGAGTCAGGCATCGTCTCCTTTGGCAGCATTGATCTGAGCGAACCTCTCGAGTTTTCAAAGGATGTGAGGCCTCCGTTCGCGTTGAGGCGGAGGACTAGGTCTTTCTCTGTGGTCTCCACAGGGGATTCAGACATCCCTTTGTCTTGGGAGATGCAAGACGAGCCTCCATTCAATTCACTGCAGGGATATCCGGCCTTACTTCAAGTCAGAGCATCTCGGTGTCCATTCCACTTGAGGCCACAAACTCAGGGTCTCTCTCACATACCTGTAGCTGAGAGAAGCCTCCTCTTGAGGTGCTTGTGGAAAGTTGGTATTACTCTTGAGTCGAAGCCAGGGACTAAGCTCTCATCTCGAGTCGATTTGGGGTCCACGGAGCCCTTTCGTGTTGCTCCAGTGACCTCAGGATCCCTCTAGACTTGAGACAGTGATCTTGGGTTTTCTCTGGAGTGCCATCAAGGAAATCAAGGCTCCTTTCACGTTTGATGTGGAACACAGAATTGCTCTGCACGCAGTTCAGGGGAATCGGGCCTCATCTTGCGGCGAGGGGGAAGGCTCATGGTTTTTCTCGAGTTGTAGTCAGAACCTGGGGTATATTCTCGAGTTACGATGGGGAGGGCCCTTCCAGACACGTGTTTGTTCAGTG
This sequence comes from Dama dama, assembly GCF_033118175.1. Taxonomy (NCBI): domain Eukaryota; kingdom Metazoa; phylum Chordata; class Mammalia; order Artiodactyla; family Cervidae; genus Dama; species Dama dama. The sequence goes on from NW_026870910.1 coordinate 4,890,357, forward strand.
ACGTCAGGACTCCGGCCTAGGTGCGAGGGACACCTCGGGATTCTCCTTGAGCCTTGGCCTGGCAATTGGGACGCATCTCCAGTGAGGCGCAAGACCCAGGGTCCCTTTCCACGTGCCACAGGGATTCTGGGACTCCTATCCATTTTCAAGAGGAGTCAGGCATCGTCTCCTTAGGAAGCATTGATCTCCGTGGACCTCTCGAGTTTTCAAAGTATGTGAGGCCTATGGTCGCGATGAGGCGGAGATCTAGGTTTTGTCTGTGGTGTCCACAGGGGATTCAGACATCCCTTCGTCTTGGGAGATCCACGACGAGCCTGCATTCAATTCACTGCAGGGATATCCGGCCTTACATTGAGTCAGAGCATCTCGGTGTCCATTCCACTTGAGGCCACAAACTCAGGGTCCCTCCTACATACCTGTAGCTGAGAGAAACCTCCTCTTGAGGAGCTTTTGGAAAGTTGGTATTCCTCTTGAGTCGAAGCCAGGGACAAAGCTCTCATCTCGAGTTGATTTGGGGTGCACGGAGCCCTTTCGGGTTGCTACAGTGACCTCAGGATCCCTCTAGACTTGAGACAGTGGTCTTGGCTTTTCTTTGGAGTGCCATCAAGGAAATCAAGAATCCTTTCACGTTTGATGTGGAACACGGAATTGGTCTGCACGCAGTGCAGGAGAATCGGGCCACATCTCAAGTCGAGGGGGAAGTCTTATGGTTTTTCTCGATTTGCGGCCGGAACCTGGGGTATATTTCTGAGTTACGACGGGGAGGGCCCTTCCAGACAAGTGTTTGTTCAGCGACGTCAGGACTAATGCCTAGGTGCGAGGGACACTTCGGGATTCTCCTCGAGTCTTGGCATGGCAATTAGGACAAGTCTCCATGTGAGGCGGGAGACCCAGGTTCCCGTTCCACGTGCCACAGGGTTTCTTGGACTCCTATCCATTTTCAAGAGGAGTCAGGCATCGTCTCCTTAGGAAGCATTGATCTCCGCGGACCTCTCGAATTTTCAAAGATGTGATGCCTCCGGTCGCCATGAGAGGGAGAACTAGGTCTTTCTCTGTGGTCTCCACAGGGGATTCAGACATCCCTTCGTCTTGGGAGATGCAAGACGAGACTTCATTCAATTCACTGCAGGGATATCCGGCCTTACTTCGAGTCAGAGCATCTCGGTGTCCATTCTACTTGAGGCCACAAACTCAGGGTCCCTCGCACATACCTGTAGCTGACAGAAACCGCCTCTTGAGGTGCATGTGGAAAGTTGGTATTCCTCTTGAGTCGAAGCCAGGGACTAAGCTCCCATCTCGACTTGATTTGGGGTCCACGGAGACCTTTCTTGTTGCTACAGTGACCTCAGGATCCCTCTAGACTTGAGACAGTGATCTTCGGTTTTCTCTGGAGTGCCATCAAGGAAATCAAGGCTCCTTTCACGTTTGATGTGGAACACGGAATTGCTCTGCATGCAGTGCAGGTAAATCGGGCCTCATCTTGCGGCGAGGGGGAAGTCTCATGGTTTTTCTCGAGTTGCGGCAGGAACCCGGGGTATATTCTCGAGTTACGACGGGGAGGGCCCTTCCAGACACGTGTTTGTTCAGTGACGTCAGGACTCCTGCCTAGGTGTGAGGGACACCTCGGGATTATCCTCGAGTCTTGGCATGGCAATTGGGACGCGTCTCCATGTGAGGCGGGAGACCCAGGTTCCCGTTCCACGTGCCACAGGGTTTCTTGGACTCCTATCCATTTTCAAGAGGAGTCAGGCATCGTCTCCTTAGGAAGCATTGATCTCCGCGGACCTCTAGAGATTTCAAAGATGTGATGCCTCCGGTCGCCATGAGAGGGAGCACTACGTCTTTCTCTGTGGTATCCACAGGGTATTCAGACATCCCTTCGTCTTGGGAGATGCAAGACGAGCCTGCATTCAATACACTGCAGGGATATCCAGCCTTACTTCGAGTTAGAGCTTCTCGGTGTCCATTCCACTTGAATCCACAACTCAGGGCCCTCTCACATAACTTTATCTGAGAGAAGCCTCCTCTTGAGGTGCTTGTGGAAAGTTGCTATTCCTCTAGAGTCGAAGCCAATGAATAAGCTCTCATCACGAGTTGATTTGGGGTCCATGGACCCATTTCATGTTGCTACAGTGACCTCAGGATCCCTCTAGACTTGAGACAGTGATCTCGGGTTTTCTCTGGAGTGCCATCAAGGAAATCAAGGCTCCTTTCACGTTTGATGTGGAACACGGAATTGCTCTGCACGCAGTGCAGGGGAATCAGGCCTCATCTCGCGGCGAGGGGGAAGTCTCATGGTTTTTCTCGAGTTGCGTCCGGAACCTGGGGTATATTCTCGAGTTACGACGGGGAGGTCCGTTCCAGACACGTGTTTGTTCAGCGACGTCAGGACTCCTGCGTCGGTGCGAGGGAAACCTCGGGATTCTCCTCGAGTCTTGTCATGGCAATTGGGACGCGTCTCCACGTGAGGCGGGAGATCCAGGGTCCCTTTCCATGTGCCACAGGGATCCTGGGACTCCTATCCATTTTCAAGAGGAGTCAGGCATCGTCTCCTTTGGAAGCATTGATCTCCGCGGACCTCTCGAGTTCTCAAAGGATGTGAGGACTCACGTCGCGATGAGGCGGAGAACAATGTCTTTCTCTATGGTCTCCACAGGGGATTCATACATCCCTTCTTCTTAGGAGATGCAAGACGAGCCTGCATTCAATTCACTGCAGGGATATCCGGCCTTTATTCGAATCAGTGCATCTCGGTGTCCATTACATTTGAGGCCACACACTCAGGGTCCCTCTCACATAAATGTAGCTGAGAGAAGCCTCCTCTTGAGGTGCGTGTGGAATGTTGGTATTCCTCTTGAGTCGAAGCCAGGGACTAAGCTATCATCTCCAGTTGATTTGGGGTCCACGGAGCCCTTTCTTGTTGCTCCAGTGACCTCAGGTTCCCTCTAGACTTCAGACAGTGATCTTGGGTTTTCTCTGGAGTGCCATCAAGGAAATCAAGGCTCCTTTCACGTTTGATTTGGAACACGGAATTGCTCTGCACGCACTGCAGGGGAATTGGGCCTCATCTCGCGGCGAGCTGGAAGTCTCATGGTTTTTCTCGAGTTGCGGCCGGAACCTGGGGTATATTCTCGAGTTACGACGGGGAGGGCCCTTCCAGACACGTGTTTGTTCAGCGACGTCAGGACTCCTGCCTAGGTGCGAGGGACACCTCGGGATTCTCCTCGAGCCTTGGAATGGCAATTGGGACCCGTCTCCACGTGAGGCGGGAGACCCAGGGTCCCTTTCCACGTGCCACAGGGATCCTGGGACTCCTATCCATTTTCAAGAGGAGTCAGGCATCGTCACCTTTGGAAGCATTGATCTCCAAGGACCTCTCGAGTTTTCAAAGGATGTGAGGCCTCCGGTCGCGTTGAGTCGGACGACTAGGTCTTTCTCTGTGGTCTCCACAGGGGAATAAGACATCCCTTTGTCTTGGGAGATGCAAGACGAGCCTGCATTCAATTCACTGCAGGCATATCCGGCCTTACTTCGAGTCAGAGCATCTCAGTGTCCATTCCACTTGAGGCCACAAACTCATGGTCCCTCTCACATACCTGTAGCTGAGAGAAGCCTCCTCTTGAGGTGCTTGTGGAAAGTTGGTATTCCTCTTGAGTCGAAGCCAGGGACTAAGCTCTCATCTCGAGTTGATTTGGGGTCCACGGAGCCCTTTCTTGTTGCTCCAGTGACCTCAGGTTCCCTCTAGACTTCAGACAGTGATCTTGGGTTTTCTCTGGAGTGCCATCAAGGAAATCAAGGCTCCTTTCACGTTTGATTTGGAACACGGAATTGCTCTGCACGCACTGCAGGGGAATTGGGCCTCATCTCGCGGCGAGCTGGAAGTCTCATGGTTTTTCTCGAGTTGCGGCCGGAACCTGGGGTATATTCTCGAGTTACGACGGGGAGGGCACTTCCAGACACGCGTTTGTTCAGCGACGTCAGGACTCCTGCCTAGGTGCGAGGGACACCTCTGGATTCTCCTCGAGTCTTGGCATGGCAATTGGGACCCGTCTCCACGTGAGGTGCGAGACCCAGTGTCCCTTTCCACGTGCCACAGGGATCCTGGGACTTCTATCGATTTGCAAGAGGAGTCAGGCATCGTCTCCTTTGGCAGCATTGATCTGAGCGAACCTCTCGAGTTTTCAAAGGATGTGAGGCCTCCGTTCGCGTTGAGGCGGAGGACTAGGTCTTTCTCTGTGGTCTCCACAGGGGATTCAGACATCCCTTTGTCTTGGGAGATGCAAGACGAGCCTCCATTCAATTCACTGCAGGGATATCCGGCCTTACTTCAAGTCAGAGCATCTCGGTGTCCATTCCACTTGAGGCCACAAACTCAGGGTCTCTCTCACATACCTGTAGCTGAGAGAAGCCTCCTCTTGAGGTGCTTGTGGAAAGTTGGTATTACTCTTGAGTCGAAGCCAGGGACTAAGCTCTCATCTCGAGTCGATTTGGGGTCCACGGAGCCCTTTCGTGTTGCTCCAGTGACCTCAGGATCCCTCTAGACTTGAGACAGTGATCTTGGGTTTTCTCTGGAGTGCCATCAAGGAAATCAAGGCTCCTTTCACGTTTGATGTGGAACACGGAATTGCTCTGCACGCAGTGCAGGGGAATCGGGCCTCATCTCGCGGCGAGGTGGAAGTCTCATGGTTTTTCTCGAGTTGCGGCCGGAACCTGGGGTATATTCTCGAGTTACGACGGGGAGGGCCCTTCCAGACACGTGTTTGTTCAGCGACGTCAGGACTCCTGTCTAGGTGCAAGGGACACCTCGGGATTCTCCTCGAGTCTTGGCATGGCAATTGGGACGCGTCTCCACGTGAGGCGGGAGACCCAGGGTCCCTTTCCACGTGCCACAGGGATCCTGGGACTCCTATCCATTTTCAAGAGGAGTCAGGCATCGTCTCCTTGGGAAGCATTGATATCCGCAGATCTCTCGAATTTTCAAAGGATGTGAGGCCTCCGGTCGCGTTGAGGCGGAGGACTAGGTCTTTCGCTGTCGTCTCCACAGGGGATTCAGACATCCCTTCGTCTTGGGAGATGCAAGACGAGCCTGCATTCAATTCACTGCAGGGATATCCGGCCTTACTTTGAGTCAGAGCATCTCGGTGTCCATTCCACTTGAGGCCAGAAACTCAGTTTCCCTCTCACATACCTGTAGCTGAATGAAGCCTCCTCTTGAAGTGCTTGTGGAAAGTTGGTATTCCTCTAGAGTAGAAGCCAGGGACTAAGCTCTCATCTCGAGTTGATTTGGGGTCCACGGAGCCCTTTCGTGTTGCTACAGTGACCTCAGGATCCCTCTAGACTTGAGACAGTGATCTTGGGTTTTCTCTGGAGTGCCATCAAGGAAATCAAGTCTCCTTTCACGTTTGATTTGGAACACGGAATTGCTCTGCATGCAGTGCAGGGGAATCGGGGCTCATCTCGCGGCGAGGGGGTAGGCTCATTGTTTTTCTCGAGTTGCGGCCGGAACCTGGGGTATATTCTCGTGTTACGACGGGGAGGGCCCTTCCAGGCACGTGTTTGTTCAGCGACGTCAGGACTCCTGCTTAGGTGCGAGGACACCTCGCGATTCTCCTCGAGTCTTGTCAGGGAAATGGGGACGCGTCTCCACGTGAGGCGGGAGACCCAGGGTCCCTTTCCACGTGCCACAGGGATCCTGGGACTCCTATCCATTTTCAAGAGGAGTCAGGCATCGTCTCCTTTGGAAGCATTGATCTCCGTGGACCTCTCGAGTTTTCAAAGGATGTGAGTACTCCGGTCGCAATGTGGCGAGAACTAGGTCTTTCTCTGTGGCCTCCACAGGGGATTCAGACATCCCTTCGTCTTGGGAGATGGAAGACGAGCCTGCATCCAATTCACTGCAGGGATATCTGTCCTTACTTCGAGTCAGAGCATCTCGGTGTCCATTCCACTTGAGGCCAGAGACTCATGGTCCCTCTCACATACCTGTAGCTGAGAGAAGCCTCCTCTTGACGTGCTTGTTGAAAGTTGGTATTCCCCTTGAGTTGAAGCCAGGGACTAAGCTCTCATCTCGAGTTGATTTGGGGTCCACGGAGCCCTTTCGTGTTGCTCCAGTGACCTCAGATCCCTCTAGACTTGAGACAGTGATCTTGGGTTTTCTCTGGAGTGCCATCAAGGAAATCAAGGCCCCTTTCACGTTTGATGTGGAACACGGAATTGCTCTGCACGCAGTGCAGGGGAATCGGGCCTCATCTCGCGGCGAGGGGGAAGTCTAATGGTTTTTCTCGAGTTGCGGCCAGAACCTGGGGTATATTCTCGAGTTACGACGGGGAGGGCCCTTCCAGACACGTGTTTGTTCAGCGAAGTGAGGAATCCTGCCTAGGTGCGAGGGACACCTCGGGATTCTCCTCGAGTCTTGGCATGGCAATTGGGACGCGTCTCCACGTGAGGCGGGAGACCCAGGGTCCCTTTCCACGAGCCAGAGGGATCCTGGGACTCCTATCCATTTACAAGAGGCGTCAGGCATCGTCTCCTTTGGAAGCATTGATCTCCGTGGACCTCTCGAGTTTTCAAAGGATGTGAGGCCTCCGGTCGCGATGAGGCGGAGGACTAGTTCTTTCTCTGTGGTCTCCACAGGGGATTCAGACATCCCTTCATCTTGGGAGATGCAAGACGAGCCTGCATTCAATTCACTGGAGGGATATCCGGCCTTACTTCGAGTCAGAGCATCTCGGTGTCCATTCCTCTTGAGGCCACAAACTCAGGGTCCCTCTCACCTACCTGTAGCTGAGAGAAGCCTCCACTTGAGGTGCTTGTGGAAAGTTGGTATTCCTCTTGAGTCGAAGCCAGGGACTAAGCTCTCATCTCGAGTTGATTTGAGGTCTACGGAGCCCTTTCGTGTTGCTACAGTGACCTCAGGATCCCTCTAGACTTGAGACAGTGATCTTGGGTTTTCTCTGGAGTGCCATCAAGGAAATCAAGGCCACTTTCACGTTTGATGTGGAACACGGAATTGCTCTGCACGCAGTGCAGGGGAATCGGGCCTCATCTCGCGGCGAGGGGGAAGTCTCATGGTTTTCCTCGAGTTGCAGCCAGAACCTGGGGTATATTCTCGAGTTACGATGGGGAGGGCCCTTCCAGACACGTGTTTGTCCAGCGACGTCAGAACTCCTGCCTAGGTGTGAGGGACACCTCGGGATTCTCCTCGAGTATTGGCATGGCAATTGGAACGCGTCTCCATGTGAGGCGGGAGACCCAGGGTCCCTTTCCACGTTCTACAGGCCTCCTGGGACTCCTATCCATTTTCAAGAGAAGTCAGGCATCGTCTCCTTTGGAAGCATTGATATCTGCGGACCTCTCGAGTTTTCAAAGGATGTGAGGCCTCCGGTCGCGATGAGGCGGAGAACTAGGTCTTTCTCTGTGGTCTCCACAGGTGATTCAGACATCCCTTCATCTTGGGAGATACAAGACGAGCCTGCATTCAATTCACTGCAGGGATATCCGGCCTTACTTCGAGTCAGAGCATCTCGGTGTCCATTCCACTTGAGGCCACAAACTCAGGGTCCCTCTCACATACATGTAGCTGAGAGAAGCCTCCTCTTGTGTTGCTTGTGGAAAGTTGGTATTCTTCCTGGGTCGAAGCCAGGGACTAAGCTCTCATCTCGAGTTGATTTAGGGTCCACGGAGCATTTTCGTATTGCTCCAGTGACCTCAGGATCCCTCTAGACTTGAGACAGTGATCTTGGGTTTTCTCTGGAGTGCCATCAAGGAAATCAAGGCTCCGTTCACATTTGAAGTGGAACAAGGAATTCCTCTGCACGCAGTGTAGGGGAATCGGGCCTCATCTGGCAGCGAGGGGGCAGTCTCATGGTTTTTCTCGAGTTGCGGCCGGAACCTGTGGTATATTCTCGAGTTACGACGGGGAGGGCCCTTCCAGACACGTATTTGTTCAGCGACGTCAGAACCAATGCCTACGTTCGATGGACACCTCGGTATCTCCCCGTGGCTTGGCATGGCAATTGGGACGCGTCTCCACGTGAGGCGGGAGACCTAGGGTCCCTTTCCACGTGCCACAGGGATCCTGGGACTCCTATCTATTTTCAAGAGGAGTCAGGCATCGTCTCCTGTGGAAGCATTGATCTCCGCGGACCTCTCGAATTTTCAAAGGATGTGAGGCCTTTGGTCGCGATGAGGTGGAGAAATAGTTCTTTCTCTGTGGTCTCCACAGGGGATTCAGACATCCCTTCATCTTGGGAGATGAAAGACGAGCCTGCTTTCAATTCACTGCAGGGATATCCGGCCTTACTTCGAGTCCGAGCATCCCGGTGTCCATTCCACTTGAGGCCAAAAACTCAGGGTCCCTCTCACATACCTTTAGCTGAGAGAAGCCTCCTCTTGAGGTGCTTGTGGAAAGTTGGTATTCCTCTTGAATCGAAGCCAGGGACTAAGCTCTAATCTCGAGTTGATTTGGGGTCCACGGAGCCCTTTCGTGTTGCTCCAGTGACCTCAGGATCCCTCTAGACTTGAGACAGTGATCTTGGGTTTTCTCTGGAGTGCCATCAAGAAAATCAAGGATCCTTTCACGTATGATGTGGAACACGGAACTGCTCTGCACGCAGTGCAGGGGAATCGGGCTTCATCTCGCGGCAAGGGGGAAGTCTCCTGTTTTTTCTCGAGTTGCGGCCGGAACCTGGGGTATATTCTCGAGTTACGACGGGGAGGGCCCTTCCATACACGTGTTTATTCAGCGACGACAGGACTCGTGTCTAGGTGCGAGGGAACCCCTGGATTCTCCTCGAGTCTTGGCATGGCAATTGGGACGCGTCTCCACGTGAGGCGGGGACCCAGGGTCCCTTTCCACGTGCGACAGGGATCCTGGGACTCCTATCCATTTTCAAGAGGAGTCAGGCATCGTCTCCTTTGGAAGCATTGATCTCCGCAGACCTCTCGAATTTTCAAAGGATGTGAGGCCTCTGGTCGCGATGAGGCGGAGGACTAGGTCTTCCTCTTTTGTCTCCACAGGGGATTCAGACATCCCTTCATCTTGGGAGATGCAAGACGAGCCTGCATTCAATTCACTGCAGGGATATCTGGCCTTACTTCAAGTCAGAGCATCTCGGTGTCCATTCCACTTGAGGCCACAAACCCATGGTCCCTCTCACATACCTGTAGCTGAGAGAAGCCTCCACTTAAGGTGCTTGTGGAAAGTTGGTATTCCTCTTGAGTCGAAGCCAGGGACTAAGCTCTCATCTTGAGTTGATTTGGGGTCCACGGAGCCCTTTCGTGTTGCTCCATTGACCTCAGGATCCCTCTAGACTTGAGACAGTGATCAGTTTTCTCTGGAGTGCCATCAAGGAAATCAAGGCTCCTTTCACGTTTGATGTGGAACACGGAATTGCTCTGCACACAGTGCAGGGGAATCGGGCCTCATCTCGTGGCGAGGGGGAAGTCTCATGGTTTTTCTCGAGTTGCGGCCGGAACCTGGTGTATATTCTCGAGTTACGACGGGGAGGGCAATCCCAGATATTTATTTGTTCAGCAACGTCAGGACTCCTGCCTAGGTGCGAGGGACACCTCGGGATTCTCCTCGAGTCTTGGCATGGCAATTGGGACGCGTCTCCACGTGAGGCGGGAGACCCAGTGTCCCTTTCCACGTGCCACAGGGATCCTGGGACTCCTATCCATTTTCAAGAGGAGTCAGGCATCGACTCCTTTGGAAGCACTGATCTCCGCGATCCTCTCGAGTTTTCAAAGGATGTGAGGCCTCCGGTTGCAATGAGGCGGAAAATTAGGTCTTTCTCTGTGGTCTCCACAGGGCATTCAGACATCCCTTGTCTTGGGAGATGCAAGACGAGCCTGCATTCAATTCACGGCAGGGATATCCGGCCTTACTTCGAGTCACAGCATCTCGGTGTCCATTCCACTTGAGGCCACAAACTCAGGGTCCCTCTCACTTACCTGTAGCTGAGAGAAGCCTCCTCTTGAGGTGCTTGTGAAAAGTTGGTATTCCTCTTGAGTCGAAGCCAGGGACTAAGCTCTCATCTCGAGTTGATTTGGGGTCCACGGAGCCCTTTCGTGTTGCTCCAGTGACCTCAGGATCCCTCTAGACTTGAGACAGTGATCTTGGGTTTTCTCTGGAGTGCCATCAAGGAAATCAAGGCTCCTTTCACGTTTGATGTGGAACACGGTATTGCTCTGCACGCAGTGCAGTGGAATCGGGCCTCATCTCGCTGCGAGGGGGAAGTCTCATGATTTTTCTCGAGTTGCGGCCGGAACCTGGGGTATATTCTCGAGTTACGACGGGGAGGACCCTTCCAGACACGTGTTTGTTCAGCGACGTCAGGACTCCTGCCTAGGTGCGAGGGACAACTCGGGATTCTCCTCGAGTCTTGGCATTGCAATTGGGACGCGTCTCCACGTGAGGCGGGAGACCCAGGGTCCCTTTCCACGTGGCACAGATATCCTGGGACTCCTATCCATTTTCAAGAGGAGTCAGGCATCGTCTCCTTCGGAAGTATTGATCTCAACGGACCTCTCGAGTTTTCAAAGGATATGAGGCCTCCGTTCGCGTTGAGGCGGAGGACTAGGTCTTTCTCTGTGGTCTCCGCAGGGGATTCAGACATCCCTACGTCTTGGGGGATGCAAGACTAGCCTGCATTCAATTCACTGCAGGGATATCCGGCCTTACTTCAAGTCAGAGCATCTCGGTGTCCATTCCACTTGAGGCCACAAACTCAGGGTCCCTCTCACATACCTGTAGCTGAGAAAAGCCTTCTCTTGATGTGCTTGTGGAAATTTGGTATTCCTCTTGAGTCGAAGCCAGGGACTAAGCTCTCATCTCGAGTTGATTTGGGGTCCACGGAGCCCTTTCGTGTTGCTCCAGTGACCTCAGGATCCCTCTAGACTTGAGCCAGTGATCTTGGGTTTTCTCTGCAGTGCCATCAAGGAAATCAAGGCTCCTTTCACGTTTGATGTGGAACACGGAATTGCTCTGCACGCAGTGCAGGGGAATCGGGCCTCTTCTCGCGGCGAGGGGGAAGTCTCATGGTTTTTCTCGAGTTGCGGCAGGAACCTGGGGTATATTCGCGAGTTACGACGGGGAGGGCCCTTCCAGACACGTGTTTGTTCAGCTACGTCAGGACTCCTGCCAAGGTGCGAGGGACACCTCGGGATTCTCCTCGAGTCTTGGCATGGCAATTGGGACGCGTCTCCACGTGAGGCGGGAGACCTAGGGTCCCTTTCCACGTGCCACAGGGATCCTGGGTCTCCTATCCATTTTCAAGAGGAGTCAGGCATCATCTCCTTTGGAAGCATTGATCTCCGCAGACCTCTCGAGTTTTCAAAGGATGTGAGGTCTCCGGTCGCGATGAGGCGGAGGACTAGGTCTTTCTCTGTGGTCTCCACAGGGGATTCAGACATCCCTTCGTCTTGGGAGACGCAAGACGAGCCTGCATTCAATTCACTGCAGGGATATCTGGTCTTACTTCGAGTCAGAGCATCTCGGTGTCCATTCCACTTGAGGCCACAAACTCAGGGTCCCTCTCACATACCTGTAGCTGAGAGAAGCCTCCTCTTGAGGTGCTTGTGGAAAGTTGGTATTCCTCTTGAGGCGAAGCCAGGGACTAAGCTCTCATCTCGAGTTGATTTGGGGTCCACGGAGCCCTTTCGTATTGCTCCAGTGACCTCAGGATCCCTCTAGACTTGAGACAGTGATCTTGGGTTTTCTCTGGAGTGCCATCAAGGAAATCAAGGCTCCTTTCACGTTTGATGTGGAACACGGAATTGCTCTGCATGCAGTGCAGGGGAATCGGGCCTCATCTCGCGGCGAGGGGGAAGTCTCATGGTTTTTCTCGAGTTGCGGCCGGAACCGGGGGTATATTCTCGAGTTACGACGGGGAGGGCCCTTCCAGACACGTGTTTGTTCAGCGACGTCAGGACTCCTGCCTAGGTGCGAGGGACACCTCGGGATTCTCCTCGAGTCTTGGCATGGCAATTGGGACGCGTCTCCACGTGAGGCGGGAGACCAAGGGCCCCTTTCCACGTGCCACAGGGATCCTGGGACTCCTATCCATTTTCAAGAGGAGTCAGGCATCATCTCCTTTGGAAGCATTGATCTCCGTTGACCTCGCGAGTTTTCAAAGGATGTGAGGCCTCCGTTCGCGTTGAGGCGTAGGACTAGGTCTTTCTCTGTGGTCTCAACAGGGGATTCAGACAACCCTTCGTCTTGGGAGATGCAAGACGAGCCTGCATTCAATTCACTGCAGGGATATCCGGCCTTACTTCGAGTCAGAGCATCTCGGTGTCCATTTCACTTGAGGCCACAAACTCAGGGTCCCTCTCACATACCTGTAGCTGAGAGAAGCCTCCTCTTGAGGTGCTTGTGGAAATTTGATATTCCTCTTGAGTCGAAGCCAGGGACTAAGCTCTCATCTCGAGTTGATTTGGGGTCCACGGAGCCCTTTCGTGTTGCTCCAGTGACCTCAGGATCCCTCTAGACTTGAGACAGTGATCTTGGGTTTTCTCTGGAGTGCCATCTAGGAAATCAAGGCTCCTTTCACGTTTGATGTGGAACACGGAATTGCTCTGCACGCAGTGCAGGGGAATCGGGCCTCATCTCGCGGCGAGGGGGAAGTCTCATGGTTTTTCTCGAGTTACGACCGGAACCTGGGGTATATTCTCGTGTTATGACGCGGAGGGCCCTTCCAGACACGTGTTTGTTCAGCGACGTCAGGACTCCTGCCTAGGTGCGAGGGACACCTCGGGATTCTCCTCGAGTCTTGGCATGGCAATTGGGACGCGTCTCCACGTGAGGCGGGAGACCCAGGGTCCCTTTCCACGTGCCACAGGGATCCTGGGACTCCTATCCACTTTCAAGAGGAGTCAGGCATCGTCTCCTTTGGAAGCATTGATCTCCTCGGACCTCTCGAGTTTTCAAAGGATGTGAGGCCTCCGTTCGCGTTGAGGCGGAGGACTAGGTCTTTCTCTGTGGTCTCCACAGGGGATTCAGACATCCCTTCGTCTTGGGAGATGCAAGACGAGCCTGCATTCAATTCACTGCAGGGATATCCAGCCTTACTTCAAGTCAGAGCATCTCGGTGTCCATTCCACTTGAAGCCACAAACTCAGGGTCCCTCTCACATACCTGTAGCTCAGAGAAGCCTCCTCTTGAGGTGCTTGTGGAAAGTTGGTATTCCCCTTGATTCGAAGCCAGGGACTAAGCTCTCATCTCGAGTTGATTTGGGGTCCACGGATCCCTTTCGTGTTGCTCCAGTGACCTCAGGATCCCTCTAGACTTGAGCCAGTGATCTTGGGTTTTCTCTGTAGTGCCATCAAGGAAATCAAAGCTCCTTTCACGTTTAATGTGGAACACGGAATTGCTCTGCACGCAGTGCAGGGGATTCGGGCCTCATCTCTCGGCGAGGGGGAAGTCTCATGGTTTTTCTCGAGTTGCTGACGGAACCTGGGGTATATCCTCGAGTTACTACGGGGAGGGCCCTTCCAGACACGTGTTTGTTCAACAACGTCAGGACTCCTGCCTAAGTGCGAGGGACACCTCGGGATTCTCCACGAGTCTTGGCATGGCAATTGGGACGCGTCTCCACGTGAGGCGGGAGACCCAGGGTCCCTTCCCACGTGCCACAGAGATCCTGGGACTCCTATCCATTTTCAAGAGGAGTCAGGCATCGTCTCCTTTGGAAGCATTGATCTCCCCAACCTCTCGAGTTTTCAAAGGATGTGAGGTCTCCGGTCGCGATGAGGCGGAGGACTAGGTCTTTCTCTGTGGTCTCCACAGGGGATTCAGACATCCCTTCGTCTTGGGAGACGCAAGAAGAGCCTGCATTCAATTCACTTTAGGGATATCTGGTCTTACTTCGAGTCAGAGCATCTCGGTGTCCATTCCACTTGAGGCCACAAACTCAGGGGCCCTCTCACATACCTGTAGCTGAGAGAAGCCTCCTCTTGAGGTGCTTGTGGAAAGTTGGTATTCCTCTTGAGGAGAAGCCAGGGACTAAGCTCTCATCTCGAGTTGATTTGGGGTCCAGGGAGCCCTTTCGTGTTGCTCCAGTGACCTCAGGATCCTTCTAGACTTGAGACAGTGATCTTGGGTTTTCTCTGGAGTGCCATCACGGAAATCAAGGCTCCTTTCACGTTTGATGTGGAACACGGAATTGCTCTGCACGCAGTGCAGGGGAAACGGGCCTCATCCAGCGGCGAGGGGGAAGTCTCATGGTTTTTCTCGAGTTGCGGCCGGAACCTGGGGTATATTCTCGAGTTACGACGGGGAGGGCCCTTCCAGACATGTGTTTGTTCAGCGACGTCAGGACTCCTGCCTAGGTGCGAGGGAAACCTCGGGATTCTCCTCGAGTCTTGGCATGGCAATTGGGACGCGTCTCCACGTGAGGCGGGAGGCCCAGGGTCCCTTTCCACGTGCCACAGGGATCCTGGGACTGCTATCCATTTTCAAGAGGAGTCAGGCATCGTCTCCTTTGGAAGCATTGATCTCCGCAGACCTCTCGAGTTTTCAAAGGATGTGAGGCCTCCGGTCGCGATGAGCCGGAGGACTAGGACTTTCTCTGTGGTCTCCACAGGGGATTCAGACATCCCTTCGTCTTGGGAGATGCAAGACGAGCCTGCATTCAATTCACTGCAGGGATATCCGGCCTTAATTCGAGTCAGAGCATCTCGGTGTCCCTTCCACTTGAGGCCATAAACTCAGGGTCCTTCTCACATACCTGTAGCTGAGAGAAGCCTACACTTGAGGTGCTTGTGGAAAGTTGGTATTCCTCTTGAGTCGAAGCCAAGGAAAAGCTCTCATCTTGAGTTGATTTGGGGTCCACGGAGCCCTTTCGTGTTGCTCTAGTGACCTCAGGATCCCTCTAGACTTGAGACAGTGATCTTGGGTTTTCTCTGGAGTGCCATCAAGGAAATCAAGGCTCCTTTCACGTTTGATGTGGAACACAGAATTGCTCTGCACGCAGTGCAGGGGAATCGGGCCTCATCTCTCGGCGAGGAGGAAGTCTCATGGTTTTATTCGAGTTGCGGTCGGAACCTGGGGTATATTCTCGAGTTACGACGGGGAGGGCCCTTCCAGACACGTGTTTGTTCAGCGACGTCAGGACTCCTGCCTAGGTGCGAGGGACACCTCGGGATTCTCCTCGAGTCTTGGCATGGCAATTGGGACGCGTCTCCACGTGAGGCGGGACACCCAGTGTCCCTTTCCACGTGCCACAGGGATCCTGGGACTCCTATCCATTTTCAGGATGAGTCAGGCATCGTCTCCTTTGGAAGCACTGATCTCTGCAGACCTCTCGAGTTTTCAAAGGATGTGAGGCCTCCGGTTGCGATGAAGTGGAGGACTAGTTCTTTCTCTGTCGTCTCCACAGGGGATTCAGACATCCCTTCGTCTTGGGAGATGCAAGACGAGCCTGCATTCAATTCACTGCAGGGATATCCGGCTTTACTTAGAGTCAGAACATCTCGGTGTCCATTCCACTTGAGGCCACAAACTCAGGGTTCCTCTCATATACATGCAGCTGAGAGAAGCCTCCTCTTGAGGTGCTTGTGGAAATTTGGTATTCCTCTTGAGTCGAAGCCAGGGACTAAGCTCTCATCTCAAGTTGATTTGGGGTCCACGGAGCCCTTTCGTGTTGCTCCAGTGACCTCAGGATCCCTCTAGACTTGAGACAGTGATCTTGGGTTTTCTCTGGAGTGCCATCAAGGAAATCAAGGCTCCTTTCACGTTTGATGTGGAACACGGAATTGCTCTGCACGCAGTGCAGGGGAATCGGGCCTCTTCTCGCGGCGAGGGGGAAGTCTCATGGTTTTTCTCGAGTTACGGCCGGAACCTGGGGTATATTCTCGTGTTACGACGGGGAGGGCCCTTCCAGACACGTGTTTGTTCAGCGACGTCAGGACTCCTGCCTAGGTGCGAGGGACACCTCGGGATTCTCCTCGAGTCTTGGCATGGCAATTGGGACGCGTCTCCACGTGAGGCGGGAGACCCAGGGTCCCTTTCCACGTGCCACAGGGATCCTGGGACTCCTATCCACTTTCAAGAGGAGTCAGGCATCGTCTCCTTTGGAAGCATTGATCTCCTCGGACCTCTCGAGTTTTCAAAGGATGTGAGGCCTCCGTTCGCGTTGAGGCGGAGGACTAGGTCTTTCTCTGTGGTCTCCACAGGGGATTCAGACATCCCTTCGTCTTGGGAGATGCAAGACGAGCCTGCATTCAATTCACTGCAGGGATATCCGGCCTTACTTCGAGTCAGAGCATCTCGGTGTCCATTCCACTTGAAGCCACAAACTCAGGGTCCCTATCACATACCTGTAGCTCAGAGAAGCCTCCTCTTGAGGTGCTTGTGGAAAGTTGGTATTCCCCTTGATTCGAAGCCAGGGACTAAGCTCTCATCTCGAGTTGATTTGGGGTCCACGGATCCCTTTCGTGTTGCTCCAGTGACCTCAGGATCCCTCTAGACTTGAGCCAGTGATCTTGGGTTTTCTCTGTAGTGCCATCAAGGAAATCAAAGCTCCTTTCACGTTTAATGTGGAACACGGAATTGCTCTGCACGCAGTGCAGGGGATTCGGGCCTCATCTCTCGGCGAGGGGGAAGTCTCATGGTTTTTCTCGAGTTGCTGACCGAACCTGGGGTATATCCTCGAGTTACGACGGGGAGGGCCCTTCCAGACACGTGTTTGTTCAACGACGTCAGGACTCCTGCCTAAGTGCGAGGGACACCTCGGGATTCTCCACGAGTCTTGGCATGGCAATTGGGACGCGTCTCCACGTGAGGCGGGAGACCCAGGGTCCCTTCCCTCGTGCCACAGAGATCCTGGGACTCGTATCCATTTTCAAGAGGAGTCAGGCATCGTCTCCTTTGGAAGCATTGATCTCCCCAACCTCTCGAGTTTTCAAAGGATGTGAGGTCTCCGGTCGCGATGAGGCGGAGGACTAGGTCTTTCTCTGTGGTCTCCACAGGGGATTCAGACATCCCTTCGTCTTGGGAGACGCAAGAAGAGCCTGCATTCAATTCACTTTAGGGATATCTGGTCTTACTTCGAGTCAGAGCATCTCGGTGTCCATTCCACTTGAGGCCACAAACTCAGGGGCCCGCTCACATACCTGTAGCTGAGAGAAGCCTCCTCTTGAGGTGCTTGTGGAAAGTTGGTATTCCTCTTGAGGCGAAGCCAGGGACTAAGCTCTCATCTCGAGTTGATTTGGGGTCCAGGGAGCCCTTTCGTGTTGCTCCAGTGACCTCAGGATCCTTCTAGACTTGAGACAGTGATCTTGGGTTTTCTCTGGAGTGCCATCACGGAAATCAAGGCTCCTTTCACGTTTGATGTGGAACACGGAATTGCTCTGCACGCAGTGCAGGGGAAACGGGCCTCATCCATCGGCGAGGGGGAAGTCTCATGGTTTTTATCGAGTTGCGGCCGGAACCTGGGGTATATTTTCGAGTTACGACGGGGAGGGCCCTTCCAGACATGTGTTTGTTCAGCGACGTCAGGACTCCTGCCTAGGTGCGAGGGACACCTCGGGATTCTCCTCGAGTCTTGGCATGGCAATTGGGACGCGTCTCCACGTGAGGCGGGAGACCCAGGGTCCCTTTCCACGTGCCACAGGGATCCTGGGACTGCTATCCATTTTCAAGAGGAGTCAGGCATCGTCTCCTTTGGAAGCATTGATCTCCGCAGACCTCTCGAGTTTTCAAAGGATGTGAGGCCTCCGGTCGCGATGAGCCGGAGGACTAGGACTTTCTCTGTGGTCTCCACAGGGGATTCAGACATCCCTTCGTCTTGGGAGATGCAAGACGAGCCTGCATTCAATTCACTGCAGGGATATCCGGCCTTAATTCGAGTCAGAGCATCTCGGTGTCCCTTCCACTTGAGGCCATAAACTCAGGGTCCTTCTCACATACCTGTAGCTGAGAGAAGCCTACACTTGAGGTGCTTGTGGAAAGTTGGTATTCCTCTTGAGTCGAAGCCAAGGAAAAGCTCTCATCTCGAGTTGATTTGGGGTCCACGGAGCCCTTTCGTGTTGCTCTAGTGACCTCAGGATCCCTCTAGACTTGAGACAGTGATCTTGGGTTTTCTCTGGAGTGCCATCAAGGAAATCAAGGCTCCTTTCACGTTTGATCTGGAACACAGAATTGCTCTGCACGCAGTGCAGGGGAATCGGCCTCATCTCTCGGCGAGGAGGAAGTCTCATGGTTTTATTCGAGTTGCGGTCGGAACCTGGGGTATATTCTCGAGTTACGACGGGGAGGGCCCTTCCAGACACGTGTTTGTTCAGCGACGTCAGGACTCCTGCCTAGGTGCGAGGGACACCTCGGGATTCTCCTCGAGTCTTGGCATGGCAATTGGGACGCATCTCCACGTGAGGCGGGAGATCCAGGTTCCCTTTCCACGTGCCACAGGGATCCTGGGACTCCTATCCATTTTCAAGAGGAGTCAGGCATCGTCTCCTTTGGAAGCATTGATCTCTGCGGACCTCTCGAGTTTTCAAAGGATGTGAGGCCTCCGGTCGCGATGAGGCGGAGAACTGGGTCTTTCTCTGTTGTCTCCACAGGGGATTCAGACATCCCTTCGTCTTGGGAGATGCAAGACGAGCCTGCATTCATTTCACTGTTGGGATATCCAGCCTTACTTCGAGTCAGAGCATCTCGGTGTCCATACCACTTGAGGCCACAAATTCAGGGTCCCTCTTACATACCTGTAGCTGAGAGAAGCCTCCTCTTGAGGTGCTTGTGGAAAGTTGATATTCCTCTTGAGTCAAAGCGAGGGACTAAGCTCTCATCTCGAGTTGATTTGGGGGTCCACGGATCCCTTTCGTGTTGCTCCAGTGACCTCAGGATCCCTCTAGACTTGAGACAGTGATCTTGGGTTTTCCCTGGAGTGCCATCACGGAAATCAAGTCTCCTTTCACGTTTGATGTGGAACACGGAATTGCTCTGCACGCAGTGCAGGGGAATCGGGCCTCATCTCGCGGCGAGGGGGAAGTCTCATATTTTTTCTCGAGTTGCGGCCGGAACCTGATTTATATTCTCGAGTTACGACGGGGAGGGCCCTTCCAGACACGTGTTTGTTCAGCGACGTCAGGACTCCTGCCTAGGTGCGAGGGACACCTCGGGATTCTCCTCGTGTCTTGGCATGGCAATTGGGACGCATCTCCACGTGAGGCGGGAGACCCATGTTCCCTTTCCACGTGCCACAGGGATCCTGGGACTCCTATTCATTTTCAAGAGGAGTCAGGCAATGTCTCCTTTGAAAGCATTGATCTCCGCGGACCTCTCGAGTTTTCAAAGGATGTGAGGCCTCCGGTCGCGATGAGTCGGAGAACTAGGTCTTTCTCTGTGGTCTCCACAGGGGATTTAGACATCCCTTCGTCTTGGGAGATGCAAGACGAGCCGGTATTCAATTCACTGCAGGGATATCTGGCCTTATGTCGAGTCAGAACATCTCGGTGTCCATTCCACTTGAGGCCACTTACTCAGGGTCCCTCTCACATACCTGTAGCTGAGAGAAGCCTCCTCTTGAGGTGCTTGTGGAAAGTTGGTATTCCTCTTGAGTCGAAGCCAGGGACTAAGCTCTCATCTCGAGTTGATTTGGGGTCCACGGATCCCTTCTTTGTTGCTCCAGTGACCTCAGGATCCCTCTAGACTTGAGACAGTGATCTTGGGTTTTCTCTGGAGTGGCATCAAGGAAATCAAGACTCCTTTCTCGTTTGATGTGGAACACGGAATTGCTCTGCATGCAGTGCAGGGGAATCGGGCCTCATCTCGTGGCGAGGGTGAAGTCTCATGGTTTTTCTCGAGTTGCGGCCGGAACCTGGGGTATATTCGCGAGTTACGACGGGGAGGGCCCTTCCAGACACGTGTTTGTTCAGCGACGTCAGGACTCCTGCCTAGGTGTGAGGGACAACTCGGGATTCTCCTCGAGTCTTGGAATGGCATTTGGGTCGCGTCTCCACATGAGGCGGGGGACCCAGGGTCCCTTTGCACTTGCCACAGGGATCCGGGGAATCCTATCCATTTCCAAGAGGACTCAAGAATCGTCTCCTTTGGAAGCATTGATCTCCGTTGACCTCTCGAGTTTTCAAAGGATGTGAGGCCTCCGGTCGCGATGAGGCAGAGAACTAGGTCTTTCTCTGTGGTCTCCACTGGGGATTCAGACATGCCTTCGTCTTTGGAGATGCAAGACGAGCCTGCATTCAATTCACTGCAGGGATTCCGGCCTTACTTCGAGTCAGAGCTTCTCGGTGTCCATTCCACTTGAGGCCAAAAACTCAGGGTCCCACTCACATTCCTGTAGCTGAGACAAGCCTCCTCTTGAGGTGCTTGTGGAAAGTTGGTATTCCTCTTGAGTCGCAGCCAGGGACTGAGCTCTCATCTCGTGTTGATTTGGGGTCCACGGAGCCCTTTCGTGTTGCTCCAGTGACCTCAGGATCCCTCTAGACTTGAGACAGTGATCTTGGGGTTTCTCTGGAGTGCCATCAAGGAAATCAAGGCTCCTTTCACGTTTGATGTGGAACACGGAATTGCTCTGCACGCAGTGCAGGGGAATCGGGCCTCATCTCGCGGCGAGGGGGAAGTCTCATGGTTTTTCTCGAGTTGCGGCCGGAACCTGGGGTATATTCTCGAGTTACGACGGGGCGGGCCCTTCCAGACACGTGTTTGTTCAGCGACGTCAGCACTCCTGCCTAGGTGCGAGGGACACCTCGGGATTTTCCTCGAGTCTTCGCATGGCAATTGGGACGCGTCTCCACGTGAGGCGGGAGACCCAGTGTTCCTTTCTACGTGCCGCAGGGATCCTGGGACTCCTATCCATTTTCAAGAGGAGTCAGGCATCGTCTCCTTTGGAAGCATTGATCTCCGCGGACCTCTCGAGTTTTCAAAGGATGTGAGGCCTCCGGTCGCGATGAGGCGGAGGACTAGGTCTTTCTCTGTGGTCTCCACAGGGGATTCAGACAACCCTTCGTCTTGGGAGAGGCAAGGCGAGTCTGCATTCAATTCACTGCAGGGATATCCGGCCTTACTTCGAGTCAGAGCATCTCGGTG
Organism: Dama dama; assembly: GCF_033118175.1. Classification (NCBI taxonomy): domain Eukaryota; kingdom Metazoa; phylum Chordata; class Mammalia; order Artiodactyla; family Cervidae; genus Dama; species Dama dama. The sequence continues at coordinate 4,911,406 of NW_026870910.1, forward strand.
TCCATTCCACTTGAGGCCAGAAATTCAGGGTCCCTCTCACATACCTGTAGCTGAGAGAAGCCTCCTCTTGTGGTGCTTGTGGAAAGTTGGTATTCCTCTTGAGTCGAAGCAAGGGACTAAGCTCTCATCTCGAGTTGATTTGGGGTCCACAGAGCCCTTTCATGTTGCTCCAGTGACCTCAGGATCCCTCTAGACTTGAGACAGTGATCTTGGGTTTTCTCTGGAGTGCCATCAAGGAAATCAAGGCTCCTTTCACGTTTGATGTGGAACACGGAATTGCTCTGCACACAGTGCAGGGGAATCGGGCCTCATCTCGCGGCGAGGGGGAAGTCTCATGGTTTTTCTCGAGTTGCGGCCGGAACCTGGGGTATATTCTCGAGTAACGACGGGGAGGGCCCTTCCAGACACGTGTTTGTTCAGCGACGTCAGGACTCCTGCCTAGGTGCGAGGGACACCTCGGGATTCTCCTCGAGTCTTGGCATGGCAATTGGGACGCGTCTCCACGTGAGGCGGGAGACCCAGGGTCCCTTCCCACGTCCACAGGGATCCTGGGACTCCTATCCATTTTCAAGAGGAGTCAGGCATCGTCTCCTGTGGAAACATTGATCTCCGCGGACCTCTCGAGTTTTCAAAGGATGTGAGGCCTCCGGTCGCGATGAGGCGGAGAACTAGGTCTTTCTCTGTGGTCTCCACAGGGCATTCAGACATCCCTTCGTCTTGGGAGATGCAAGACGAGCCTGCATTCAATTCACTGCAGGGATATCCGGCCTTACTTCGAGTCAGAGCATCTCGGTGTCCATTCCACTTGAGGCCACACACTCAGGGTCCCTCTCACATACCTGTAGCTGAGAGAAACCTCCTCTTGAGGTGCTTGTGGAAAGTTGATATTCCTCTTGAGTCGAAGCCAAACACTAAGCTCTCATCTCGAGTTGATTTGGGGTCAACGGAGCCCTTTCGTCTTGCTCCAGTGACCTCAGGATCCCTCTAGACTTGAGACAGTGATCTTGAGTTTCCTCTGGAGTGCCATCAAGGAAATCAAGGCTCCTTTCACGTTTGATGTGGAACACGGAATTGCTCTGCACGCAGTGCAGGGGAATCGGGCCTCATCTCGCTGCGAGGGGGAAGTCTCATGGTTTTTCTCGAGTTGCGGACCGAACCTGGGGTATATTCTCGAGTTACGACGGGGAGGGCCCTTCCAGACACGTGTTTGTTCAGCGACGTGAGGACTCCTGCCTAGGTGCTAGGGACAACTCAGGATTCTCCTCCAGTCTTGGCATGGCAATTGGGACGCATCTCCACGTGAGGCGGGAGACCCAGGTTCCCTTTCCACGTGCCACAGGGATCCTGGGACTCCTATCCATTTTCAAGAGGAGTCAGGCATCGTCTCCTTTGGAAGCATTGATCTCTGCGGACCTCTCGAGTTTTCAAAGGATGTGAGGCCTCCGGTCGCGATGATGCAGAGAACTGGGTCTTTCTCTGTTGTCTCCACAGGGGATTCAGACATCCCTTCGTCTTGGGAGATGCAAGACGAGCCTGCATTCATTTCACTGTTGGGATATCCAGCCTTACTTCGAGTCAGAGCATCTCGGTGTCCATACCACTTGAGGCCACAAATTCAGGGTCCCTCTTACATACCTGTAGCTGAGAGAAGCCTCCTCTTGAGGTGCTTGTGGAAAGTTGATATTCCTCTTGAGTCAAAGCGAGGGACTAAGCTCTCATCTCGAGTTGATTTGGGGGTCCACGGAGCCCTTTCGTGTTGCTCTAGTGACCTCAGGATCCCTCTAGACTTGAGACAGTGATCTTGGGTTTTCCCTGGAGTGCCATCACGGAAATCAAGTCTCCTTTCACGTTTGATGTGGAACACGGAATTGCTCTGCACGCAGTGCAGGCGAATCGGGCCTCATCTCGCGGCGAGGGGGAAGTCTCATATTTTTTCTCGAGTTGCGGCCGGAACCTGATTTATATTCTCGAGTTACGACGGGGAGGGCCCTTCCAGACACGTGTTTGTTCAGCGACGTCAGGACTCCTGCCTAGGTGCGAGGGACACCTCGGGATTCTCCTCGAGTCTTGGCATGGCAATTGGGACGCGTCTCCACGTGAGGCGGGAGACCCATGTTCCCTTTCCACGTGCCACAGGGATCCTGGGACTCCTATTCATTTTCAAGAGGAGTCAGGCAATGTCTCCTTTGAAAGCATTGATCTCCGCGGACCTCTCGAGTTTTCAAAGGATGTGAGGCCTCCGGTCGCGATGAGTCGGAGAACTAGGTCTTTCTCTGTGGTCTCCACAGGGGATTTAGACATCCCTTCGTCTTGGGAGATGCAAGACGAGCCTGCATTCAATTCACTGCAGGGATATCTGGCCTTATGTCGAGTCAGAACATCTCGGTGTCCATTCCACTTGAGGCCACTTACTCAGGGTCCCTCTCACATACCTGTAGCTGAGAGAAGCCTCCTCTTGAGGTGCTTGTGGAAAGTTGGTATTCCTCTTGAGTCGAAGCCAGGGACTAAGCTCTCATCTCGAGTTGATTTGGGGTCCACGGAGCCCTTTCATGTTGCTCCAGTGACCTCAGGATCCCTCTAGACTTGAGACAGTGATCTTGGGTTTTCTCTGGAGTGCCATCAAGGAAATCAAGGCTCCTTTCACGTTTGATGTGGATCACGGAATTGCTCTGCACACAGTGCAGGGGAATCGGGCCTCATCTCGCGGCGAGGGGGAAGTCTCATGGTTTTTCTCGAGTTGCGGCCGGAACCTGGGGTATATTCTCGAGTAACGACGGGGAGGGCCCTTCCAGACACGTGTTTGTTCAGCGACGTCAGGACTCCTGCCTAGGTGCGAGGGACACCTCGGGATTCTCCTCGAGTCTTGGCATGGCAATTGGGACGCGTCTCCACGTGAGGCGGGAGACCCAGGGTCCCTTCCCACGTCCACAGGGATCCTGGGACTCCTATCCATTTTCAAGAGGAGTCAGGCATCGTCTCCTGTGGAAACATTGATCTCCGCGGACCTCTCGAGTTTTCAAAGGATGTGAGGCCTCCGGTCGCGATGAGGCGGAGAACTAGGTCTTTCTCTGTGGTCTCCACAGGGCATTCAGACATCCCTTCGTCTTGGGAGATGCAAGACGAGCCTGCATTCAATTCACTGCAGGGATATCCGGCCTTACTTCGAGTCAGAGCATCTCGGTGTCCATTCCACTTGAGGCCACACACTCAGGGTCCCTCTCACATACCTGTAGCTGAGAGAAACCTCCTCTTGAGGTGCTTGTGGAAAGTTGATATTCCTCTTGAGTCGAAGCCAAACACTAAGCTCTCATCTCGAGTTGATTTGGGGTCAACGGAGCCCTTTCGTCTTGCTCCAGTGACCTCAGGATCCCTCTAGACTTGAGACAGTGATCTTGAGTTTCCTCTGGAGTGCCATCAAGGAAATCAAGGCTCCTTTCACGTTTGATGTGGAACACGGAATTGCTCTGCACGCAGTGCAGGGGAATCGGGCCTCATCTCGCTGCGAGGGGGAAGTCTCATGGTTTTTCTCGAGTTGCGGACCGAACCTGGGGTATATTCTCGAGTTACGACGGGGAGGGCCCTTCCAGACACGTGTTTGTTCAGCGACGTGAGGACTCCTGCCTAGGTGCTAGGGACAACTCAGGATTCTCCTCCAGTCTTGGCATGGCAATTGGGACGCATCTCCACGTGAGGCGGGAGACCCAGGTTCCCTTTCCACGTGCCACAGGGATCCTGGGACTCCTATCCATTTTCAAGAGGAGTCAGGCATCGTCTCCTTTGGAAGCATTGATCTCTGCGGACCTCTCGAGTTTTCAAAGGATGTGAGGCCTCCGGTCGCGATGATGCAGAGAACTGGGTCTTTCTCTGTTGTCTCCACAGGGGATTCAGACATCCCTTCGCTTGGGAGATGCAAGACGAGCCTGCATTCATTTCACTGTTGGGATATCCAGCCTTACTTCGAGTCAGAGCATCTCAGTGTCCATACCACTTGAGGCCACAAATTCAGGGTCCCTCTTACATACCTGTAGCTGAGAGAAGCCTCCTCTTGAGGTGCTTGTGGAAAGTTGATATTCCTCTTGAGTCAAAGCGAGGGACTAAGCTCTCATCTCGAGTTGATTTGGGGGTCCACGGAGCCCTTTTGTGTTGCTCCAGTGACCTCAGGATCCCTCTAGACTTGAGACAGTGATCTTGGGTTTTCTCTGGAGTGCCATCAAGGAAATCAAGGCTCCTTTCACGTTTGATGTGGAACACGGAATTGCTCTGCACGCAGTGCAGGCGAATCGGGCCTCATCTCGCGGCGAGGGGGAAGTCTCATATTTTTTCTCGAGTTGCGGCCGGAACCTGATTTATATTCTCGAGTTACGACGGGGAGGGCCCTTCCAGACACGTGTTTGTTCAGCGACGTCAGGACTCCTGCCTAGGTGCGAGGGACACCTCGGGATTCTCCTCGAGTCTTGGCATGGCAATTGGGACGCGTCTCCACGTGAGGCGGGAGACCCATGTTCCCTTTCCACGTGCCACAGGGATCCTGGGACTCCTATTCATTTTCAAGAGGAGTCAGGCAATGTCTCCTTTGAAAGCATTGATCTCCGCGGACCTCTCGAGTTTTCAAAGGATGTGAGGCCTCCGGTCGCGATGAGTCGGAGAACTAGGTCTTTCTCTGTGGTCTCCACAGGGGATTTAGACATCCCTTCGTCTTGGGAGATGCAAGACGAGCCTGCATTCAATTCACTGCAGGGATATCTGGCCTTATGTCGAGTCAGAACATCTCGGTGTCCATTCCACTTGAGGCCACTTACTCAGGGTCCCTCTCACATACCTGTAGCTGAGAGAAGCCTCCTCTTGAGGTGCTTGTGGAAAGTTGGTATTCCTCTTGAGTCGAAGCCAGGGACTAAGCTCTCATCTCGAGTTGATTTGGGGTCTGCAGAGCCCTTTCGTGTTGCTCCAGTGACCTCAGGATCCCTCTAGACTTGAGACAGTGATCTTGGGTTTTCTCTGGAGTGGCATCAAGGAAATCAAGGCTCCTTTCTCGTTTGATGTGGAACACGGAATTGCTCTGCATGCAGTGCAGGGGAATCGGGCCTCATCTCGTGGCGAGGGGGAAGTCTCATGGTTTTTCTCGAGTTGCGGCCGGAACCTGGGGTATATTCTCGAGTTACGACGGGGAGGGCCCTTCCAGACACGTGTTTGTTCAGCGACGTCAGGACTCCTGCCTAGGTGCGAGGGACAACTCGGGATTCTCCTCGAGTCTTGGAATGGCATTTGTGTCGCGTCTCCACATGAGGCGGGGGACCCAGGGTCCCTTTGCACTTGCCACAGGGATCCGGGGAATCCTATCCATTTCCAAGAGGACTCAAGAATCGTCTCCTTTGGAAGCATTGATCTCCGCGGACCTTTCGAGTTTTCAAAGGATGTGAGGCCTCCGGTCGCGATGAGGCAGAGAACTAGGTCTTTCTCTGTGGTCTCCACTGGGGATTCAGACATCCCTTCGTCTTTGGAGATGCAAGACGAGCCTGCATTCAATTCACTGCAGGGATATCCGGCCTTACTTCGAGTCAGAGCTTCTCGGTGTCCATTCCACTTGAGGCCAAAAACTCAGGGTCCCTCTCACATTCCTGTAGCTGAGACAAGCCTCCTCTTGAGGTGCTTTTGGAAAGTTGGTATTCCTCTTGAGTCGCAGCCAGGGACTGAGCTCTCATCTCGTATTGATTTGGGGTCCACGGAGCCCTTTCGTCTTGCTACAGTGACCTCAGGATCCCTCTAGACTTGAGACAGTGATCTTGGGGTTTCTCTGGAGTGCCTTCAAGGAAAACAAGGCTCCTTTCCCGTTTGATGTGGAACACGGAATTGCTCTGCACGCAGTGCAGGGGAATCGGGCCTCATCTCGCGGCGAGGGGGAAGTCTCATGGTTTTTCTCGAGTTGCGGCCGGAACCTGGGGTATATTCTCGAGTTACGACGGGGAGGGCCCTTCCAGACACGTGTTTGTTCAGCGACGTCAGCACTCCTGCCTAGGTGCGAGGGACACCTCGGGATTCTCCTCGAGTCTTCGCATGGCAATTGGGACGCGTCTCCACGTGAGGCGGGAGACCCAGTGTTCCTTTCCACGTGCCGCAGGGTTCCTGGGACTCCTATCCATTTTCAAGAGGAGTCAGGCATCGTCTCCTTTGGAAGCATTGATCTCCGCGGACCTCTCGAGTTTTCAAAGGATGTGAGGCCTCCGGTCGCGATGAGGCGGAGGACTAGGTCTTTCTCTGTGGTCTCCACATGGGATTCAGACAACCCTTCGTCTTGGGAGAGGCAAGACGATCCTGCTTTCAATTCACTGCAGGGATATCCGGCCTTACTTCGAGTCAGAGCATCTCGGTGTCCATTCCACTTGAGGCCACAAATTCAGGGTCCCTCTCACATACCTGTAGCTGAGAGAAGCCTCCTCTTGAGGTGCTTGTGGAAAGTTGGTATTCCTCTTGAGTCGAAGCCAGGGACTAAGCTCTCATCTCGAGTTGATTTGGGGTCCACGGAGCCCTTTCGTGTTGCTCCAGTGACCTCAGGATCCCTCTAGACTTGAGACAGTGATCTTGGGTTTTCTCTGGAGTGCCATCAAGGAAATCAAGGCTCCTTTCACGTTTGATGTGGAACACGGAATTGCTCTGCACGCAGTGCAGGGGAATCGGGCCTCATCTCGCGGCGAGGGGGAAGTCTCATGGTTTTTCTCGAGTTGCGCCCGGAACCTGAGGTATATTCTCGAGTAACGACGGGGAGGGCCCTTCCAGACACGTGTTTGCTCAGACACGTCAGGACTCCTGCCTAGGTGCGAGGGACACCTCCGGATTCTCCTCGAGTCTTGGCATGGCAATTGGGACGCGTCTCCACGTGAGGCGGGAGACCCAGGGTCCCTTTCCACGTGCCACAGGGATCCTGGGACTCCCATCCATTTTCAAGAGGAGTCAGGCATCGTCTCCTTTGAAAGCATTGATCTCCGCGGACCTCTCGAGTTTTCAAAGGATGTGAGGCCTCCGGTCGCGATGAGGCAGAGAATTAGGTCTTTCTCTGTGGTCTCCACAGGGAAATCAGACATCCCTTCGTCTTGGGAGATGCAAGACGAGCCTGCATTCAATTCACTGCAAGGATATCCGACCTTACTTCGAGTCAGAGCATCTCAGTGTCCATTCCACTTGAGGCCACAAACTCAGGGTCAATCTCACATACCTGTAGCTGAGAGAAGCTTTCTCTTGAGGTACTTGTGGAAAGCTGGTATTCCTCTTGAGTCGAAGCCGGGGACTAAGCTCTCATCTCGAGTTGATTTAGGGTCCACGGAGCATTTTCGTATTGCTCCAGTGACCTCAGGATCCCTCTAGACTTGAGACAGTGATCTTGGGTTTTCTCTGGAGTGCCATCAAGGAAATCAAGGCTCCTTTCACGTTTGATGTGGAACACGGAATTGCTCTGCATACAGTGCAGGGAAATCGTGCCTCCTCTTGGGGCGAGGTTGAAGTCTCATGGTTTTTCTCGAGTTTAGGCCGGAACCTGGGGTATATTCTCGAGTTACGATGGGGAGGGCCCTTCCAGACACGTGTTTGTTCAGCGACATCTGGACTCCTGCCTAGGTGCGAGGGACACCTCGGGATTCTCCTCGAGTCTTGGCATGGCAATTGGGACGCGTCTCCACGTGGGGCGGGAGACCCAGGATCCCTTTCCACGTGCCACATGGATCCTGGGACTCCTATCCATTTTCAAGAGGAGTCAGGCTTCGTCTCCTTTGGAAGCATTGATCTCCGCGGACCTCTCGAGTTTTCAAATGATGTGAGGCCTCCGGTCGCGATGAGGCGGAGAACTAGGTCTTTCTCTGTGGTCTCCACAGGGGATGTAGACATCCCTTCGTCTTGGGAGATGCAAGGCGAGCCTGCATTCAATTCACTGCAGGGATATCCAGCCTTACTTCGAGTCAGAGCATCTCGGTGTCCATTCCACTTGAGGCCACAAACTCAGGGTCCCTCACACATACCTGTAGCTGAGAGAAGCCTCCTCTTGAGGTGCTTGTGGAAAGTTGGTATTCCTCTTGAGTCGAAGTCAGGGACTAAGCTCTCATCTCGAGTTGATTTGGGGTCCACGGAGCCCTTTCGTGTTGCTCCAGTGACCTCAGGATCCCTCTAGACTTGAGACAGTGATCTTGGGTTTTCTCTGGAGTGCCATCAAGGAAATCAAGGCTCCTTTCACGTTTGATGTGGAACACGGAATTGCTCTGCATGCAGCGCAGGGAAATCGGGCCTCATCTCGGGGCGAGGGGGAAGTCGCATGGTTTTTCTCAGGTTGCGGCCGGAACCTGGGGTATATTCTCGAGTTACGACGGGGAGGGCCCTTCCAGACACGTGTTTGTTCAGCGACGTCAGGACTCCTTCCTAGGTGCGAGGGACAACTCGGGATTCTCCTCGAGTCTTGGCATGGCAATTGGGACGCGTCTCCACGTGAGGCGGGAGACCCAGGGTCCCTTTCCACGTGCCACAGGGATCCTGGGACTCCTATCCATTTTCAAGAGGAGTCAGGCATCTTCTCCTTTGGAAGCATTGATCTCGCGGACCTCTCGAGTTTTCAAAGGATGTGAGGCCTCCGTCAGCGATGAGGCGGAGAACTAGGTCTTTCTCTCTGGTCTCCACAGGGGATGCAGACATCCCTTCGTCTTGGAGATGCACGACGAGCCTGCATTCAATTCACTGCAGGGATATCCGTCCTTATTTTGAGTCAGAGCATCTCGGTGTTCATTCCACTTGAGGCCACAAACTCAGGGTCCCTCTCACATACCTGTAGCTGAGAGAAGCCTCCCCTGAGGTGCTTGTGGAAAGTTGGTATTCCTCTTGAGTCGAAGCCAGGGACTAACCTCTCATCTCGAGGTGATTTGGGTCTACAGAGCCCTTTCGTGTTGCTACAGTGACCTCAGGATCCCTCTAGACTTGAGTCTGTGATCTTGGGTTTTCTCTGGAGTGCCATCAAGGAAATCAAGGCTCTTTTCACGTTTGATCTGGGATACGGAATTGCTCTGCATGCAGTGTAGCCGAATCGGGACTCATCTTCTGGCGAGGGGGAAGTCTCACGGTTTTTCTCGAGTTGCGGCCGGAACCTGGGGTATATTCGCGAGTTACGACGGGGAGGGCCCTTCCAGACACGTGTTTGTTCAGCGACGTCATTATTCCTGCCTAGGTGCGAGGGACACCTCGGGATTCTCCTCGAGTCTTGACATGGCAATGGGGACGCGTCTCCACATGAGGCGGGAGACCCAGGGTCCCTTTCCACGTGCCACAGGGATGCTGGGACTCCAATCCATTTTCAAGAAGAGTCAGGCATCGTCTCCTTTGGAAGCATTGATCTCCGCGGACCTCTAGAGTTTTCAAAGGATGTGAGGCCTCCGGTCGCGATGAGGCGGAGGACTAGGTCTTATTCTGTGGTCTCCACAGCGGATTCCGACATCCCTTCGTCTTGGGAGATGCAAGACGAGGCTGCATTCAATTCACTGCAGGGATATCCGGCCTTACTTCGAGTCAGAGCATCTCAGTGTCCATTCCACTTGAGGCCACAAACTCAGGGTCCCTCTCACTTACCTGTAGCTGAGAGAAGCCTCCTCTTGAGGTGCTTGTGAAAAGTTGGTATTCCTCTTGAGGCGAAGCCAGGGACTAAGCTCTCATCTTGAGTTGATTTGGGGTCCACGGAGCCCTTTCGTGTTGCTCAATTGACCTCAGGATCCCTCTAGACTTGAGACAGTGATCTTGGGTTTTCTCTGGAGTGCCATCAAGGAAATCAAGGCTCCTTTCACGTTTGATGTGGAACATGGAATTGCTCTGCACGCAGTGCAGTGGAATCGGGCCTCATCTCACGGCGAGGGGGAAGTCTCATGGTTTTTCTCGAGTTGCGGCCGGAACCTGGTGTATATTCTCGAGTTACGACGGGGAGGACCCTTCCAGACACGTGTTTGTTCAGCGACGTCAGGACTCCTGCCTAGGTGCGAGGGACAACTCGGGATTCTCCTCGAGTCTTGGCATTGCAATTGGGACGCGTCTCCACGTGAGGCGGGAGACCCAGGGTCCCTTTCCACGTGGCACAGATATCCTGGGACTGCTATCCATTTTCAAGAGGAGTCAGGCATCGTCTCCTTCGGAAGTATTGATCTCAACGGACCTCTCGAGTTTTCAAAGGATTAGAGGCCTCCGGTCGCGAGGAGGCGGAGGACTAGGTCTTTCTCTGTGGTCTCCACAGGGGATTCCTACAACCCTTCGTCTTGGGAGATGCGGGACGAGCCTGCATTCAATTCACTGCAGGGATATCCGGCCTTACTTCGAGTCAGAGCATCTCGGTGTCCATTCCACTTGAGGCCACAAACTCAGGGGCCCTCTGACATACCTGTAGCTGAGAGAAGCCTCCTCTTGAGGTGCTTGTGGAAAGTTGGTATTCCTCTTGAGTCGAAGCCAGGGACTAAGCTCTCATCTCGAGTTGATTTGGCGTCCACGGAGCCCTTTCTTGTTGCTACAGTGACCTCAGGATCCCTCTAGACTTGAGACAGTGATCAGTTTTCTCTGGAGTGCCATCAAGGAAATCAAGGCTCCTTTCACGTTTGATGTGGAACACGGAATTGCTCTGCACACAGTGCAGGGGAATCGGGCCTCATCTCGTGGCGAATGGGGAAGTCTCATGGTTTTTCTCGAGTTGCGGCCGGAACCTGGTGTATATTCTCGAGTTACGACGGGGAGGGCAATTCCAGATATTTATTTGTTCAGCAACGTCAGGACTCCTGCCTAGGTGCGAGGGACACCTCGGGATTCTCGTCGAGTCTTGGCATGGCAATTGGGCCGCGTCTCCACGTGAGGCGGGAGACCCAGTGTCCCTTTCCACGTGCCACAGGGATCCTGGGACTCCTATCCATTTTCAAGAGGAGTCAAGCATCGTCTCCTTTGGAAGCATTGATCTCCGCGGACCTCTCGAGTTTTCAAAGGATGTGAGGCTTCCGGTCGCGATGAGGCGGAGGACTAGGTCTTTCTCTGTGGTCTCCACAGGGGATTCAGACATCCCTTCGTCTTGGGAGATGCAAGACGAGCCTGCATTCAATTCACTGCAGGGATATCCGGCCTTACTTCGAGTCAGAGCATCTCGGTGTCCATTCCACTTGAGGCCACAAACTCAGGGTTCCTCTCCCATACCTGTAGCTGAGAGAATCCTCCTCTTGAGGTGCTTGTGGAATGTTGGTATTCCTCTTGACTTGAAGCCAAGGAATAAGCTCTCATCTCGAGTAGATTTGGGGTCCACGGAGCCCTTTCGTGTTGTTCCAGTGACCTGAGGATCCCTCTAGACTTGAGACAGTGATCTTGGGTTTTCTCTGGAGTGCCATCAAGGAAATCAAGGCTCCTTTCACGTTTGATGTGGAACACGGATTTGCTCTGCACGCAGTGCAGGGGAATCGGGCCTCATCTCGCGGCGAGGAGGAAGTCTCATGGTTTTTCTCGAGTTGCGGCCGGAACCTGGGGTATATTCTCGAGTTACGACGGGGAGGGCCCTTCCAGACACGTGTTTGTTCAGCGACGTCAGGACTCCTGCCTAGGTGCGAGGGACACTTCGCGATTCTCCACTAGTCTTGGCATGGCAATTGGGACGCGTCTCCACGTGAGGCGGGAGACCCAGGGTCCCTTTCCACTTGCCACAGGGATGCTGGGACTCCTATCCATTTTCAAGAGGAGTCAGGCATCGTCTCCTTTGGAAGCATTGATCTCCGCGGACCTCTCGAATTTTCAAAGGATGTGAGGCCTCTGGTCGCGATGAGGCAGAGAACTAGTTCTTTCTCTGTGGTCTCAACAAGGGATTCAGACCTCCCTTCGTCTTGGGAGATTCAAGACGAGCCGGCATTCAATTCACTGCAGGGATATCCGGCCTTACTTCGAGTCAGAACATCTCGGTGTCCATTCCACTTGAGGCCACACATTCAGGGTCCCTCTCACATACATGTAGCTGAGAGAAGCCTCCTCTTGAGGTGCTTGTGGAAACTTGGTATTCCTCTTGAGTCGAAGCCAGGGACTAAGCTCTCATCTCGAGTTGATTTGGGGTCCACGGAGCCCTTTCGTGTTGCTACAGTGACCTCAGAATCCCTCTAGACTAGAGCCAGTGATCTTGGGTTTTCTCTGGAGTGCCATCAAGGAAATCAAGGCTCCTTTCACGTTTGATGTGGAACACAGAATTGCTCTGCACGCAGTGCAGGGGAATCGGGCCTCATATCGCACCGAAGGGGAAGTCTCATGGTTTTTCTCGAGTTGCGGACGGAACCTGGGTTATATTCTCGAGTTACAACGGGGAGGGCCCTTCCAGATAAGTGTTTGTTCAGCGACGTCAGGACTCCTGCCTAGGTGCGAGGGACACCTCGGGATTCTCCTCGAGTCTTGGCATGGCAATTGGGACGCGTCTCCACGTGAGGCAGGAGACCCAGGGTCCCTTTCCACGTGCCACAGGGATCCTGGGACTCCTATCCATTTTCAAGAGGAGTCAGGCATCGTCTCCTTTGGAAGCATTGATCTCCGCGGACCTCTCGAGTTTTCAAAGGAAGTGAGGCCTCAGGTCGCAATGAGGCGGAGAACTCGGTCTTTCTCTGTGGTCTCCACAGGGGATTCAGACTTCCCTTCGTCTTGGGAGATGCAAGACGAGCGTGCATTTAATTCACTGCAGGGATATCCGGCCTTACTTCGAGTCAGAGCTTCTCGGTGCCCATTCCACTTGAGGCCACAAACTCAGGGTCCCTCTCACATACCTGTAGCTGAGAGAAGCCTACTCTTCAGGTGCTTGTGGAAAGCTGGTATTCCTCTTGAGTCGAAGCCAGGGACTAACCTCGCATCTCGAGTTGATTTGGGGTCCACGGAGCCCTTTCCTGTTGCTCCAGTGACCTCAGGATCCCTCTAGACTTGAGACAGTGATCTTGGGTTTTCTCTGGAGTGCCATCAAGGAAATCAAGTCTCCTTTCATGTTTGATGTGGAACACGGAATTGCTCTACATGTAGTGCAGGGGAATCGGGCCTCATCTCGCGGCGAGGGGGAAGTCTCATGGTTCTTCTCGAGTTGCGGCCGGAAGCTTGGGTATAGTCTAGAGTTACAATGGGAAAGGCCCTTCCATACACGTGTTTGTTCAGCGACGTCAAGACACCTGCCTTGGTGCGAGGGACACATCGGGATTCTCCTCGAGTCTTGGCATGGCAATTGGGACACGTCTCCACGTGAGGCGGGAGACCCAGGGTCCCTTCCCACGTCCACAGGGATCCTGGGAATCCTATCCATTTTCAAGAGGAGTCAGGCATCGTCTCCTTTGGAAACATTGATCTCCGCGGACCTCTCGAGTTTTCAAAGGATGTGAGGCCTCCGGTCGCGATGAGGCGGAGAACTAGGTCTTTCTCTGTGGTCTCCACAGGGCATTCAGACATCCCTTCGTCTTGGGAGATGCAAGACGAGCCTGCATTCAATTCACTGCAGGGATATCCGGCCTTACTTCGAGTCAGAGCATCTCGGTGTCCATTCCACTTGAGGCCACACACTCAGGGTCCCTCTCACATACCTGTAGCTGAGAGAAGCCTCCTCTTGAGGTGCTTGTGGAAAGTTGATATTCCTCTTGAGTCGAGGCCAAACACTAAGCTCTCATCTCGAGTTGATTTGGGGTCAACGGAGCCCTTTCGTCTTGCTCCAGTGACCTCAGGATCCCTCTAGACTTGAGACAGTGATCTTGAGTTTCCTCTGGAGTGCCATCAAGGAAATCAAGGCTCCTTTCACGTTTGAAGTGGAACACGGAATTGCTCTGCACGCAGTGCAGGGGAATCGGGCCTCATCTCGCTGCGAGGGGGAAGTCTCATGGTTTTTCTCGAGTTGCGGACCGAACCTGGGGTATATTCTCGAGTTACGACGGGGAGGGCCCTTCCAGACACGTGTTTGTTCAGCGACGTGAGGACTCCTGCCTAGTTGCTAGGGACAACTCAGGATTCTCCTCCAGTCTTGGCATGGCAATTGGGACGCATCTCCACGTGAGGCGGGAGACCCAGGTTCCCTTTCCACATGCCACAGGGATCCTGGGACTCCTATCCATTTTCAAGAGGAGTCAGGCATCGTCTCCTTTGGAAGCATTGATCTCTGCGGACCTCTCGAGTTTTCAAAGGATGTGAGGCCTCCGGTCGCGATGAGGCGGAGAACTGCGTCTTTCTCTGTTGTCTCCACAGGGGATTCAGACATCCCTTCGTCTTGGGAGATGCAAGACGAGCCTGCATTCATTTCACTGTTGGGATATCCAGCCTTACTTCGAGTCAGAGCATCTCGGTGTCCATACCACTTGAGGCCACAAATTCAGGGTCCCTCTTACATAACTGTAGCTGAGAGAAGCCTCCTCTTGAGGTGCTTGTGGAAAGTTGATATTCCTCTTGAGTCAAAGCGAGGGACTAAGCTCTCATCTCGAGTTGATTTGGGGGTCCACGGATCCCTTTCGTGTTGCTCCAGTGACCTCAGGATCCCTCTAGACTTGAGACAGTGATCTTGGGTTTTCCCTGGAGTGCCATCACGGAAATCAAGTCTCCTTTCACGTTTGATGTGGAACACGGAATTGCTCTGCACGCAGTGCAGGGGAATCGGGCCTCATCTCGCGGCGAGGGGGAAGTCTCATATTTTTTCTCGAGTTGCGGCCGGAACCTGATTTATATTCTCGAGTTACGACGGGGAGGGCCCTTCCAGACACGTGTTTGTTCAGCGACGTCAGGACTCCTGCCTAGGTGCGAGGGACACCTCGGGATTCTCCTCGAGTCTTGGCATGGCAATTGGGACGCGTCTCCACGTGAGGCGGGAGACCCATGTTCCCTTTCCACGTGCCACAGGGATCCTGGGACTCCTATCCATTTTCAAGAGGAGTCAGGCAATGTCTCCTTTGAAAGCATTGATCTCCGCGGACCTCTCGAGTTTTCAAAGGATGTGAGGCCTCCGGTCGCGATGAGTCGGAGAACTAGGTCTTTCTCTGTGGTCTCCACAGGGGATTCAGACAACCCTTCGTCTTGGGAGAGGCAAGGCGAGCCTGCATTCAATTCACTGCAGGGATATCCGGCCTTACTTCGAGTCAGAGCATCTCGGTGTCCATTCCACTTGAGGCCACAAATTCAGGGTCCCTCTCACATACCTGTAGCTGAGAGAAGCCTCCTCTTGAGGTGCTTGTGGAAAGTTGGTATTCCCCTTGAGTCGAAGCCAGGGACTAAGCTCTCATCTCGAGTTGATTTGGGGTCCACGGAGCCCTTTCGTGTTGCTCCAGTGACCTCAGGATCCCTCTAGACTTGAGACAGTGATCTTGGGTTTTCTCTGGAGTGTCATCAAGGAAATCAAGGTTCCTTTCACGTTTGATGTGGAACACGGAATTGCTCTGCATGCAGCGCAGGGAAATCGGGCCTCATCTAGGGGCGAGGGGGAAGTCGCATGGTTTTTCTCGAGTTGCGGCCGGAACCTGGGGTATATTCTCGAGTTACGACGGGGAGGGCCCTTCCAGACACGTGTTTGTTCAGCGACGTCAGGACTCCTTCCTAGGTGCGAGGGACACCTCGGGATTCTCCTCGAGTCTTGGCATGGCAATTGGGACGCGTCTCCACGTGAGGCGGGAGACCCAGGGTCCCTTTCCACGTGCCACAGGGATCCTGGGACTCCTATCCATTTTCAAGAGGAGTCAGGCATCTTCTCCTTTGGAAGCATTGATCTCGCGGACCTCTCGAGTTTTCAAAGGATGTGAGGCCTCCGTCAGCGATGAGGCGGAGAACTAGGTCTTTCTCTCTGGTCTCCACAGGGGATGCAGACATCCCTTCGTCTTGGAGATGCAAGACGAGCCTGCATTCAATTCACTGCAGGGATATCCGTCCTTACTTTGAGTCAGAGCATCTCGGTGTTCATTCCACTTGAGGCCACAAACTCAGGGTCCCTCTCACATACCTGTAGCTGAGAGAAGCCTCCCCTGAGGTGCTTGTGGAAAGTTGGTATTCCTCTTGAGTCGAAGCCAGGGACTAACCTCTCATCTCGAGTTGATTTGGGTCTGCAGAGCCCTTTCGTGTTGCTACAGTGACCTCAGGATCCCTCTAGACTTGACTCTGTGATCTTGGGTTTTCTCTGGAGTGCCATCAAGGAAATCAAGGCTCCTTTCACGTTTGATGTGGAACACGGTATTGCTCTGCACGCAGTGCAGTGGAATCGGGCCTCATCTCGCGGCGAGGGGGAAGTCTCTTGGTTTTTCTCGAGTTGCGGCCGGAACCTGGGGTATATTCTCGAGTTACGACGGGGAGGACCCTTCCAGACACGTGTTTGTTCAGCGACGTCAGGACTCCTGCCTAGGTGCGAGGGACAACTCGGGATTCTCCTCGAGTCTTGGCATTGCAATTGGGACTCGTCTCCACGTGAGGCGGGAGACCCAGGGTCCCTTTCCACGTGGCACAGATATCCTGGGACTCCTATCCATTTTCAAGAGGAGTCAGGCATCGTCTCCTTCGGAAGTATTGATCTCAACGGACCTCTCGAGTTTTCAAAGGATTAGAGGCCTCCGGTCGCGAGGAGGCGGAGGACTAGGTCTTTCTCTGTGGTCTCCACAGGGGATTCCTACAACCCTTCGTCTTGGGAGATGCGGGACGAGCCTGCATTCAATTCACTGCAGGGATATCCGGCCTTACTTCGAGTCAGAGCATCTCGGTGTCCATTTCACTTGAGGCCACAAACTCAGGGGCCGTCTGACATACCTGTAGCTGAGAGAAGCCTCCTCTTGAGGTGCTTGTGGAAAGTTGGTATTCCTCTTGAGTCGAAGCCAGGGACTAAGCTCTCATCTCGAGTTGATTTGGCATCCACGGAGCCCTTTCTTGTTGCTACAGTGACCTCAGGATCCCTCTAGATTTGAGACAGTGATCAGTTTTCTCTGGAGTGCCATCAAGGAAATCAAGGCTCCTTTCACGTTTGATGTGGAACACGGTATTGCTCTGCACACAGTGCAGGGGAATCCGGCCTCATCTCGTGGCGAGGGGGAAGTCTCATGGTTTTTCTCGAGTTGCGGCCGGAACCTGGTGTATATTCTCGAGTTACGACGGGGAGGGCAATTCCAGATATTTATTTGTTCAGCAACGTCAGGACTCCTGCCTAGGTGCGAGGGACACCTCGGGATTCTCCTCGAGTCTTGGCATGGCAATTGGGACGCGTCTCCACGTGAGGCGGGAGACCCAGTGTACCTTTCCACGTGCCACAGGGATCCTGGGACTCCTATCCATTTTCAAGAGGAGTCAGGCATCGTCTCCTTTGGAAGCATTGATCTCCGCGGACCTCTCGAGTTTTCAAAGGATGTGAGGCCTCCGATCGCGATGAGGCGGAGAACTAGGTCTTTCTCTGTGGTCTCCACAGGGGAATCAGACATCCCTTCGTCTTGGGAGATGCAAGACGAGCCTGCATTCAATTCACTGCAGGGATATCCGGCCTTACTTCGAGTCAGAGCATCTCGGTGTCCATTCCACTTGAGGCCACAAACTCAGGGTCCCTCTCACATACCTGGAGCTGAGAGAAGCCTCCTCTTGAGGTGCTTGTGGAATGTTGGTATTTCTCTTGAGTCGAAGCCAGGGACTAAGCTCTCATCTCGAGTTGATTTGGGGTCCACGTAGACCTTTCGTGTTGCTCCAGTGACCTCAGGATCCCTCTAGACTTGAGACAGTGATCTTGGGTTTTCTCTGGAGTGCCATCAAGGAAATCAAGGCTCCTTTCACGTTTGATGTGGAACACGGAATTGCTCTGCACGCAGTGCAAGGGAATCGGGACTCATCTCGCGGCGAGGGGGAAGTCTCATGGTTTTTCTCGAGTTGCGGCTGGAACCTGGGGTATTGTCTCGAGTTTCGACAGGGAGGGCCCTTCCAGACACGTGTTTGTTCAGCGAAGTCAAGACTGCGGCCTAGGTGCGAGGGACACCTCGGGATTCTCCTCGAGTCTTGGCATGGCAATTGGGACGCGTCTCCACGTGAGGCGGGAGACCCAGGGTCCCTTTCCACGTGCCACAGGGATCCTGGGACGCCTATCCATTTTCAAGAGGAGTCAGGCATCGTCTCCTTTGGAAGCATTGATCTCCGCGGACCTCTCGAGTTTTCAAAGGATGTGAGGCCTCCGGTCTCGATGAGGCGGAGGACTAGGTCTTTCTCTGTGGTCTCCACAGGGGATTCAGACATCCCTTCGTCTTGGGAGATGCAAGACGAGCCTGAATTCAATTCACTGCAGGGATATCCTGCCTTACTTCGAGTCAGAGCATCTCGGTGTCCATTCCACTTGAGGCCACAAACTCAGGGTCCCTCTCACATACTTGTAGCTGAGAGAAGCCTCCTCTTGAGGTGCTTGTGGAAAGTTGGTATTCCTCTTGAGTCGAAGCCAGGGACTAAGCTCTCATCTCGAGTTGATTTGGGGTCCACAGAGCCCTTTCGTGTTGCTCCAGTGACTTCAGGATCCCTCTAGACTTGAGACAGTGATCTTGGGTTTTCCCTGGAGTGCCATCAAGGAAATCAAGGCTCCTTTCACGTTTGATGTGGAACACGGAATTGCTCTGCACGCAGTGCAGGGGAATCGGGCCTCATCTCGCGGCGAGGGGGAAGTCTCATAGTTTTTCTCGAGTTGCGGCCGGAACCTGTGGTATATTCTCGAGTTACGACGGGGAGGGCCCTTCCAGACACGTGTTTGTTCAGCGACGTCAGGACTCCTGCCAAGGTGCGAGGGACACCTCAAGATTCTCCTCGATTCTTGCCATGGCAATTGGGACGCGTCTCCACGTGAGGCGGGAGACCCAGGGTCCCTTTCCACGAGCCACATGGATCCTGGGACTCCTATCCATTTTCAAGTGGAGTCAGGCATCGTCTCCTTTGGAAGCATTGATCTCCGCGGACCTCTCGAGTTTTCAAAGGATGTGAGGCCTCCGGTCGCGATGAGGCAGAGATCTAGGTCTTTCTCTGTGGTCTCCACAGGGGATTCAGACATCCCGTCGTCTTGGGAGATGCAAGACGAGCCTGCATTCAATTCACTGCAGGGATATCCGGCCGAACTTCGAGTCAGAGCATCTCGGTGTCCATTCCACTTCAGGCCACAAACTCAGGGTCCCACTCACATACCTGTAGCTGAGAGAAGCCTCCTCTTGAGGTGCTTGTGGAAAGTTGTTATTCCTCTTTAGTCGAAGCCAGGGACTAAGCTCTCATCTCGAGTTAATTTGGGGTCCAGGGAGCCCTTTCGTGTTGCTCCAGTGACCTCAGGATCCCTCTAGACTTGAGACAGTGATCTTGGGTTTTCTCTGGAGTGCCATCGAGGAAATCAAGGCTCCTTTCACGTTTGATGTGGAACACGGAATTGCTCTGCATGCAGTGCAGGGGAATCGGGCCTCATCTCGCGGCGAGGGGGAAGTCTCATGGTTTTTCTCGAGTTGCGGCCGGAACTTGTGGTATATTCTCGAGTTAAGACGGGGAGGGCCCTTCCAGACACGTGTTTGTTCAGCGACGTCAGGACTCCTGCCTAGGTGCGAGGGACACCTCGGGATTCTCCTCGAGTCTTGGCATGGCAATTGGGACGCGTCTCCACGTGAGGCGGGAGAAACAGGGTACCTTTCCACGTGCCACATGGATCCTGGGACTCCTATCCATTTTCAAGAGGAGTCAGGCATCGTCTCCTTTGGAAGCATTGATCTCCGCGGACCTCTCGAGTTTTCAAAGGATGTGAGGCCTCCGGTCGCGATGAGGCGGAGATCTAGGTCTTTCTCTGTGGTCTCCACAGGTGATTCAGACATCCCTTTGTCTTGGGAGATGCAAGACGTGCCTGCATTCAATTCACTGCAGGGATATCTGGCCGAACTTCGAGTCAGAGCATATCGGTGTCCATTCCACTTGAGGCCACAAACTCAGGGTCCCTCTCACATACCTGTAGCTGAGAGAAGCCTCCTCTTGAGGTGCTTGTGGAAAGTTGGTATTCCTCTTGAGTCGAAGCCAGGGACTAAGCTCTCATCTCGAGTTGATTTGGGGTCCACGGAGCCCTTTCGTGTTGCTCCAGTGACCTCAGGATCCCTCTAGACTTCAGACAGTTATCTTGGATTTTCTCTGGAGTGCCATCAAGGAAATCAAGGCTCCTTTCACGTTTGATGTGGAACATGGAATTGCTCTGCACGCAGTGCAGGGGAATCAGGCCTCATCTCGCGGCGAGGGGGAAGTCTCATGCTTTTTCTCGAGTTGCGGCCAGAAACTGGGGTATATTCTCGACTTACGACGGGGAGGGCCCTTCCTGACACGTGTTTGTTCAGCGACGTCAGGACTCCTGCCTAGGTGCGAGGGACACCTCGGGATTCTCCTCGAGTCTTGGCATGGCAATTGGGACGCGTCTCCCCGTGAGGCGGGAGACCCAGTGTCCCTTTCCACGTTCCACAGGGATCCTGGGACTCCTATCCATTTTCAAGAGGAGTCAGGCATCGTCTCCTTTGGAAGCACTGATCTCCGCGGACCTCTCGAGTTTTCAAAGGATACGAGGCCTCCGGTCGCGATGAGGCGGAGAACTAGGTCTTTCTCTGTGGTCTCCACAGGGGATTCAGACATCCCTTCGTCTTGGGAGATGCAAGGCGAGCCTGCATTCAATTCACTGCAGGGATATCCGGCCTTACTTCGAGTCAGAGCATCTCCGTGTCCATTCCACTTGAGGCCACAAACTCAGGGTCCCTCTCACATACCTGTAGCTGAGAGAAGCCTCCTCTTGAGGTGCTTGTGGAAAGTTGGTATTCCTCTAGAGTAGAAGCCAGGGACTAAGCTCTCATCTCGAGTTGATTTGGGGTCCACGGAGCCCTTTCGTGTTGCTACAGTGACCTCAGTATCCCTCTAGAATTGAGACAGTGATCTTGGATTTTCTCTGGAGTGCCATCAAGGAAATCAAGGCTCCTTTCACGTTTGATGTGGAACACGGAATTGCTCTGCACGCAGTGCAGGGGAATGGGGCCTCATCTCACGGCGAGTGGGAAGTCTCATGGTTATTCTCGAGTTGCGGCCGGAACCTGGGGTATATTCTCGAGTTACGACGGGGAGGGCCCTTCCAGACACGTGTTTGTTCAGCGACGTCATGACTCCTGCCTAGGTGCGAGGGACAACTCGGGATTCTCCTCGAGTCTTGGCATGACAATTGGGACTCGTCTCCACGTGTGGCGGGAGACCCAGGGTCCCTTTCCACGTGCCACAGGGATCCTGGGACTCCTATCCATTTTCAAGAGGAGTCAGGCATCGGCTCCTTTGGAAGCATTGATCTCCGCGGACCTCTCGAGTTTTCAAAGGATGTGAGGCCTCCGGTCGCGTTGAGGCGGAGAACTAGGTCTTTCTCTGTGGTCTCCACAGGGGATTCAGACATCCCTTCGTCTTCGGAGATGCAAGACGAGCCTGCATTCAATTCACTGCAGGCATATCCGGCCTTACTTCGAGTAGAGCATCTCGGTGTTCATTCCACTTGAGGCCACAAACTCAGGGTCCCTCTCACATATCTGTAGCTGAGAGAAGCCTCCTCTTGAGGTGCTTGTGGAAAGTTGGTATTCCTCTTGAGTCGAAGCCAGGGACTAAGCTCTCATCTCGAGTTGATTTGGGGTACACGGAGCCCTTTCGTGTTGCTCCAGTGACCTCAGGATCCCTCCAGACTTGAGACAGTGATCTTGGGTTTTCTCTGGAGTGCCATCAAGGAAATCAAGGCTCCTTTCACGTTTGATGTGGAACACGGAATTGCTCTGCACGCAGTGCAGGGGAATCAGGCCTCATCTCGCGGCGAGGGGGAAGTGTCATGGTTTTTCTCGAGTTGCGGCCAGAACCTGGGGTATATTCTCGAGTTACGACGGGGAGGGCCCTTCCAGACACGTGTTTGTTCAGCGACGTCAGGACTCCTGCCTAGGTGCGAGGGACACCTTGGGATTCTCCTCGAGTCTTGGCATGGCAATTGGGACGCGTCTCCACGTGAGGCGGGAGACCCAGTGTCCCTTTCTACGTGCCACAGGGATCCTGGGACTCCTATCCATTTTCAAGAGGAGTCAGGCATCGTCTCCTTTGGAAGCATTGATCTCCGCGGACCTCTCGAGATTTCAAAGGATGTGAGGCCTCCGGTCTCGATGAGGCGGAGAACTAGGACTTTCTCTGTCGTCTCCACAGGGGATTCAGACAACCCTTCGTCTTGGGAGATGCAGGAGGAGCCTGCATTCAATTCACTGCAGGGATATCTGGCCTTATTTCGAGTCAGAGCATCTCGGTGTCCATTCCACTTGAGGCCACAAACTCAGGGTCCCTCTCACCTACCTGTAGCTGAGAGAAGCCTCCTCTTGAGGTGCGTGTGGAATGTTGGTATTCCTCTTGAGTCGAAGCCAGGGACTAAGCTATCATCTCCAGTTGATTTGGGGTCCACGGAGCCCTTTCGTGTTGCTCCAGTGACCTCAGGATCCCTCTAGACTTGAGACAGTGATCTTGGGTTTTCTCTGGAGTGCCATCAAGGAAATCAAGGCTCCTTTCACGTTTGATGTGGAACACGGAATTGCTCTGCACGCAGTTCAGGGGAATCTGGCCTCATCTCGCGGCGAGGGGGAAGTCTCATATTTTTTCTCGAGATGCGGCCGAAACCTGATTTATATTCTCGAGTTATGACGGGGAGGGCCCTTCCAGACACGTGTTTGTTCAGCGACGTCAGGACTCCTGCCTAGGTGCGAGGGACACCTCGGGATTCTCCTCGAGTCTTGGCATGGCAATTGGGACGCGTCTCCACGTGAGGCGGGAGACCCAGGGTCCCTTTCTACGTGCCACAGGGATCCTGGGACTCCTATCCATTTTCAAGAGGAGTCAGGCATCATCTCCTTTGGAAGCATTGATCTCCGCGGACCTCTCGAGATTTCAAAGGATGTGAGGCCTCCGGTCTCGATGAGGCGGAGAACTAGGTCTTTCTCTGTGGTCTCCACAGGGGATTCAGACATCCCTTCGTCGTGGGAGATGCAAGACAAGCCTGCATTCAATTCACTGCAGGGATATCCGGCCTTACTTCGAGTCAGAGCATCTCGGTGTCCATTCCACTTGAGGCCACAAACTCAGGGTCCTCTCACATACCTGTAGCTGAGAGATGCCTCCTCTTGAGGTGCTTGTGGAAAGTTGGTATTCCTCTTGAGTCGAAGCCAGGGACTAAGATCTCATCTCGAGTTGATTTGGGGTCCACGGAGCCCTTTCGTGTTGCTCCAGTGACCTCAGGATCCCTCTAGACTTGAGACAGTGATCTTGGGTTTTCTCTGGAGTGCCATCAAGGAAATCAAGGCTCCTTTCACGTTTGATGTGGAACACGGAATTGCTCTGCACTCAGTGCAGGGGAATCGGGCCGCATCTTGCGGCGAGGGGGAAGTCTCTTGGTTTTTCTTGAGTTCCGGCCGGAACATGGGGTATATTCTCGAGTTACGACGGGGAGGGCCCTTCCAGACACGTGTTTGTTCAGCGACGTCAGGACTCCTGCCTAGGTGCGAGGGACAACTCGGGATTCTCCTCGAGTCTTGGCATGGCAATTGGGACGCGTCTCCACGTGAGGCGGGAGACGCAGGGTCCCTTTCGACGTGCCACAGGGATCCTGGGACTCCTATCCATTTTCAAGAGGAGTCAGGCATCGTCTCCTTTGGAAGCATTGATCTCCTCAGACCTCTCGAGTTTTCAAAGGATGTGAGGCCTCCGGTCGCGATGAGGCGGAGAACTAGGTCTTTCTCTGTGGTCTCCACAGGGGATTCAGACATCCCTTCGTCTTGGGAGATGCAAGACGAGCCTCATTCAATTCACTGCAGGGATATCCGGCCTTACTTCGAGTCAGAGCATCTCGGTGTCCATTCCACTTGAGGCCACAAACTCAGGGTCCCTCTCACATACCTGTAGCTGAGAGAAGCCTCCTCTTGAGGTGCTTGTGGAAAGTTGGTATTCCTCTTGAGTCGAAGCCAGGGACTAAGCTCTCATCTCGAGTTTATTTGGGGTCCATGGAGCCCTTTCTTTTTGCTCCAGTGACCTCAGGATCACTCTAGACTTGAGACAGTGATCTTGGGTTTTCTCTGGAGTGCCATCAAGGAAACCAAGGCTCCTTTCACGTTTGATGTGGAACACGGAATTGCTCTACACGCAGTGCAGGGGAATCGGGCCTCATCTCGCGGCGAGGGGGAAGTCTCATGGTTTTTCTCGAGTGGCGGCCGGAAGCTGGGGTATATTCTCGAGTTACGACGGGGAGGGCCCTTCCAGACACGTGTTTGTTCAGCGACGTCAGGACTCCTGCCTAGGTGCGAGGGACACCTCGGGATTCTCCTCGAGTCTTGGCATGGCAATTGGGACGCGTCTCCACATGAGGCGGGAGACCCAGGGTCCCTTTCCACGTGCCACAGGGATCCTGGGACTCCTATCCATTTTCAAGAGGAGTCAGGCATCGTCTCCTTTGGAAGCATTGATCTCCGCGGACCTCTCGAGTTTTCAAAGGATGTGAGGCCTCAGCTCGCGATGAGGCGGAGGACTAGGTCTTTCTCTGTGGTCTCCACAGCAGATTCAGACATCCCTTCGTCTTGGGAGATGCAAGACGAGCCTGCATTCAATTCACTGCTGGGATATCCAGCCTTACTTCGAGTCAGAGCATCTCGGTGTCCATTCCACTTGAGGCCACAAAATCAGGGTCCCTCTCACATACCTGTAGCTGAGAGAAGCCTCCTCTTGAGGTGCTTGTGGAAAGTTGGTATTCCTCTTGAGTCGAAGCCAGGGACTAAGCTCTCATCTCTAGTTGATTTGGGGTCCACGGAGCCCTTTCGTGTTGCTACAGTGACCTCAGGATCCCTCTAGACTTGAGACAGTGATCTTGGGTTTTCTCTGCAGTGCCATCAAGGAAATCAAGGCTCCTTTCACGTTTGATGTGGAACACGGAATTGCTCTGCACGCAGTGCAGGGGAATCAGGCCTCACATCGCGGCGAGGGGGAAGTCTCATGCTTTTTCTCGAGTTGCGGCCAGAACCTGGGGTATATTCTCGAGTTACGACGGGGAGGGCCCTTCCAGACACGTGTTTGTTCAGCGACGAGAGGACCCCTGCCTAGGTGCGAGGGACATCTCGGGATACTCCTCGAGTCTTTGCATTGCAATTGGGACGCGTCTCCACGTGAGCCGGGAGACCCAGGGTCCCTTTGCATGTGCCACAGATATCCTGGGACTCCTATCCATTTTCAAGAGGAGTCAGGCATCGGCTCCTTCCGAAGTATTGATCTCAGCGGACCTCTCGAGTTGTCAAAGGATATGAGGCCTCCGTTCGCGAGGAGGCGGAGGACTAGGTCTTTCTCTGTGGTCTCCACAGGGGATTCAGAAAACCCATCGTTTTGGGAGATGCAAGACGAGCCTGCATTCAATTCACTGCAGGGATATCTGGTCTTACTTCGAGTCAGAGCATCTCGGTGTCCATTCCACTTGAGGCCACAAATTCAGGGTCCCTCTCACATACCTGTAGCTGAGAGAAGCCTCCTCTTGAGGTGCTTGTGGAAAGTTTGCATTCCTCTTGAGTCGAAGCCAGGGACTAAGCTCTCATCTCGAGTTGATTTGGGGTCCACAGAGCCCTTTCGTGTTGCTACAGTGACCTCAGGATCCCTCTAGACTTGAGACAGTGATCTTGGCTTTTCTCTGGAGTGCCATCAAGGAAATCAAGGCTCCTTTCACGTTTGATGTGGAACACGGAATTGCTCTGCATGCAGTGCAAGGGAATCGGGTCTCATGTCACGGCGAGGGGGAAGTCTCATGGTTTTTCTCGAGTTGCGGCCGGAACCTGGAGTATATTCTCGAGTTACGACGGGGAGGGCCCTTCCAGACACGTGTTTGTTCAGCGACATCAGGACTCCTGGCTAGGAGCGAGGGACACATCGGGATTCTCCTGGAGTCTTTGCATTGCAATTGGAACGCGTCTCCACGTGAGGCGGGAGACCCAGGGTCCCTTCGACGTGCTACAGATATCCTGGGACTCCTATCCATTTTCAAGAGGAGTCAGGCATCATCTCCTTCGGAAGTATTGATCTCAGCGGACCTCTCGAGTTTTCAAAGGATATGAGGCCTCCGGTCGCGAGGAGGCGGAGGACTAGGTCTTTCTCTGTGGTCTCCACAGGGGATTCAGGCAACCCTTCGTCTTGGGAGATGCAAGACGAGCCTGAATTCAATTCACTGCAGGGATATCCGGCCTTACTTCGACTCAGAGCATCTCGGTGTCCACTCCACTTGAGGCCACAAACTCAGGGTCCCTCTCACATACCTG
The DNA here is from genome assembly GCF_033118175.1 of Dama dama. Lineage (NCBI taxonomy): Eukaryota > Metazoa > Chordata > Mammalia > Artiodactyla > Cervidae > Dama > Dama dama. The sequence goes on from NW_026870910.1 coordinate 4,937,703, forward strand.
TAGCTGAGAGAAGCCTCCTCTTGAGGTGCTTGTGGAAAGTTGGCATTCCTCTTGAGTCGAAGCCAGGGACTAAGCTCTCATCTCGAGTTGATTTGGGGTCCACAGAGCCATTTCTTGTTGCTCCAGTGACCACAGGATCCCTCTAGACTTGAGACAGTGATCTTGGGTTTTCTCTGGAGTGCCATCAAGGAAATCAAGGCTCCTTTCACGTTTGATGTGGAACACGGAATTGCTCTGCACGTAGTGCAGGGGAATCAGGCCTCATCTCGCGGCGAGGGGGAAGTCTCATGGTTTTTCTCGAGTTGCGGCCGGAACCTGGGGTATATTCTCGAGTTACGACGGGGAGGGCCCTTCCAGACACGTGTTTGTTCAGCGACGTCAGGACTCCTGCCTAGGTGCGAGGGATACCTCGGGATTCTCCTCGAGTCTTGGCATGGCAATTGGGACGGGTCTCCACATGAGACGGGAGACCCAGGGTCCCTTTTCACGGGTCACAGTGATCCTGGGACTCCTATCCATTTTCAAGAGGAGTCAGGCATCGTCTCCTTTGGAAGCATTGATCTCCCCAGACCTCTCGAGGTTTCAAAGGATGTGAGGCCTCCAGTCGTGAAGAGGTGGAGAACTAGGTCTTCTCTGTTGTCTCCACAGGGGATTCAGACATCCCTTCGTCTTGGTAGATGCAAGACGAGCCTGCATTCAATTCACTGCAGGAATATCCGGCCTTACTTCGAGTCAGAGCATCTCGGTGTACATTCCACTTGAGGCCACAAACTCAGGGTCCCTCTCACATACATGTAGCTGAGAGAAGCCTCCTCTTGAGGTGCTTGTGGAAAGTTTGTATTCCTCTTGAATCCAAGCCAGGGACTAAGCTCTCATCTCGAGTTAATTTGGGGTCCAGGGAGCCCTTTCATGTTGCTCCAGTGACCTCAGGATCCCTCTAGACTTGAGACAGTGATCTTGGGTTTTCTCTGGAGTGCCATCAAGGAAATCAAGGCTCCTTTCACGTTTGATGTGGAACACGGAATTGCTCTGCATGCAGTGCAGGGGAATCGGGCCTCATCTCGCGGCGAGGGGGAAGTCTCATGGTTTTTCTCGAGTTGCGGCCGGAACCGGGGGTATATTCTCGAGTTACGACGGGGAGGGCCCTTGCAGACACGTGTTTGTTCAGCGACGTTAGGACTCCTGCCTAAGTGCGAGGGACACCTCGGGATTCTCCTCGAGTCTTGGCATGGCAATTGGGACGCGTCTCCACATGAGGCCGGAGACCCAGGTTCCCTTCCCACGTGCCACAGGGATCCTGGGACTCCTATCCATTTTCAAGAGGAGTCAGGCATCGTCTCCTTTGGAAGCATTGATCTCCGCGGACCTCTCGAGTTTTCAAAGGATGTGAGGCCTCCGGTCTCGATGAGGCGGACGACTAGGTCTTTCTCTGTGGTCTCCACAGGGGATTCAGACATCCCTTCGTCTTGGGAGATGCAAGACGAGCCTGCATTCAATTCACTGCAGGGATATCCTGCCTTACTTCGAGTCAGAGCATCTCGGTGTCCATTCCACTTGAGGCCACAAACTCAGGGTCCCTCTCACATACTTGTAGCTGAGAGAAGACTCCTCTTGAGGTGCTTGTGGAAAGTTGGTATTCCTGTTGAGTCGAAGCCAGGGACTAAGCTCTCACCTCGAGTTGATTTGGGGTCCACAGAGCCCTTTCGTGTTGCTCCAGTAACCTCAGGATCCCTCTAGACTTGAGACAGTGATCTTGGGTTTTCTCTGGAGTGCCATCAAGGAAATCAAGGCTCCTTTCACGTTTGATGTGGAACACGGAATTGCTCTGCACGCAATGCAGGGGAATCGGGCCTCATCTCACGGCGAGGGGGAAGTCTCATGGTTTTTCTCGAGTTGCGGCCGGAACCTGAGATATATTCTCGAGTTACGATGGGGAGGGCCCTTCCAGACACGTATTTATTCAGCGATGTCAGGACTCCTGCCTAGGTGCGAGGGACACCTCGGGATTCTCCTCGAGTCTTGGCATGGCAATTGGGACGCCTCTCCATGTGAGTCGGGAGACCCAGTGTCCCTTTCCACGTGCCACACAGATCCTGGGACTCCTATCCATTTTCAAGAGGAGTCAGGCATCGTCTCCTTTGGAAGCATTGATTTCCCGGACCTCTTGAGTTTTGAAAGGATGTGAGGCCTCCGTTCGCGATGAGGCGGAGAACTAGGTCTTTGTCTGTGGTCTCCACAGGGGATTCAGACATCCCGTCGTCTTGGGAGATGCAAGGCGAGCCTGCATTCAATTCACTGCAGGGATATCCGGCCTTACTTCGAGTCAGAGCATCTCCGTGTCCATTCCACTTGAGGCCACAAACTCAGGGTCCCTCTCACATACTTGTAGCTGAGAGAAGCCTCCTCTTGAGGTGCTTGTGGAAACTTTGTATTCCTCTTGAATCCAAGCCAGGGACTAAGCTCTCATCTCGAGTTGATTTGGGGTCCACGGAGCCCTTTCCTGTTGCTCCAGTGACCTCAGGATCCCTCTAGAATTGACACAGTGATCTTGGGTTTTCTCTGGAGTGCCATCAAGGAAATCAAGGCTCTTTTCACGTTTGATGTGGAACACGGAATTGCTCGGCACGCTGTGCAGGGGAATCGGGCCACATCTCGCGGCGACGGGGAAGTCTCATGGTTCTTCTCGAGTTGCGGCCGGAACCTGGGGTGTATTCTCGAGTTACGACGGGGAGAGCCCTTCCAGACACGTGTTTGTTCAGCGACGTCAGTACTCCTGCCTAGGTGCGAGGGAAACCTCGGGATTCTCCTCGAGTCTTGGCATGGCAATTGGGACGCGTCTCCACGTGAGGCGGGAGAAACAGGGTACCTTTCCACGTGCCACAGGGATCCTGGGACTCCTATCCATTTTCAAGAGTAGTCAGGCATCGTCTCCTTTGGAAGCATAGATCTCCACGGACCTCTCGAGTTTTCAAAGGATGTGAGGCCTCCGTTCGCGTTGAGGCGGAGGACTAGGTCTTTCTCTGTGGTCTCCGCAGGGGATTCAGACATCCCTTCGTCTTGGGGGATGCAAGACTAGCCTGCATTCAATTCACTGCAGGGATATCCGGCCTTACTTCAAGTCAGAGCATCTCGGTGTCCATTCCACTTGAGGCCACAAACTCAGGGTCCCTCTCACATACATTTAGCTGAGGAAAGCCTCCTCTTGATGTGCTTGTGGAAATTTGGTATTCCTCTTGAGTCGAAGCCAGGGACTAAGCTCTCATCTCGAGTTGATTTGGGGTCCACGGAGCCCTTCGTGTTGCTCCAGTGACCTCAGGATCCCTCTAGACTTGAGACAGTTATCTTGGGTTTTCTATGGAGTGCCATCAAGGAAATCAAGGCTCCTTTCACGTTTGATGTGGAACACGGAATTGCTCTGCACGCAGTGCAGGGGAATCGGGCCTCATCTCGCGGCGAGGTGGAAGTCTCATAGTTTTTCTCGAGTTGCCGCCAGAACCTGGGGTATATTCTCGAGTCACGACGGGGAGGGCCCTTGCAGACACGTGTTTGTTCAGCGACGTCAGGACTCCTGCCTAGGTGCGAGGGACACCTCGGGATTCTCCTCGAGTCTTGGCATGGCAATTGGGACGCGTCTCCACCTGAGGCGGAGACCCAGGGTCCCTTTCCACGTGCCACACGGATCCTGGGACTCCTATCCATTTTCAAGATGAGTCAGGCATCGTCTCCTTTGGAAACTTTGTTCTGCGCGGACCTCTCGAGTTTTCAAAGGATGTGAGGCCTCCGGTCGCGATGAGGCGGAGAACTAGGTCATTCTCTGTGGTCTCCACAGGGGATTCAGACATCCCTTCGTCTTGGGAGATGCAAGACGAACCTGCATTCAATTCTTTGCAGGGATATCCGGCCTTACTTCGAGTCAGAGCATCTCGGTGTTCATTCCACTTGAGGCCACAAACTCAGGGTCCCTCTCACATATCTGTAGCTGAGAGAAGCCTCCTCTTGTGGTGCTTGTGGAAAGTTGGTATTCCTCTTGAGTCCAAGCCAGGGACTAAGCTCTCATCTCGAGTTGATTTGGGGTACACGGAGACCTTTCGTGTTGCTCCAGTGACCTCAGGATCCCTCTAGACTTGAGACAGTGATCTTGGGTTTTCTCTGGAGTGCCATCAAGGAAATCAAGGCTCCTTTCACATTTGATGTGGAACACGGAATTGCTCTGCACGCAGTGCAGGGGAATCAGGCCTCATCTCGCGGCGAGGGGGAAGTGTCATGGTTTTTCTCGAGTTGCGGCCGGAACCTGGGGTATATTCTCGAGTTACGACGGGGAGGGCCCTTCCAGACACGTGTTTGTTCAGCGACGTCAGGACTCCTGCCTAGGTGCGACGGACACCTCGGGATTCTCCTCGAGTCTTGGCATGGCAATTGGGACGCGTCTCCACGTGAGGCGGGAGACCCAGGGTCCCTTTCCACGTGCCACAGGGATCCTGGGACTCCTATCCATTTTCAAGAGGAGTGAGGCATCGTCTCCTTTGGAAGCATTGATCTCCGCGGACCTCTCGAGTTTTCAAAGGATGTGAGGCCTCCGGTCGCGTGGAGTCGGACGACTAGGTCTTTCTCTGTGGTCTCCACAGGGGATTCAGACATCCCTTCGTCTTCGGAGATGCAAGACGAGCCTGCATACCATTCACTGCAGGCATATCCGGCCTTACTTCGAGTCAGAGCATCTCGGTGTCCATTCCACTTGAGGCCACAAACTCAATGTCCCTCTCACATACCTGTAGCTTAGAGAAGCCTCCTCTTGATGTGCTTGTGGAAAGTTGGTATTCCTCTTCAGACGAAGCCAGGGACTAAGCTCTCATCCCGAGTTTATTTGGGGTCCACGGAGCCCTTTCGTGTTGCTCCAGTGACCTCAGGATCCCTCTAGACTTGAGACAGTCATCTTGGGTTTTCTCTGGAGTGCCATCAAGGAAATCAAGGCTCCTTTCACGTTTGATGTGGAACACGGAATTGCTCTGCACGCAGTGCAGGGGCATCAGGCCTCATCTCGCGGCGAGGGGGAAGTCTCATATTTTTTCTCGAGTTGCGGCCGGAACCTGATTTATATTCTCGAGTTACGACGGGGAGGGCCCTTCCAGACACGTGTTTGTTCAGCGACGTCAGGACTCCTGCCTAGGTGCGAGGGACACCTCGGGATTCTCCTCGAGTCCTGGCATGGCAATTGGGACGCGTCTCTACGTGAGGCGGGAGACCCAGGGTCCCTTTCCACGTGCCACAGGGATCCTGGGACTCCTATCCATTTTCAAGAGGAGTCAGGCATCGTCTCCTTTGGAAGCATTGATCTCCGCGGACCTCTCGAGTTTTCAAAGGATGTGAGGCCTCCGGTCGCGTTGATGTGGAGGACTAGGTCTTTCTCTGTGGTCTCCACAGGGGATTCAGACATCCCTTCGTCTTGGGAGATGCAAGACGAGCCTGCATTCAATTCACTGCAGGCATATCCGGCCTTACTTCAAGTCAGAGCATCTCGGTGTCCATTCCACTTGAGGCCACAAACTCAGGGTCCCTCTCACATACCTGTAGCTGACAAAAGCCTCCTCTTGAGGTGCTTGTGGAAAGTTGGTATTCCTCTTGAGTCGAAGCCAGGGACTAAGCTCTCATCTCGAGTTGATTTAGGGTCCACGGAGCCCTTTCGTGTTGCTCCAGTGACCTCAGGATCCCTCTAGACTTGAGCCAGTGATCTTGGGTTTTCTCTGGAGTGCCATCAAGGAAATCAAGGCTCCTTTCACGTTTGATGTGGAACACGGAATTGCTCTGCACGCAGTGCAGGGGAATCGGGTCTCATATCACGGCGAGGGGGAAGTCTCATGGTTTTTCTCGAGTTGCGGCCGGAACCTGGGGTATATTCTCGAGTTACGACGGGGAGGGCCCTTCCAGACACGTGTTTGTTCAGAGACGTCAGGACTCCTGCCTAGGTGCGAGGGACACCTCGGGATTCTCCTCGAGTCTTGGCATGGCAATTGGGACGCGTCTCCACGTGAGGCGGGAGACCCAGGGTCCCTTTCCACGTGCCACAGGAATCCTGGGACTCCTATCCATTTTCAAGAGGAGTCAGGCATCGTCTCCTTTGGAAGCATTGATCTCTGCGGACCTCACGAGTTTTCAAAGGATGTGAGGCCTCCGGTCGCGATGATGCAGAGATCTAGGTCTTTCTCTGTTGTCTCCACAGGGGATTCAGACATCCCTTCATCTTGGGAGATGCAAGGCGAGCCTGCATTCAATTCACTGTTGGGATATCAGGCCTTACTTCGATTCCGAGCATCTCGGTGTCCATACCACTGAGGCCACAAATTCAGGGCCCCTCTTACATACCTGTAGCTGAGAGAAGCCTCCTCTTGAGGTCCTTGTGGAAAGTTGGCATTCCTCTTGAGTCGAAGCCAGGGACTAAGCTCTCATCTCGAGTTGATTTGGGGTCCACAGAGCCATTTCTTGTTGCTCCAGTGACCACAGGATCCCTCTAGACTTGAGACAGTGATCTTGGGTTTTCTCTGGAGTGCCATCAAGGAAATCAAGGCTCCTTTCACGTTTGATGTGGAACACGGAATTGCTCTGCACGTAGTGCAGGGGAATCAGGCCTCATCTCGCGGCGAGGGGGAAGTCTCATGGTTTTTCTCGAGTTGCGGCCGGAACCTGGGGTATATTCTCGAGTTACGACGGGGAGGGCCCTTCCAGACACGTGTTTGTTCAGCGACGTCAGGACTCCTGCCTAGGTGCGAGGGAAACCTCGGGATTCTCCTCGAGTCTTGGCATGGCAATTGGGACGGGTCTCCACATGAGACGGGAGACCCAGGGTCCCTTTTCACGGGTCACAGTGATCCTGGGACTCCTATCCATTTTCAAGAGGAGTCAGGCATCGTCTCCTTTGGTAGCATTGATCTCCCCAGACCTCTCGAGGTTTCAAAGGATGTGAGGCCTCCAGTCGTGAAGAGGTGGAGAACTAGGTCTTCTCTCTTGTCTCCACAGGGGATTCAGACATCCCTTCGTCTTGGTAGATGCAAGACGAGCCTGCATTCAATTCACTGCAGGAATATCCGGCCTTACTTCGAGTCAGAGCATCTCGGTGTACATTCCACTTGAGGCCACAATCTCAGGGTCCCTCTCACATACATGTAGCTGAGAGAAGCCTCCTCTTGAGGTGCTTGTGGAAAGTTGGTATTCCTCTTGAATCCAAGCCAGGGACTAAGCTCTCATCTCGAGTTAATTTGGGGTCCAGGGAGCCCTTTCATGTTGCTCCAGTGACCTCAGGATCCCTCTAGACTTGAGACAGTGATCTTGGGTTTTCTCTGGAGTGCCATCAAGGAAATCAAGGCTCCTTTCACGTTTGATGTGGAACACGGAATTGCTCTGCATGCAGTGCAGGGGAATCGGGCCTCATTTCGCGGCGAGGGGGAAGTCTCATGGTTTTTCTCGAGTTGCGGCCGGAACCGGGGGTATATTCTCGAGTTACGACGGGGAGGGCCCTTGCAGACACGTGTTTGTTCAGCGACGTTAGGACTCCTGCCTAAGTGCGAGGGACACCTCGGGATTCTCCTCGAGTCTTGGCATGGCAATTGGGACGCGTCTCCACATGAGGCCGGAGACCCAGGTTCCCTTCCCACGTGCCACAGGGATCCTGGGACTCCTATCCATTTTCAAGAGGAGTCAGGCATCGTCTCCTTTGGAAGCATTGATCTCCGCGGACCTCTCGAGTTTTCAAAGGATGTGAGGCCTCCGGTCTCGATGAGGCGGACGACTAGGTCTTTCTCTGTGGTCTCCACAGGGGATTCAGACATCCCTTCGTCTTGGGAGATGCAAGACGAGCCTGCATTCAATTCACTGCAGGGATATCCTGCCTTACTTCGAGTCAGAGCATCTCGGTGTCCATTCCACTTGAGGCCACAAACTCAGGGTCCCTCTCACATACTTGTAGCTGAGAGAAGACTCCTCTTGAGGTGCTTGTGGAAAGTTGGTATTCCTGTTGAGTCGAAGCCAGGGACTAAGCTCTCACCTCGAGTTGATTTGGGGTCCACAGAGCCCTTTCGTGTTGCTCCAGTAACCTCAGGATCCCTCTAGACTTGAGACAGTGATCTTGGGTTTTCTCTGGAGTGCCATCAAGGAAATCAAGGCTCCTTTCACGTTTGATGTGGAACACGGAATTGCTCTGCACGCAGTGCAGGGGAATCGGGCCTCATCTCACGGCGAGGGGGAAGTCTCATGGTTTTTCTCGAGTTGCGGCCGGAACCTGAGGTATATTCTCGAGTTAAGATGGGGAGGGCCCTTCCAGACACGTATTTATTCAGCGATGTCAGGACTCCTGCCTAGGTGCGAGGGACACCTCGGGATTCTCCTCGAGTCTTGGCATGGCAATTGGGACGCCTCTCCATGTGAGTCGGGAGACCCAGTGTCCCTTTCCACGTGCCACACAGATCCTGGGACTCCTATCCATTTTCAAGAGGAGTCAGGCATCGTCTCCTTTGGAAGCATTGATTTCCCGGACCTCTTGAGTTTTGAAAGGATGTGAGGCCTCCGTTCGCGATGAGGCGGAGAACTAGGTCTTTGTCTGTGGTCTCCACAGGGGATTCAGACATCCCGTCGTCTTGGGACATGCAAGGCGAGCCTGCATTCAATTCACTGCAGGGATATCCGGCCTTACTTCGAGTCAGAGCATCTCCGTGTCCATTCCACTTGAGGGCACAAACTCAGGGTCCCTCTCACATACTTGTAGCTGAGAGAAGCCTCCTCTTGAGGTGCTTGTGGAAACTTGGTATTCCTCTTGAATCCAAGCCAGGGACTAAGCTCTCATCTCGAGTTGATTTGGGGTCCACGGAGCCCTTTCCTGTTGCTCCAGTGACCTCAGGATCCCTCTAGAATTGACACAGTGATCTTGGGTTTTCTCTGGAGTGCCATCAAGGAAATCAAGGCTCCTTTCACGTTTGATGTGGAACACGGAATTGCTCGGCACGCTGTGCAGGGGAATCGGGCCACATCTCGCGGCGACGGGGAAGTCTCATGGTTTTTCTCGAGTTGCGGCCGGAACCTGGGGTGTATTCTCGAGTTACGACGGGGAGAGCCCTTCCAGACACGTGTTTGTTCAGCGACGTCAGTACTCCTGCCTAGGTGCGAGGGAAACCTCGGGATTCTCCTCGAGTCTTGGCATGGCAATTGGGACGCGTCTCCACGTGAGGCGGGAGAAACAGGGTACCTTTCCACGTGCCACAGGGATCCTGGGACTCCTAACCATTTTCAAGAGGAGTCAGGCATCGTCTCCTTTGGAAGCATTGATCTCCGCGGACCTCTCGAGTTTTCAAAGGATGTGAGGCCTCCGTTCGCCTTGAGGCGGAGGACTAGGTCTTTCTCTGTGGTCTCCGCAGGGGATTCAGACATCCCTTCGTCTTGGGGGATGCAAGACTAGCCTGCATTCAATTCACTGCAGGGATATCCGGCCTTACTTCAAGTCAGAGCATCTCGGTGTCCATTCCACTTGAGGCCACAAACTCAGGGTCCCTCTCACATACATGTAGCTGAGGAAAGCCTCCTCTTGATGTGCTTGTGGAAAGTTGGTATTCCTCTTGAGTCGAAGCCAGGGACTAAGCTCTCATCTCGAGTTGATTTGGGGTCCACGGAGCCCTTCGTGTTGCTCCAGTGACCTCAGGATCCCTCTAGACTTGAGACAGTTATCTTGGGTTTTCTATGGAGTGCCATAAAGGAAATCAAGGCTCCTTTCACGTTTGATGTGGAACACGGAATTGCTCTGCACGCAGTGCAGGGGAATCGGGCCTCATCTCGCGGCGAGGTGGAAGTCTCATAGTTTTTCTCGAGTTGCCGCCAGAACCTGGGGTATATTCTCGAGTCACGACGGGGAGGGCCCTTGCAGACACGTGTTTGTTCAGCGACGTCAGGACTCCTGCCTAGGTGCGAGGGACACCTCGGGATTCTCCTCGAGTCTTGGCATGGCAATTGGGACGCGCCTCCACCTGAGGCGGAGACCCAGGGTCCCTTTCCACGTGCCACACGGATCCTGGGACTCCTATCCATTTTCAAGATGAGTCAGGCATCGTCTCCTTTGGAAACTTTGTTCTGCGCGGACCTCTCGAGTTTTCAAAGGATGTGAGGCCTCCGGTCGCGATGAGGCGGAGAACTAGGTCATTCTCTGTGGTCTCCACAGGGGATTCAGACATCCCTTCGTCTTGGGAGATGCAAGACGAACCTGCATTCAATTCTTTGCAGGGATATCCGGCCTTACTTCGAGTCAGAGCATCTCGGTGTCCATTCCACTTGAGGCCACAAACTCAGGGTCCCTCTCACATACCTGTAGCTGAGAGAAGCCTCCTCTTGAGGTCCTTGTGGAAAGTTGGTATTCCTCTTGAGTCGAAGCCAGGGAAAAGCTCTCATCTCGAGTTGATTTGGGGTCCACGGAGCCGTTTCGTGTTGCTCCAGTGACCTCAGGATCCCTCTAGATTTGAGACAGTGATCTTGGGGTTTCTCTGGAGTGCCATCAAGGAAATCAAGGCTCCTTTCACGTTTGATGTGGAACACGGAATTGCTCTGCACGCAGTGCAGGGGAATCGGGCCTCATCTCGCGGCGAGGGGGAAGTCTCATGGTTTTTCTCGAGTTGCGGCCGGAACCGGGGGTATATTCTCGAGTCACGACGGGGAGGGCCCTTGCAGACACGTGTTTGTTCAGCGACGTCAGGACTCCTGCCTAGGTGCGAGGGACACCTCGGGATTCTCCTCGAGTCTTGGCATGGCAATTGGGAGGCGTCTCCACGTGAGGCGGGAGACCCAGGGTCCCTTTCCACGTGCCACAGGGATCCTGAGACTCCTATCCATTTTCAAGAGGAGGCAGGCATCGTCTCCTTTGGAAGCATTGATCTCCGCGGACCTCTCGAGTTTTCAAAGGATGTGAGGCCTCCGGTCGCGTTGAGGCGGAGGACTAGGTCTTTCTCTGTGGTCTCCACAGGGGATTCAGACATCCCTTCGTCTTCGGAGATGCAAGACGAGCCTACATTCAATTCACTGCAGGCATATCCGGCCTTACTTCGAGTCAGAGCATCTCGGTGTTCATTCCACTTGAGGCCACAAACTCAGGGTCCCTCTCACATATCTGTAGCTGAGAGAAGCCTCCTCTTGTGGTGCTTGTGGAAAGTTGGTATTCCTCTTGAGTCCAAGCCAGGGACTAAGCTCTCATCTCGAGTTGATTTGGGGTACACGGAGACCTTTCGTGTTGCTCCAGTGACCTCAGGATCCCTCTAGACTTGAGACAGTGATCTTGGGTTTTCTCTGGAGTGCCATCAAGGAAATCAAGGCTCCTTTCACATTTGATGTGGAACACGGAATTGCTCTGCACTCAGTGCAGGGGAATCAGGCCTCATCTCGCGGCGAGGGGGAAGTGTCATGGTTTTTCTCGAGTTGCGGCCGGAACCTGGGGTATATTCTCGAGTTACGACGGGGAGGGCCCTTCCAGACACGTGTTTGTTCAGCGACGTCAGGACTCCTGCCTAGGTGCGACGGACACCTCGGGATTCTCCTCGAGTCTTGGCATGGCAATTGGGACGCGTCTCCACGTGAGGCGGGAGACCCAGGGTCCCTTTCCACGTGCCACAGGGATCCTGGGACTCCTATCCATTTTCAAGAGGAGTGAGGCATCGTCTCCTTTGGAAGCATTGATCTCCGCGGACCTCTCGAGTTTTCAAAGGATGTGAGGCCTCCGGTCGCGTTGATGTGGAGGACTAGGTCTTTCTCTGTGGTCTCCACAGGGGATTCAGACATCCCTTCGTCTTGGGAGATGCAAGACGAGCCTGCATTCAATTCACTGCAGGCATATCCGGCCTTACTTCAAGTCAGAGCATCTCGGTGTCCATTCCACTTGAGGCCACAAACTCAGGGTCCCTCTCACATACCTGTAGCTGACAAAAGCCTCCTCTTGAGGTGCTTGTGGAAAGTTGGTATTCCTCTTGAGTCGAAGCCAGAGACTAAGCTCTCATCTCGAGTTGATTTGGGGTCCACGGAGCCCTTTCGTGTTGCTCTAGTGACCTCAGGATCCCTCTAGACTTGAGCCAGTGATCTTGGGTTTTCTCTGGAGTGCCATCAAGGAAATCAAGGCTCCTTTCACGTTTGATGTGGAACACGGAATTGCTCTGCACGCAGTGCAGGGGAATCGGGTCTCATATCACGGCGAGGGGGAAGTCTCATGGTTTTTCTCGAGTTGCGGCCGGAACCTGGGGTATATTCTCGAGTTACGACGGGGAGGGCCCTTCCAGACACGTGTTTGTTCAGAGACGTCAGGACTCCTGCCTAGGTGCGAGGGACACCTCGGGATTCTCCTCGAGTCTTGGCATGGCAATTGGGACGCGTCTCCATGTGAGGCGGGAGACCCAGGGTCCCTTTCCACGTGCCACAGGAATCCTGGGACTCCTATCCATTTTCAAGAGGAGTCAGGCATCGTCTCCTTTGGAAGCATTGATCTCTGCGGACCTCACGAGTTTTCAAAGGATGTGAGGCCTCTGGTCGCGATGATGCGGAGATCTAGGTCTTTCTCTGTTGTCTCCACAGGGGATTCAGACATCCATTCGTCTTGGGAGATGCAAGACGAGCCTGCATTCAATTCACAGTTGGGATATCAGGCCTTACTTCGATTCCGAGCATCTCGGTGTCCATACCACTGAGGCCACAAATTCAGGGCCCCTCTTACATACCTGTAGCTGAGAGAAGCCTCCTCTTGAGGTGCTTGTGGAAAGTTGGCATTCCTCTTGAGTCGAAGCCAGGGACTAAGCTCTCATCTCGAGTTGATTTGGGGTCCACGGAGCCCTTTCGTGTTGCTACAGTGACCTCAGGATCCCTCTAGACTTGAGACAGTGATCTTGGGTTTTCTCTGGAGTGCCATCAAGGAAATCAAGGCTCCTTTCACGTTTGATGTGGAACACGGAATTGCTCTGCACGCAGTGCAGGGGAATCGGGCCTCATCTCACGGCGAGGGGGAAGTCTCATGGTTTTTCTCGAGTTGCGGCCGGAACCTGAGGTATATTCTCGAGTTACGATGGGGAGGGCCCTTCCAGACACGTATTTATTCAGCGATGTCAGGACTCCTGCCTAGGTGCGAGGGACACCTCGGGATTCTCCTCGAGTCTTGGCATGGCAATTGGGACGCCTCTCCATGTGAGTCGGGAGACCCAGTGTCCCTTTCCACGTGCCACACAGATCCTGGGACTCCTATCCATTTTCAAGAGGAGTCAGGCATCGTCTCCTTTGGAAGCATTGATTTCCCGGACCTCTTGAGTTTTGAAAGGATGTGAGGCCTCCGTTCGCGATGAGGCGGAGAACTAGGTCTTTGTCTGTGGTCTCCACAGGGGATTCAGACATCCCGTCGTCTTGGGAGATGCAAGGCGAGCCTGCATTCAATTCACTGCAGGGATATCCGGCCTTACTTCGAGTCAGAGCATCTCCGTGTCCATTCCACTTGAGGCCACAAACTCAGGGTCCCTCTCACATACTTGTAGCTGAGAGAAGCCTCCTCTTGAGGTGCTTGTGGAAACTTGGTATTCCTCTTGAATCCAAGCCAGGGACTAAGCTCTCATCTCGAGTTGATTTGGGGTCCACGGAGCCCTTTCCTGTTGCTCCAGTGACCTCAGGATCCCTCTAGAATTGACACAGTGATCTTGGGTTTTCTCTGGAGTGCCATCAAGGAAATCAAGGCTCCTTTCACGTTTGATGTGGAACACGGAATTGCTCGGAACGCTGTGCAGGGGAATCGGGCCACATCTCGCGGCGACGGGGAAGTCTCATGGTTTTTCTCGAGTTGCGGCCGGAACCTGGGGTGTATTCTCGAGTTACGACGGGGAGAGCCCTTCCAGACACGTGTTTGTTCAGCGACGTCAGTACTCCTGCCTAGGTGCGAGGGAAACCTCGGGATTCTCCTCGAGTCTTGGCATGGCAATTGGGACGCGTCTCCACGTGAGGCGGGAGAAACAGGGTACCTTTCCACGTGCCACAGGGATCCTGGGACTCCTATCCATTTTCAATAGGAGTCAGGCATCGTCTCCTTTGGAAGCATTGATCTCCGCGGACCTCTCGAGTTTTCAAAGGATGTGAGGCCTCCGGTCGCGAGGAGGCGGAGGACTAGGTCTTTCTCTGTGGTCTCCACAGGTGATTCAGATATCCCTTCGTCTTGGGAGATGCAAGACGAGCCTGCATTCAATTCACTGCAGGGATATCCGGCCTTACTTCGAGTCAGAGCATCTCGGTGTCCATTCCACTTGAGGCCACAAACTCAGGGTCCCTCTCACATAACTGTAGCTGAGAGAAGCCTCCTCTTGTGGCGCTTGTGGAAAGTTGGTATTCTTCCTGAGTCAAAGCCAGGGACTAAGCTCTCATCTCGAGTTGATTTAGGGTCCACGGAGCATTTTCGTATTGCTCCAGTTACCTCAGGATCGCTCTAGACTTGAGACAGTGATCTTGGGTTTTCTCTGGAGTGCCATCAAGGAAATCAAGGCTCCGTTCACATTTGATGTGGAACACGGTATTGCTCTGCACCCAGTGCAAGGGAATCGGGCCTCATCTCGGGGCGAGGGGGAAGTCTCATGGTTTTACTCGAGTTGCCACCGGACCCTGGGGTATATTATCGAGTTACGACGGGGAGGGCCCTTCCAGACACGTGTTTGTTCAGTAACGTCAGGACTCCTGCCTAGGTGTGAGGGACACCTCGGAATTCTCCTCGAGTCTTGGCATGGCAATTGGGACGCGACTCCACGTGAGGCGGGAGACCCAGGGTCCCTTTCCACGTGCCACAGGGATCCTGGGACTACTATCCATTTTCAAGAGGAGTCAGGCATCGTCTCCTTTGGAAGCATTGATCTCCGCAGACCTCTCGAGTTTTCAAAGGATGTGAGGCCTCCTGTCGAGAGGAGGCGGATGACTAGGTCTTTCTCTGTGGTCTCCAAAGGGGATTCAGACATCCCTTCGTCTTGGGAGATGCAAGACAAGCCTGCATTCAATTAACTATTGGGATATCCGGCATTACTTCGAGTCAGAGCATCTCGGTGTCCATTCCACTTGAGGCCACAAACTAAGGGTCCCTCTCACATACCTGTAGCTGAGAGAAGCCTCCTCTTGAGGTGCTTGTGGAAAGTTCGTATTCCTCTAGAGTCGAAGCCAGGGAATAAGCTCTCATCTAGGGTTGATTTGGGGTCGATGGAGCCCTTTCGTGTTATTCCAGGGACCTCAGGATCCCTTTAGACTTGAGACAGTGATCTTGGGTTTTCTCTGGTGTGCCATCAAGGAAATCAAGTCTCTGTTCACATTTGATGTGGAACACGGAATTGCTCTGCACGCAGTGCACGGATTTGGGCCTCATCTCGGGGCGAGGGGGAAGTCTCATGATTTTTCTCGAGTTGCGGACGGACCCTGGGGTATATTCTCGAGTTACGACGGGGAGGGCCCTTCCAGACACGTGTTTGTTCAGCGACGTCAGAACTCCTGCCTAGGTGTGAGGGACACCTCGGGATTCTCCTCGAATCTTGGCATGGCAATTGGGACGCGTCACCACGTTACGCGGGAGACCCAGTGTCCCTTTCCACGTGCCACAGGGATCCTGGGACTCCTATGCATATTCAAGAGGAGTCAGGCATCGTCTCCTTCGGAAGCATTGATCTCCGCAGACCTCTCGAGTTTTCAAAGGATGTGAGGCCTCCCGTCGCGATGACGCGGAGAACTAGGTCTTTCTCTGTGTTCTCCACAGGGGATTCAGACATCCATTCATCTTGGGAGATGCAAGACGAGCCTGCATTCAATACACTGCAGGGATATCCGGCCTTACTTCGAGTCAGAGCATCTCGGTGTCCATTCCACTTGTGGCCACATATTCAGGGTCCCTCTCAGATACCTGTAGCTGAGAGAAGCCTCCTCTTGAGGTGCTTGTGGAAAGTTGGTAATCCTCTTGAGTCGAAGCCAGACACTAAGCTCTCATCTCGAGTTGATTTGGGGTCCACGGAGCCCTTTCGTGTTGCTCCAGTAACCTCAGGATCCCTCTAGAATTGAGACAGTGATCTTGTGTTTTCTCTGGAGTGCCATCACGGAATTCAAGGCTCCTTTCACGTTTGATGTGGAACACGGAATTGCTCTGCACGCAATGCAGGAAAACCGGGCCTCCTCTCGAGGCGACGGGGAAGTCTCATGGTTTTTCTCGAGTTCCGGCCAGAACCTGGTGTATATTCTCGAGTTATGACGGGGAGGGCCTTTCCAGACACGTGTTTGTTCATCGACGTCAGGACTCCTGCCTAGGTGCGAGGGACACCTCGGGATTCTCCTCGAATCTTGGCATGGCAATTGGGACGCGTCTCCACGTGAGGCGGGAGACCCAGGGTCCCTTTCCACGTGCCACACGGATCCTGGGACTCCTGTCCATTTTCAAGAGGAGTCAGGCATCGTCTCCTTTGGAAGCATTGATCTCCGTGGAACTCTAGAATTTTCAAAGTATGTGAGGCCTCCGGTTGCGCTGAGGCGGAGATCTAGTTCATTCTCTGTGGTCTCCACAGGGGATTCAGACATCCCTTCGTCTTGGGAGATGCAAGACGAGACTGCTTTCCATTCACTGCAGGGATATCCGGCCGTAATTCGAGTGAGAGCATCTCGGTGTCCATTCCACTTGAGGCCACAAACTCAGGGTCCCTCTCACATACCTGTAGCTGAGAGAAGCCTCCTCTTGAGGTGCTTGTGGAAAGTTGGTATTCCTCTTGAGTCGAAGCCAGGGACTAAGCTCTCATCTTGAGTTAATTTGGGGTCCACGGAGAACTTTCGTGTTGTTCCAGTGACCTCAGGATCCGTTTAGACTTGAGACAGTGATCTTGGGTATTCTCTGGAGTGCCATCCAGGAAATCAAGGCTCCATTCACGTTTGATGTGGAACACGGAATTGCTCTGCACGCAGTGCAGGGGAATCGGGCCTCATCTCGCGGCGAGGGGGAAGTCTCATGGTTTTTCTCGAGTTGCGGCCGGAACCTGGGGTATATTCTCGAGTTACGACGGGGAGGGCCCTTCCAGACACGTGTTTGTTCAGCAACGTCAGGACTCCTGCCTAGGTGCTAGGGACACCTCGGGATTCTCCTCGAGTCTTGACATGGCAATTGGGACGCGTCTCCACGTGAGGTGGGAGACCCAGGGTCCCTTTCCACGTGCCACAGGGATCCTGGGACTCCTATCCATTTTCAAGAGGAGTCAGGCATCGTCTCCTTGGGAAGCATTGATATTCGCAGACCTCTCGAGTTTTCAAAGGATGTGAGGCCTCCGGTCGCGATGAGGCGGAGGACTAGATCTTTCGCTGTCGTCTCCACAGGGGATTCAGACATCCCTTCGTCTTGGGAGATGCAAGACGAGCCTGCATTCAGTTCACTGCAGGGATATCCGGCCTTACTTCGAGTCAGAGCATCTCGGTGTCCATTCCACTTGAGTCCACAAACTCAGGGTCCCTCTCACATACCTGTAGCTTAGAGAAGCCTCCTCTTGAGGTGCTTGTGGAAAGTTGGTATTCCTCTTGAGGCGAAGCCAGGGACTAAGCTCTCATCTCGAGTTGATTTGGGGTCCACGGAGCCCTTTCGTGTTGCTCCAGTGACCTCAGGATCCCTCTAGCCTTGAGACAGTGATCTTGGGTTTTCTCTGGAGTGCCATCAAGGAAATCAAGGTTCCTTTCTCGTTTGATGTGGAACACGGAATTGCTCTGCACGCAGTGCAGGGGAATCGGGCTTCATCTCGCGGTGAGGGGGAAGTCTCATGGTTTTTCTCTAGTTGCAGCCGGAACCTGGGGTATATTCTCGAGTTACGACGGGGAGGGCCCTTCCAGACACGTGTTTGTTCAGCGACGTCAGGACTCCTGCCTAGGTGGGAGAACACCTCGGGATTCTCCTCGAGTCTTGGCATGGCAATGGGGACGCGACTCCACGTGAGGCGGGAGACCCAGTGTCCCTTTCCACGTGCCACACGGATCCTGGGACTCCTATCCATTTTCAAGAGGAGTCAGGCATCCTCTCCTTTGGAAGCATTGATCTCCGCGAACCTCTCGAGTTTTCAAAGGACGTGAGGCCTCCGGTCGGGATGAGGCGGAAAATTAGGTCTTTCTTTGTGGTCTCCACAGGGGATTCAGACATCCCGGCGTCTTGGGAGATGTAAGACGAGCCTGCATTCAATTCACTGCAGGGATATCCGGCCTTACTTCGAGTCAGAGCATCTCGGTGTCCATTCCACTTGAGGCCACAAACTCAGGGTCCCTCTCACATACCTGTAGCTGAGAGAAGCCTCCTCTTGAGGTGTTTGTGGAAAGTTGGTATTCCTCTTGAGTCGAAGCCAGAGACTAAGCTCTCATCTTGAGTTGATTTGCGGTCCACGGAGCCCTTTCGTGTTATTCCAGGGACCTCAGGATCCCTTTAGACTTGAGACAGTGATCTTGGGTTTTCTCTGGAGTGCCATCAAGGAAATAAAGTCTCTGTTCACATTTGATGTGGAACACGGAATTGCTCTGCACGCAGTGCACGGATTCGGGCCTCATCTCGGGGCGAGTGGGAAGTCTCATGATTTTTCTCGAGTTGCGGACGGACCCTGGGGTATATTCTCGAGTTACGACGGGGAGGGCCCTTCCAGACACGTGTTTGTTCAGCGACGTCAGAACTCCTGCCTAGGTGTGAGGGACATCTCGGGATTCTCCTCGAATCTTGGCATGGCAATTGGGACGCGTCACCACGTGACGCGGGAGACCCAGGGTCCCTTTCCACGTGCCACAGGGATCCTGGGACTCCTATGCATATTCAAGAGGAGTCAGGCATCGTCTCCTTCGGAAGCATTGATCTCCGCAGACCTCTCGAGTTTTCAAAGGATGTGAGGCCTCCCGTCGCGATGACGCGGAGAACTAGGTCTTTCTCTGTGTTCTCCACAGGGGATTCAGACATCCATTCATCTTGGGAGATGCAAGACGAGCCTGCATTCAATACACTGCAGGGATATCCGGCCTTACTTCGAGTCAGAGCATCTCGCTGTCCATTCCACTTGTGGCCACATATTCAGGGTCCCTCTCAGATACCTGTAGCTGAGAGAAGCCTCCTCTTGAGGTGCTTGTGGAAAGTTGGTAATCCTCGTGAGTCGAAGCCAGACACTAAGCTCTCATCTCGAGTTGATTTGGGGTCCACAGAGCCCTTTCGTGTTGCTCCAGTGACCTCAGGATCCCTCTAGAATTGAGACAGTGATCTTGTGTTTTCTCTGGAGTGCCATCACGGAATTCAAGGCTCCTTTCACGTTTGATGTGGAACACGGAATTGCTCTGCACGCAATGCAGGAAAACCGGGCCTCCTCTCGAGGCGACGGGGAAGTCTCATGGTTTTTCTCGAGTTCCGGCCAGAACCTGGTGTATATTCTCGAGTTATGACGGGGAGGGCCTTTCCAGACACGTGTTTGTTCATCGACGTCAGGACTCCTGCCTAGGTGCGAGGGACACCTCGGGATTCTCCTCGAATCTTGGCATGGCAATTGGGACGCGTCTCCACGTGAGGCGGGAGACCCAGTGTCCCTTTCCACGTGCCACACGGATCCTGGGACTCCTGTCCATTTTCAAGAGGAGTCAGGCATCGTCTCCTTTGGAAGCATTGATCTCCGTGGAACTCTAGATATTTCAAAGTATGTGAGGCCTCCGGTTGCGCTGAGGCGGAGATCTAGTTCATTCTCTGTGGTCTCCACAGGGGATTCAGACATCCCTTCGTCTTGGGAGATGCAAGACGAGCCTGCTTTCCATTCACTGCAGGGATATCCGGCCGTAATTCGAGTGAGAGCATCTCGGTGTCCATTCCACTTGAGGCCACAAACTCAGGGTCCCTCTCACATACCTGTAGCTGAGAGAAGCCTCCTCTTGAGGTGCTTGTGGAAAGTTGGTATTCCTCTTGAGTCGAAGCCAGGGACTAAGCTCTCATCTTGAGTTGATTTGGGGTCCACGGAGACCTTTCGTGTTGTTCCAGTGACCTCAGGATCCCTTTAGACTTGAGACAGTGATCTTGGGTTTTCTCTGGAGTGCCATCCAGGAAATCAAGGCTCCATTCACGTTTGATGTGGAACACGGAATTGCTCTGCACGCAGTGCAGGGGAATCGGGCCTCATCTCGCGGCGAGGGGGAAGTCTCATGGTTTTTCTCGAGTTGCGGCCGGAACCTGGGGTATATTCTCGAGTTACGACGGGGAGGGCCCTTCCAGACACGTGTTTGTTCAGCAACGTCAGGACTCCTGCCTAGGTGCGAGGGACACCTCGGGATTCTCCTCGAGTCTTGACATGGCAATTGGGACGCGTCTCCACGTGAGGCGGGAGACCCAGTGTCCCTTTCCACGTGCCACAGGGATCCTGGGACTCCTATCCATTTTCAAGAGGAGTCAGGCATCGTCTCCTTGGGAAGCATTGATATTCGCAGACCTCTCGAGTTTTGAAAGGATGTGAGGCCTCCGGTCGCGATGAGGCGGAGGACTAGGTCTTTCGCTGTCGTCTCCACAGGGGATTCAGACATCCCTTCGTCTTGGGAGATGCAAGACGAGCCTGCATTCAATTCACTGCAGGGATATCCGGCCTTACTTCGAGTCAGAGCATCTCGGTGTCCATTCCACTTGAGGCCACAAACTCAGGGTCCCTCTCACATACCTGTAGCTGAGAGAAGCCTCCTCTTGAGGTGCTTGTGGAAAGTTGGTATTCCTCTTGAGGCGAAGCCAGGGACTAAGCTCTCATCTCGAGTTGATTTGGGGTCCACGGAGCCCTTTCGTGTTGCTCCAGTGACCTCAGGATCCCTCTAGCCTTGAGACAGTGATCTTGGGTTTTCTCTGGAGTGCCATCAAGGAAATCAAGGCTCCATTCACGTTTGATGTGGAACACGGAATTGCTCTGTACGCAGTGCAGGGGAATCGGGCCTCATGTCGCGGCGAGGGGGAAGTCTCATGGTTTTTCTCGAGATGCGGTCGGAACCTGGGGTATATTCTCGAGTTACGACAGGGAGGGCCCTTCCAGACATGTGTTTGTTCAGCGACGTCAGGACTCCTGCCTAGGTGCGAGGGAGACCTCGGGATTCTCCTCGAGTCTTGGCATGGCAATGGGGACGCGACTCCACGTGAGGCGGGAGACCCAGTGTCCCTTTCCACGTGCCACACGGATCCTGGGACTCCTATCTATTTTCAAGAAGAGTCAGGCATCGTCTCCTTTGGAAGCATTGATCTCCGCGAACCTCTCGAGTTTTCAAAGGATGTGAGGCCTCCGGTCACGATGAGGCGGAGGACTAGGTCTTTCTCTGTCGTCTCCACAGGGGATTCAGACATCCCGTCGTCTTGGGAGATGCAAGACGAGCCTGCATTCAATTCACTGCAGGGATATCCAGCCTTACTTCGAGTCAGAGCATCTCGGTGTCCATTCCACTTGAGACCACAAATTCAGGTTCCCTCTCACATACCTGTAGCTGAGAGAAGCCTCCTCTTAATGTGCTTGTGGAAAGTTGGTAGTCCTCTTGAGTCGAAACCAGGGACTAAACTCTCATCTAGAGTTGATTTGGGGTCCATGGAGCCCTTTCGTGTTGCTCCAGTGACCTCAGGATCCCTCTAGCCTTGAGACAGTGATCTTGGGTTTTCTCTGGAGTGCCATCAAGGAAATCAAGGTTCCTTTCTCGTTTGATGTGGAACACGGAATTGCTCTGCACGCAGTGCAGGGGAATCGGGCTTCATCTCGCGGTGAGGGGGAAGTCTCATGGTTTTTTTCTAGTTGCCGCCGGAACCTGGGGTATATTCTTGAGTTACGACGGGGAGGGCCCTTCCAGACACGTGTTTGTTCAGCGAAGTAAGGACTCCTGCCTAGGTGGGAGGACACCTCGGGATTCTCCTCGAGTCTTGGTATGGCAATTGGGACGCGTCTCCACGTGAGGCGGGAGACCCAGGGTCCCTTTCCACGTGCCACAGTGATCCTGGTACTCCTATCCATTTTCAAGAGGAGTCAGGCAACGTCTCTTTGGAAGCAATGATCTCCGCAGACCTCTCGAGTTTTCAAAGGATGTGAGGCATCCGGTCGCGATGAGGCGGAGGACTAGGTCTTTCTCTGTCGTCTCCACAGGGGATTCAGAGATCCCTTCGTCTTGGGAGATGAAAGGCAAAACTGCTTTCAATTCACTGCAGGGATATGCGGCCTTACTTCGAGTCAGAGCATCTCGGTGTCCATTCAACTTGAGGCCACAAACTCAGGGTCCCTCTCACATACCTGTAGCTGAGAGAAGCCTCCTCTTGAGGTGCTTGTGGAAATTGGTATTCCTCTTGAGTCGAAGCCAGGGACTAAGCTCTCATCTCGAGTTGATTTGGGCTCCACGAAGCCCTTTCGTGTTGATTCAGTGACCTCAGGATCCCTCTAGACTTGAGACAGTGATCTTGGGTTTTCTCTGGAGTGCCATCAAGGAAATCAAGGCTCCTTTCACGTTTGATGTGGAACACGGAATTGCTCTGCACGCAATGCAGGGGAATAGGGCCTCATCTCCCGGCGAGGGGGAAGTCTCATGGTTTTTCTCGAGTTGCGGCCGGAACCTGGGGTATATTCTCGAGTTACGACGGGGAGGGCCCTTCCAGACACTTGTTTGTTCAGTGACGTCAGGACTCCTGCCTTGGTGCGAGGGACACCTCGGGATTCTCCTCGAGTCTTGGCATGGCAATTGCGATGCGTCTCCACGTGAGGCGGGAGACCCAGGGTCCCTTTCCACGTGCCACACGGATCCTGGGACTCCTATCCATTTTCAAGAGGAGTCAGGCATCGTCTCCTTTGGAAGCATTGATCTCCGCAGACCTCTCGAGTTTTCAAAGGATATGAGGCCTCCGCTCGCGATGAGGCGGAGAATTAGGTCTTTCTCTGTGGTCTCCACAGGGGATTCAGACATCCCTTCGTCTTGGGAGATACAAGACGAGCCTGCATTCAATTCACTGCAGGGATATCCGGCCTTACTTCCAGTCAGAGCATCTCGGTGTCCATTCCACTTGAGGCCAGAAACTCAGGGGCCCTCTCACTTACCTGTAGCTGAGAGAAGCCTCCTCTTGAGGTGCTTGTGGAAAGTTGGTATTCCTCTTGAGTTGGAGCCAGGGACTAAGCTCTCATCTCGAGTTGATTTGGGGTCCACGGAGCCCTTTCGTGTTGCTACAGTGACCTCAGGATCCCTCTAGAGTTGAGACAGTGATCTTGGGTTTTCTCTGGAGTGCCATCAAGGAAATCAAGGCTCCTTTCAATTTTGATGTGGAATACGGAATTGCTCTGCACGCAGGGCAGGGGAATCGGGCCTCATCTCGCGGCGAGGGGGAAGTCTCATGGTTTTTCTCGAGTTGCGGCCGGAACCTGGGGTATATTCTCGAGTTACGACGTGGAGGGCCATTCCAGACACGTGTTTGTTCAGTGACGTCAGGACTAGTGCCTAGGTGCGAGGGACACCTCGGGATTCTCCTCGAGTCTTGGCATGGCAATTAGGACAAGTCTCCACGTGAGGCGGGAGACCCAGGGTCCCATTCCACGTGCCACAGGGTTTCTTGGACTCCTATCCATTTTCAAGTGGAGTGAGGCATCGTCTCCTTAGGATGCATTGATCTCCGCGGTCCTCTCGAGTTTTCAAAGATGTGATGCCTCCGGTCGCCATGAGAGGGAGAACTAGGTCTTTCTCTGTGGTCTCCACAGGGGATTCAGACATCCCTTCGTCTTGGGAGATGCAAGACGAGACTTCATTCAATTCACTGCAGGGATATCTGGCCTTACTTCGAGTCAGAGCATCTCGGTGTCCATTCCGCCTGAGGCCACAAACTCAGGGAACCTCTCACATACCTGTTGCTGACAGAAGCCTTCTCTTGAGGTGCTTGTGGAAAGTTGGTATTCCTCTTGAGTCGAAGCCAGGGACTAAGCTCTCATCTCGAGTTGATTTGGGGTCCACGGAGCCCTTTCTTGTTGCTACAGTGACCTCAGGATCCCTCTAGACTTGAGACAGTGATCTTGGGGTTTCTCTAGAGTGCCATCAAGGAAATCAAGGCTCCTCTCACTTTTGATGTGGAACACAGAATTCCTCTGCACGCAGTGCAGGGGAATCGGGCCTCATCTCGCGGCGAGGGGGAAGGCTCATGATTTTTCTGGAGTTGCGGCAGGAACCTGGGGTATATTCTCGAGTTACGACGGGGAGGGCCCTTCCAGACACGTGTTTGTTCAGTGACGTCAGGACTCCTGCCTAGGTGCGAGGGACAACTCGGGATTCTCCTCGAGTCTTGGCATGGCAATTGGGACGCGTCTCCACGTGAGGAGGGAGAAGCAGGGTCTTTTTCCACGTTCCACAGGGATCCTGTTACTCCTATCCATTTTCAAGAGGAGTCAGGCATCGTCTCCTTTGGAAGCATTGATCTCCGCATTCCTCTCGAGTTTTCAAAGGATGTGAGGCCTCCGGCCGCAATGAGGCGGAGAACTAGGTCTTTCTCTGTGGTCTCCACAGGGGATTCAGTCATCCCTTCGTCTTGGGAGATGCAAGACGAGCCTGCATTCAATTCACTGCAGGGATATCCGGCTTTACTTCGAGTCAGAGCATCTCGGTGTCCATTCCACTTGAGGCCACAAACTCAGGGTCCCTCTCACATACCTGTAGCTGAGAGCAGCCTCCTCTTGAGGTGCTTGTGGAAAGTTGGTATTCCTCTTGAGTCGAAGCCAGGGACGAAGCTCTCATCTCGAGTTGATTTGGGGTTCACAGAGCCCTTTCGGGTTGCTACAGTGACCTCAGGATCCCTCTAGACTTGAGACAGTGATCTTGGGGTTTCTCTGGAGTGCCATCAAGGAAATCAAGGCTCCTTTCACGTTTGATGTGGAACACGGAATTGCTCTGCACGCAGTGCAGGGGAATCGGGCTTCATCTTGCGGCGAGGGGGAAGTCTCATGGTTTTTCTCGAGTTGCAGCCCGAACCTGGGGTATATTCTCGAGTTACGATGGGGAGGGCCCTTCCAGACACGTGTTTGTTCAGCGACGTCAGGACTCCTGCCTAGGTGCGAGGGACACCTCGGGATTCTCCTTGCGCCTTGGCATGGCAATTGGGACGCGTCTCCAGTGAGGCGGAAGACCCAGGGTCCCTTTCCACGTGCCACAGGTATTCTGGGACTCCTATCCATTTTCAAGAGGAGTCAGGCATCGTCTCCTTAGGAAGCATTGATCTCCGCGGACCTCTCGAGTTTTCAAAGGATGTGATGCCTCCGGTCGCCATGAGAGGGAGAACTAGGTCTTTCTCTGTGGTCTCCACAGGGGATTCAGACATCCCTTCGTCTTGGGAGATGCAAGACGAGACTTCATTCAATTTACTGCAGGGATATCCGGCCATACTTTGAGTCAGAGCATCTCGGTGTCCATTCCGCTTGAGGCCACAAACTCAGGGACCCTCTCACATACATGTAGCTGAGAGAAGCCTCCTCTTGAAGTGCTTGTGGAAAGTTGGTATTCCTCTTGAGTCGAAGCCAGGGACGAAGCTCTCATCTCGAGTTGATTTGGAGTCCACGGAGCCCTTTCGTTTTGCTACAGTGACCTCAGGATACCTCTCGACTTGAGACAGTGATCTTGGGGTTTCTCTGGAGTGCCATCAAGGAAATCAAGGCTCCTTTCACGTTTGATGTGGAACACGGATATTCTCTGCACGCAGTGCAGGGGAATCAGGCCTCATCTTGCGGCGAGGGGGAAGGCTCATGGTTTTTCTCGAGTTGTAGCCCGAACCTGTGGTATATTCTCGAGTTACGATGGGGAGGGCCCTTCCAGACACGTGTTTTTCCAGCGACGTCAGGACTCCTGCCTAAGTGCGAGGGACACCTCGGGATTCTCTTCGAGCCTTGGCATGGCAATTGGGACGCGTCTCCACGTGAGGCGGGAGACCCAGGGTCCCTTTCCACGTGCCACAGGGATCCTGGGACTCCTATCCATTTTCAAGAGGAGTCAGGCATCGTCTCCTTTGGAAGCATTGATCTCCGCGGACCTCTCGAGTTTTCAAAGGATGTGAGGCCTCCAGTCGCGATGAGGCGGAGAACTCGGTCTTCTCTGTGGTCTCCACATGGGATTCAGACATCCCTTCATCTTGGGAAATGCAAGACGAGCCTGCATTCAATTCACTGCAGGGATATCCGTCCTTACTTCGAGTCAGAGCATCTCGGTGTCCATTCCACTTCAGGCCACAAACTCAGGGTCCCTCTAACATACCTGTAGCTGAGAGAAGCCTCCTGTTGAGATGCTTGTGGAAAGTTCTTCTTCCTCTTGAGTCGAAGCCAGGGACTAAGCTCTCATCTCGAGTTGATTTGGGGTCCATGGGGCCCTTTTGTGTTGCTCCAGTGACCTCAGGATCCCTCTAGACTTGAGACAGTGATCTTGGGTTTTCTCTGGAGTGCCATCAAGGAAATCAAGGCTCCTTTCACGTCTGGTGTGGACACGGAATTGCTCTGCACGCAGTGCAGGGGAATCGGGCCTCATCTCGCGACAAGGGAGATGTCTCATGGTTTTTCTGGAGTTGCGGCCGGAACCTGGGGTATATTCTCGAGTTACGACGGGGAGGGCCCTTCCAGACACGTGTTTGCTCAGCGACGTCAGGACTCCTGCCTAGGTGCGAGGGACACCTCGGGATTCCCCTCGAGTCTTGGGATGGCAATTGGGACGCGTCTCCACGTGAGGCGGGAGACCCAGGGTCCCTTTCCACGTGCCACAGGGATCCTGGGACTCCTATCAATTTTCAAGAGGAGTCAATCATCGTCTCCTTTGGAAGCATTGATCTCCGCGGACCTCTTGAGTTTTTAAAGGATGTGAGGCCTCCGGTCGCAATGAGGCGGAGAACTCGGTCTTTCTCTGTGGTCTCCACAGGGGATTCAGACAACCCTTCGTCTTGGGAGATGCAAGACGAGCCTGCATTCAATTCACTGCAGGGATATCATGCCTTACTTCGAGTCAGAGCATCTCGGTGTCCATTCCACTTGAGGCCACAAACTCAGGGTCCCTCTCACATACCTGTAGCTGACAAAATCCTCCTCTTGAGGTGCTTGTGGAAAGGTGGTATTCCGCTTGAGTCGAAGCCAGGGAATAAGCTCTCATCTCGAGTTGATTTGGTGTCCACGGAGCCCTTTCGTGTTGCTCCAGTAACCTCAGGATCCCTCTAGACTTGAGACAGTGATCTTGGGTTTTCTCTGGAGTGCCATCAAGGAAATCAAGGCTCCTTTCACTTTTGATGTGGAACACGGAATTGCTCTGCACGCAGTGCAGGGGAATCGGGCCTCATCTCGCGGCAAGGGGGATGTCTCATGGTTTTTCTCGAGTTCCGGCCGGAACCTGGGGTATATTCTCGAGTTACTACGGGGAGGGCCCTTCCAGACACGTGTTTGTTCAGCGACGTCAGGACTCCTGCCTATGTGCGAGGGACACCTCGGGATACTCCTCGAGTCTTGGCATGGCAATTGGGACGCGTCTCCACCTGAGGCGGGAGACCCAGTGTCCCTTTCCACGTGCCACAGGGATCCTGGGACTCCTATCCATTTTCAAGAAGAATCAGGCATCGTCTCCTTCGGAAGCATTGATCTCCGCGGACCTCTCGAGTTTTCAAAGGATATGAGGCCTCCGGTTGCATTGAGGTAGAGGACTAGGTCTTTCTCTGTGGTCTCCACAGGGGATTCAGACAACCCTTCGTCTTGGGAGATGCAAGACGAGCCTGCATTCAATTCACTGCAGGGAAATCCGGCCTCACTTCGAGTCAGAGCATCTCGGTGTCCATTCCACTTGAGGCCTCAAACTCAGGGTCCCTCAAATATACCTGTAGATGAGAGAAGCCTCTTCTTGAGGTGCTTGTGGAAAGTTGGTATTCCTCTTGAGTCGAAACCAGGGACTAAGCTCTCATCTCGAGTTGATTTGGGGTCCACGGAGCCCTTTCGTGTTGCTCCAGTGACCTCAGGATCCCTCTAGACTTGAGACAGTGATCTTGGGTTTTCTCTGGAGTGCCATCAAGGAAATCAAGGCTCCTTTCACGTTTGATGTGGAACACGGAATTGCTCTGCATGCACTGCAGGGGAATCGGGCCTCAACTCGCGGCGAGGGGGAAATCTCAAAGTTTTTCTCGAGGTGCGGCCCGAATCTGGGGTATATTCTCGAGTTACGACGGGGAGGGCCCTTCCAGACACGTGTTTGTTCAGCGACGTCAGGATTCCTGCCTAGGTGCGAGGGACACCTCGGGATTCTCCTCGAGTCTTGGCATGGCAATTGGGACGCGTCTCCACGTGAGGCGGGAGACCCAGGGTCCCTTTCCACGTGCCACAGGGATCCTTGGACTCCTATCCATTTTCAAGAGGAGTCAGGCATCGTCTCCTTTGGAAGCATTGATCTCCGCGGACCTCTCGAGTTTTCAAAGGATGTGAGGCCTCCGGTCGCGATGAGGCGGAGAACTCGGTCTTTCTCTGTGGTCTCCACAGGGGATTCAGACATCCCTTCGTCTTGGGAGATGCAAGACGAGCCTGCATTCAATTCACTGCAGGGATATCCGGCCTTATTTCGATTCAGAGCATCTCGGTGTCCATTCCACTTGAGGCCACAAATTCAGTGTCCCTCTCACATACCTGTAGCTGAGAGAAGCCTCCTCTTGAGGTGCTTGTGGAAAGGTGCTATTCCTCTTGAGTCGAAACCAGGTACTAAGCTCTCATCTCGAGTTGATTTGGGGTCCACGGAGCCCTTTCGTGTTGCTCCAGTGACCTCAGGATCCCTCTAGACTTGAGACAGTGATCTTGGGTTTTCTCTGGAGTGCCATCAAGGAAATCAAGGCTCCTTTCAAGTTTGATGTGGAACACGGAATTGCTCTGCACGCAGTGCAGGGGAATCGGGCCTCATCTCGCGGCAAGGGGGAAGGCTCATGGTTTTTCTCGAGTTGCGGCTGGAACCTGGGGTATATTCTCGAGTTACGACGGGGAGGGCCCTTCCAGACACGTGTTTGTTCAGCGACGTCAGGACCTCTGCCTAGGTGCGAGGGACACCTCGGGATTCTCCTCGAGTCTTGGCATGGCAATAGGGACGCGTCTCCACGTGAGGCGGGAGACCCAGGGTCCCTTTCCTCGTGCCACAGGGATCCTTGGACTCCTATCCATTTTCAAGAGGAGTCAGGCATCGTCTCTTTGGAAGCATTGATCTCCGCGGACCTCTCCAGTTTTCAAAGTATGTGAGGCCTCCGTTCTCGATGAGGCGGTGAACGAGGTCTTTCTCTGTCATCTCCACAGCCGATTCAGACAACCCTAAGTTTGGGATATGCAAGACGAGCCTGCATTCAATTCACTGCAGGGATATCCGGCCTCACTTCGAGTCAGAGCATCTCGGTGTCCATTCCACTTGAGGCCACAAACTCAGGGTCCCTCAAATATACCTGTAGCTGAGAGAAGCCTCCTGTTGAGATGCTTGTGGAATGTTCGTATTCCTCTTGAGTCGAAACCAGGGACTAAGCTCTCATCTCGAGTTGATTTGGGGTACACGGAGCCCTTTCCTGTTGGTCCAGTGACCTCAGGATCCCTCTAGACTTGAGACAGTGATCTTGGGTTTTCTCTGTAGTGCCATCAAGGAAATCAAGGCTCCTTTCACGTTTGATGTGGAACACGGAATTGCTCTGCATGCAGTGCAGGGGAATCGGGCCTCAACACGCGGCGAGGGGGAAATCTCATGGTTTTTCTCGAGTTGCGGCCCGAAACTGGTGTATATTCTCGAGTTATGACGGGCAGGACCCTTCCAGACACGTGTTTGTTCAGCGACGTCAGGACTCCTGCCTAGGTGCGAGGGACACCTCGGGATTCTCCTCGAGTCTTGGCATGGCAATTGGGATGCGTCTCCACGTGAGGCGGTAGACCCAGGGTCCCTTTCCACGTGCCACAGGGATCCTAGGACTCCTATCCATTTTCAAGAGGAGTCAGGCATCGTCTCCTTTGGAAGCATTGATCTCCGCGGACCTCTCCAGTTTGCAAAGAATGTGAGGCCTCCGGTCTCGATGAGGCGGAGAACGAGGTCTTTCTCTGTGGTCTCCACAGGGGATTCAGACAACCCTTCGTCTTGGGAGATGCAAGACGAACCTGCATTCAATTCACTGCAGGGATATCCGACCTTACTTCGAGTTAGAGCATCTCGGTGTCCATTCCACTTGAGGCCACAAACTCAGGGTCCCTCTCACATACCTGTAGCTGAGAGAAGCCTCCTCTTGAGGTGCTTGTGGAAAGTTGGTATTCCTCTTGAGTCGAAGCCAGGGACTAAGCTCTCATCTCGAGTTGATTTGGGGTCCACGGAGCCCTTTCGTGTTGCTCCAGTGACCTCAGGATCCCTCTAGACTTGAGACAGTGAAATTGGGTTTTCTCTGGAGTGCCATCAAGGAAATCAAGGCTCCTTTCACGTTTGATGTGGAAAACGGAATTGCTCTGCACGCAGTGCAGGGGAATCGGGCCTCATCTCGCGGCGACGGGGAAGTCTCATGGTTTTTCTCGAGTAGCAGCCGGAACCTAGGGTATATTCTCGAGTTTCGACGGGGAGGGCCCTTCCAGACACGTGTTTGTTCAGCGACGTCAGGACTCCTGCCTAGGTGCGAGGGACACCTCGGGATTCTCCTCGAGTCTTGGCATGGCAATTGGGACGCGTCTCCACGTGAGGCGGGAGACCCAGTGTCCCTTTCCACGTGCCACAGGGATCCTGGGACTCCTATCCATTTTCCAGAGGAGTCAGGCATCGTCTCCTTTGGAAGCACTGATCTCCGCGGACCTCTCGAGTTTTCAAAGGATATGAGGCCTCCGGTTGCATTGAGGTGGAGGATTAGGTCTTTCTCTGTGGTCTCCACAGTGGATTCAGACAACCCTTCGTCTTGGGAGATGCAAGACGAGCCTGCATTCAATTCACTGGAGGGATATCCGGCCTCACTTCGAGTCAGAGCATCTCGGTGTCCATTCCACTTGAGGCCACAAACTCAGGGTCCCTCAAATATTCCTGTAGCTGAGAGAAGCCTCCTCTTGAGGTGCTTGTGGAAAGTTGGTATTCCTCTTGAGTCGAAGCCAGGGACTAAGCTCTCATCTCGAGTGGATTTGGGGTCCACGGAGACCTTTCGTGTTGTTCCAGTGACCTCAGGATCCCTCTAGACTTGAGACAGTGATCTTGGGTTTTCTCTGGAGTGCCATCAAGGAAATCAAGGCTCCTTTCACGTTTGATGTGGAACACGGAATTGCTCTGCATGCAGTGCAGGGGAATCGGGCCTCAACTCGCGGCGAGGGGGAAATCTCAAGGTTTTTCTCAAGTTGCGGCCCAAACCTGGGGTATATTCTCGAGTTACGACGGGGAGGGCCCTTCCAGACACGTGTTTGTTCAGCGACATCAGGATTCCTGCCTAGGTGCGAGGGACACCTCGGGATTCTCCTCGAGTCTTGGCATGGCAATTGGGACGCGTCTCCACGTGAGGCGGGAGACCCAGGGTCCCTTTCCACGTGCCACAGGGATCCTGGGACTCCTATCCATTTTCAAGAGGAGTCAGGCATCGTCTCCTTTGGAAGCATTGATCTCCGCGGACCTCTCGAGTTTTCAAAGGATGTGAGGCCTCCGGTCGCGATGAGGCGGAGAACTCGGTCTTTCTCTGTGGTCTCCACAGGGGATTCAGACATCCCTTCATCTTGGGAGATGCAAGACGAGCCTGCATTCAATTCACTGCAGGGATATCCGGCCTTACTTCGATTCAGAGCATCTCGGTGTCCATTCCACTTGAGGCCACAAACTCAGGGTCCCTCTCACATACCTGTAGCTGAGACAAGCCTCCTCTTGAGGTGCTTGTGGAAAGTTGGTATTCCTCTTGAGTCGAAGACAGGGACTAAGATCTCATCTCGAGTTGATTTGGGGTCCACGGAGCCCTTTCGTGTTGCTCCAGTGACCTCAGGATCCCTCTAGACTTGAGACAGTGATCTTGGGTTTTCTCTGGAGTGCCATCAAGGAAATCAAGGCTCCTTTCACGTTTGATGTGGAACACGGAATTGTTCTGCATGCAGTGCAGGGAATCGGGCCTCATCTCGCGGCGAGGGGGAAGTCTCATGGCTTTTCTCGAGTTGCGGCCGGAACCTGGGGTATATTCTCGAGTTACGACGGGGAGGGCCCTTCCAGACACGTGTTTGTTCAGCGACGTCAGGACTCCTGTCTAGGTGCGAGGGACACCTCGGGATTCTCCTCGAGTCTTGGCATGGCAATTGGGACACGTCTCCACGTGAGGCGGGAGACCCAGGGTCCCTTTCCACGTACCACAGGGATCCTGGGACTCCTATCCATTTTCAAGAGGAGGCAGGCATCGTCTCCTTTGGAAGCATTGATCTCCGCGGATCTGTCGAGTTTTCAAAGGATGTGAGGCCTCCGGTCGCGTTGAGGCGGAGGACTAGGACTTTCTCTGTGTTCTCCACAGGGGATTCAGACATCCCTTCGTCTTGGGAGATGCAAGACGAGCCTGCATTCAATTCACTGCAGGCATATCCGGCCTTACTTCGAGTCAGAGCATCTCGGTGTCCATTCCACTTGAGGCCACAAACTCATGGTCCCTCTCACATACCTGTAGCTGAGATAAGCCTCCTCTTGAGGTGCTTGTGAAAAGTTGGTATTCCTCTTGAGTCGAAGCCAGGGACTAAGCTCTCATCTCGAGTTGATTTGGGGTACACGGAGCCCTTTCGTGTTGCTCCAATGACCTCAGGATCCCTCTAGACTTGAGACAGTGATCGTGGGTTTTCTCTGGAGTGCCATCAAGGAAATCAAGGCTCCTTTCACGTTTGATGTGGAACACGGAATTGCTCTGCACGCAGTGCAGGGGAATCAGGCCTCATCTCTCGGCGAGGGGGAAGTCTCATGGTTTTTCTCGAGTTGCGGCCGGAACCTGGGGTATATTCTCGAGTTACGACGGGGAGGGCCCTTCCAGACACGTGTTTGTTCAGCGACGTCAAGACTCCTGCGTAGGTGCGAGGGACACCTCGGGATTCTCCACAAGTCTTGGCATGGCAATTGGGACGAGTCTCCACGTGAGGCGGGAGACCCAGTTTCCCTTTCCACGTGCCACAGGGATCCTGGGACTTCTATCCATTTTCAAGAGGAGGCAGGCATCGTCTCCTTTGGAAGCATTTATCTCCGCGGACCTCTCGAGTTTTCAAAGGATGTGAGGCCTCCGGTCGCGATGAAGCGGAGGACTAGGTCTTTCTCTGTGGTCTCCACAGGGGAATGAGACATCCCTTTGTCTTGGGAGATACAAGACGAGCCTGCATTCAATTCACTGCAGGGATATCCGGCCTTACTTCGAGTCAGAGCATCTTGGTGTCCATTCCACTTGAGGCCACAAACTCAGGGTCCCTCAAATATTCCTGTAGCTGAGAGAAGCCTCCTCTTGAGGTGCTTGTGGAAAGTTGGTATTCCTCTTGAGTCGAAGCCAGGGACTAAGCTCTCATCTCGAGTGGATTTGGGGTCCACGGAGACCTTTCGTGTTGCTCCAGTGACCTCAGGATCCCTCTAGACTTGAGACAGTGATCTTGGGTTTTCTCTGGAGTGCCATCAAGGAAATCAAGGCTCCTTTCACGTTTGATGTGGAACACGGAATTGCTCTGCATGCAGTGCAGGGGAATCGGGCCTCAACTCGCGGCGAGGGGGAAATCTCAAGGTTTTTCTCAAGTTGCGGCCCAAACCTGGGGTATATTCTCGAGTTACGACGGGGAGGGCCCTTCCAGACACGTGTTTGTTCAGCGACATCAGGATTCCTGCCTAGGTGCGAGGGACACCTCGGGATTCTCCTCGAGTCTTGGCATGGCAATTGGGACGCGTCTCCACGTGAGGCGGGAGACCCAGGGTCCCTTTCCACGTGCCACAGGGATCCTGGGACTCCTATCCATTTTCAAGAGGAGTCAGGCATCGTCTCCTTTGGAAGCATTGATCTCCGCGGACCTCTCGAGTTTTCAAACGATGTGAGGCCTCCGGTCGCGATGAGGCGGAGAACTCGGTCTTTCTCTGTGGTCTCCACAGGGGATTCAGACATCCCTTCATCTTGGGAGATGCAAGACGAGCCTGCATTCAATTCACTGCAGGGATATCCGGCCTTACTTCGATTCAGAGCATCTCGGTGTCCATTCCACTTGAGGCCACAAACTCAGGGTCCCTCTCACATACCTGTAGCTGAGACAAGCCTCCTCTTGAGGTGCTTGTGGAAAGTTGGTATTCCTCTTGAGTCGAAGACAGGGACTAAGATCTCATCTCGAGTTGATTTGGGGTCCACGGAACCCTTTCGTGTTGCTCCAGTGACCTCAGGATCCCTCTAGACTTGAGACAGTGATCTTGGGTTTTCTCTGGAGTGCCATCAAGGAAATCAAGGCTCCTTTCACGTTTGATGTGGAACACGGAATTGTTCTGCATGCAGTGCAGGGAATCGGGCCTCATCTCGCGGCGAGGGGGAAGTCTCATGGCTTTTCTCGAGTTGCGGCCGGAACCTGGGGTATATTCTCGAGTTACGACGGAGAGGGCCCTTCCAGACACGTGTTTGTTCAGCGACGTCAGGACTCCTGTCTAGGTGCGAGGGACACCTCGGGATTCTCCTCGAGTCTTGGCATGGCAATTGGGACACGTCTCCACGTGAGGCGGGAGACCCAGGGTCCCTTTCCACGTACCACAGGGATCCTGGGACTCCTATCCATTTTCAAGAGGAGGCAGGCATCGTCTCCTTTGGAAGCATTGATCTCCGCGGATCTGTCGAGTTTTCAAAGGATGTGAGGCCTCCGGTCGCGTTGAGGCGGAGGACTAGGACTTTCTCTGTGTTCTCCACAGGGGATTCAGACATCCCTTCGTCTTGGGAGATGCAAGACGAGCCTGCATTCAATTCACTGCAGGCATATCCGGCCTTACTTCGAGTCAGAGCATCTCGGTGTCCATTCCACTTGAGGCCACAAACTCAGGGTCCCTGTCACATACCTGTAGCTGAGATAAGCCTCCTCTTGAGGTGCTTGTGGAAAGTTGGTATTCCTCTTGAGTCGAAGCCAGGGACTAAGCTCTCATCTCGAGTTGATTTGGGGTCCACGGAGCCCTTTCGTGTTGTT
Organism: Dama dama; assembly: GCF_033118175.1. Lineage (NCBI taxonomy): Eukaryota > Metazoa > Chordata > Mammalia > Artiodactyla > Cervidae > Dama > Dama dama. Next base: position 4,972,823 of record NW_026870910.1, read on the forward strand.
CCAGTGACCTCAGGATCCCTCTAGACTTCAGACAGTGATCTTGGGTTTTCTCTGGAGTGCCATCAAGGAAATCAAGGCTCCTTTCACGTTTGATGTGGAACACGGAATTGCTCTGCACGCAGTGCAGGGGAATCAGGCCTCATCTCTCGGCGAGGGGGAAGTCTCATGGTTTTTCTCGAGTTGCGGCCGGAACCTGGGGTATATTCTCGAGTTACGACGGGGAGGGCCATTCCAGACACGTGTTTGTTCAGTGACGTCAGGACTCCTACCTAGGTGCGAGGGACAACTCGGGATTCTCCTCGAGTCTTGGCATGGCAATTGGGACGCGTCTCCACGTGAGGCGGGAGACCCAGGGTCCCTTTCCACGTGCCACAGGGATCCTGGGACTCCTATCCATTTTCAAGATGAGTCAGGCATCGTGTCCTTTGGAAGCTTTGTTCTGCGCGGACCTCTCGAGTTTTCAAAGGATGTGAGGCCTCCGGTCGCGATGAGGCGGAGAACTAGGTCTTTGTCTGTGGTCTCCACAGGGGATTCAGACATCCCTTCGTCTTGGGAGATGCAAGACGAGCCTGCATTCAATTCACTGCAGGGATATCCGGCCTTACTTCGAGTCAGAGCATCTTGGTGTCCATTCCACTTGAGGCCACAAACTCAGGGTCCCTCTCACATACCTGTAGCTGAGAGAAGCCTCCTCTTGAGGTGCTTGTGGAAAGTTGGTATTCCTCTTGAGTCGAAGCCAGGGAAAAGCTATCATCTTAAGTTAATTTGGGGTCCACGGAGCCCTTTCGTGTTGCTCCAGTGACCTCAGGATCCCTCTAGATTTGAGACAGTGATCTTGGGTTTTCTCTGGAGTGCCATCAAGGAAATCAAGGATCCTTTCACGTTTGATGTGGAACACGGAATTGCTCTGCACGCAATGCTGGGGAATCAGGCCTCATCTCACGGCGAGGGGGAAGTCTCATGGTTTTTCTCGAGTTGCGGCCGGAACCTGGGTTATATTCTCGAGTTACGACGGGGAGGGCCCTTCCAGACACGTGTTTGTTCAGCGACGTCCGGACTCCTGCCTAGGTGCGAGGCACACCTCGGGATTCTCCTCGAGTCTTGGCATGGCAATTGGGACGCGTCTCCACGTGAGGCGGGAGACCCAGGTTCCCTTTCCACGTGCCACAGGGATCCTGGGACTCCTATCCATTTTCAAGAGGAGGCAGGCATCGTCTCCTTTGGAAGCATTGATCTCCGCGGACCTCTCGAGTTTTCAAAGGATGTGAGGCCTCCGGTCGCGTGGAGTCGGACGACTAGGTCTTTCTCTGTGGTCTCCACAGGGGAATAAGTCATCCCTTTGTCTTGGGAGATGCAAGACGAGCCTGCATTCAATTCACTGCAGGGATATCCGGACTTCCTTCGAGTCAGAGTATCTCGGTGGCCATTCCACTGGAGGCCACAAACTCAGGGTCCCTCTCACATACCTGTAGCTGAGAGAAGCCTCCTCTTGAGGTGCTTGTGTAAAGTTGGTATTCCTCTTGAGTCGAAGCCAGGGACTAAGCTCTCATCTCGAGTTGATTTGGGGTCCACGGAGCCCTTTCTTGTTGCTCCAGTGACCTCAGGATCCCTGTAGACTTGAGACAGTGAAATTGGGTTTTTTCTGGAGTGCCATCAAGGAAATCAAGGATCCTTTCACGTTTGATGTGGAACACGGAATTGCTCTGCACGCAGTGCAGGGGAATCGGGCCTCATCTCGCAGCGAGGGGGAAGTCTCATGGTTTTTCTCGTGTTGCTGCCGGAACCTGGGGTACACACTAAAGTTACTACGGGGAGGGCCCTTCCAGACACGTGTTTGTTCAGCGAGGTCAGGACCCCTGCCTAGGTGCGAGGGACATCTCGGGATTCTCCTCGAGTCTTGGCATGGCAATAGGGACGCGTCTCCACGTGAGGCGGGAGACCCAGAGTCCCTTTCAACGTGCCACAGGGATCCTGGGACTCCTATCTATATTCTAGAGGAGTCAGGCATCGTCTCCTTTGGAAGCATTGATCTCCGCAAACCTCTCGAGTTTTCAAAGGATGTGAGGCCTCCGGTCGTGTTGAGGCAGAGGACTAGGTCTTTCTCTGTGGTCTCCACAGGGGACTCAGACATCCCTTCGTCTTGGGAGATGCAAGACGAGCCTGCATTCAATTCACTGCAGGGATATCCGGCCTTACTTCGAGTCAGAGCATCTCGGTGTCCATTCCACTTGAGGCCACAAACTCAGGGTTCCTCTCACATACCTGTAGCTGAGAGAAGCCTCCTCTTGAGGTGCTTGTGAAAAGTTGGTATTCCTCTTGAGTCGAAGCCAGGGACTAAGCTCTCATCTCGAGTTGATTTGGGGTCCACGGAGCCCTTACTTGTTGCTCCAGTGACCTCAGAATCTCTCTAGACTTGAGACAGTGATCTTGGGTTTTCTCTGAAGTGCCATCAAGGAAATCAAGGCTCCTTTCACGCTTGATGTGGAACACGGAATTGCTCTGCAGGCAGTGCAGGGGAATCGGGCCTCATCTCGCGGCGAGGGGGAAGTCTCATGGTTTTTCTCGAGTTGCGGCCGGAACCTGGGGTATATTCTCGACTTACGACGAGGAGGGCCCTTCCAGACACGTGTTTGTTCAGTGACATCAGGACTCCTGCCTAGGTGTGAGGGACACCTCGGGATTCTCCTCGAGTCTTGGCATGGCATTTGGGCCGCGTCTCCACGTGAAGCGGGAGACCCAGGTTCCCTTTCCACGTGCCACAGGGATCCTGGGACTCCTATCCATTTTCAAGAGGAGTCAGGCATCGTCTCCTTTGGAAGCATTGATCTCTGCAGACCTCTCGAGTTTTCAAAGGATGTGAGGCCTCTGGTCGCGATGAGGCGGAGGACTAGTACTTTCTCTGTCGTCTCCACAGGGGATTCAGAAATCCCTTCGTCTTGGGAGATGCAAGACGAGCCTTCATTCAATTCACTGCAGGGATATCCGGCCTTACATCGAGTCAGAGCATCTCGGTGTCCATTCCAATTGAGGCCACATAATCAGGGTCCCTCTCACATACCTGTAGCTGAGAGAAGCCTCCTCTTGAGTTGCTTGTGAAAAGTTGATATTCCTCTTGAGTCGAAGCCAGGGACTAAGCTCTCATCTCGAGTTGATTTGGGGTCCACGGAGCCCTTTCGTGTTGCTCCAGTGACCTCAGGATCCCTCTAGACTTGAAACAGTGATCTTGGGTTTTCTCTGGAGTGCCATCAAGGAAATCAAGGCTCCTTTCACGTTTGATGTGGAACACGGAATTGCTCTGCACGCAGTGCAGGGGAATCGGTCCTCATCTCGCGGCGAGGGGTAAGGCTCATGGTTTTTCTCGAGTTGCGCCGGAACCTGGGGTATATTCTCGAGTTGCGACGGGGAGGACCCTTCCAGACACGTGTTTGTTCAGCGACGTGAGGACTCCTGCCTAGGTGCGAGGAACAACTCGGGATTCTCCTCGAGTCTTGGCATGGCAATTGGGACGCGTCTCCACGTGAGGCGGGAGACCCAGGGTCCCTTTCCACGTGCCACAGGGATCGTGGGACTCCTATCCATTTTCAAGAGGAGTCAGGCATCGTCTCCTTTGAAGCCTTGATCTCCGTGGACCTCTCGAGTTTTCAAAGGATTAGAGGCCTCCGGTCGCGATGAGGCGGAGAACTAGGATTTCTCTGTGGTCTCCACAGTGGATTCAGACATCTCTTCTTCTTGGGAGATGCAAGACGAGCCTGCATTCAATTCACAGCAGGGATATCCGGCCTTACTTCGAGTCAGAGCATCACAGTGTCCATTGCACTTGAGGCCACAAACTCAGGGTTTCTCTCACATACCTGTATCTCAGAGAAGGCTCCTCTTGAGGTGCTTGTGGAAAGTTGGTATTCCTCTAGAGTAGAAGCCAGGACCGAAGCTCTCATCTCGAGTTGATTTGGGGTCCACGGAGCCCTTTCGTGTTGCTACAGTGACCTCAGGATCCCTGTAGACTTGAGACAGTGATCTTGGGTTTTCTTTGGAGTGCCATCAAGGAAATCAAGTCTAGTTTAACGTCTGATGTGGAACACGGAATTGCTCTGCACGCAGTGCAGGGGAATCGGGCCTCATCTCGCGGCGAGGGGGAAGTCTCATGGTTTTTCTCGAGAAGCGGCTGGAACCTGGGGAATATTCTCGAGTTACGACGGGGAGGGCCCTTCCAGACACGTGTTTGTTCAGCGACGTCAGGACTCCTGCCTAGGTGCGAGGGACACCTCGGTATTCTCCTCGAGTCTTGGCATGGCAATTGGGACGCGTCTCCACGTGAAGCGGGAGACCCAGGGTCCCTTTCCTCGTGTCACAGGGATCCTGGGATTCCTATCCATTTTCAAGAGGAGTCAGGCATCGTCTCCTTTGGAAGCATTGATCTCCCAGAACCTCTCGAGTTTTCAAAGGATGTGAGGCCTCCGGTCGCGATGAGGCGGAGACCTAGGTCTTTCTCTGTGGTCTCCACAGGGGATTCAGATATCCCTTCCTCTTGGGAGATGCAAGACGAGCCTGCATTCAATTCACTGCAGGGATATCCGGCCTTACTTCGAGTCAGAGCATCTCGGAGTCCATTCCACTTGAGCCCACAAACTCAGGGTCCCTCTCACATATCTGTAGCTGAGAGAAGCCTCCTCTTGAGGTGCTTGTGGAAAGTTGGTATTCCTCTTGAGTCGAAGCCAGGAACTAAGCTCTCATCTCGAGTTGATTTGGGGTCCACGGAGCCCTTTCGTGTTGCTACAGTGACGTCAGGATCCCTCTAGACTTGAGACAGTGATCTTGGGTTTTCTCTGGAGTGCCATCAAGGAAATCAAGTCTCCTTTCACGTTTGATGTGGAACACGGAATTGCTCTGCAGGCAGTGCAGGGGAATCGGGCCTCATCTCTCGGCGAGGGGGAAGTCTCATGGTTTTTCTCGAGTTGCGGCTGGAACCTGGGGTATATTCTCGAGTTACGACGGGGAGGTTCCTTCCAGACACGTGTTTGTTCAGCGACGTCAGGACTCGGGCCTAGGTGCGAGGGACACCTAGGGATTCTCCTCGAGTCTTGGCATGGCAATTGGGACGCGTCTCCACGTGAGGCGGGAGACCCAGGGTCCCTTTCCACGTGCCACAGGGATCCTGGGACTCCTATCCATTTCAAGAGGAGTCAGGCATCGTCTCCTTTGGAAGCATTGATCTGCGCGGACCGCTCGAGTTTTCAAAGGATGTGAGGCCTCCGGTCGCGATGAGGCGGAGGACTAGGTCTTTCTCTGTGGTCTCCACAGGGGATTCAGACATCCCTTCTTCTTGGGAGATGCAAGACGAGCCCGCATTCAATTCACTGCAGCGATATCCGGCCTGACTTCGAGTCAGAGCTTCTCGGTGTCCATTCCACTTGAGGCCACAAACTCAGGGTCTCTCTCACATACCTGTAGCTGAGAGAAGCCTCCTCTTGAGGTGCTTGTGGAAAGTTGGTATTCCTCTTGAGTCTAAGCCAGGGACTAAACTCTCATCTCGAGTCGATTTGGGGTCCACGGAGCCCTTTCGTGTTGCTCCAGTGACCTCAGGATCCCTCTAGACTTGAGACAGTGATCTTGGGTTTTCTCTGGAGTGCCATCAACGAAATCAAGGCTCCTTTCACGTTTGATGTGGAACACGGAATTGCTCTGCACGCAGTGCAGGGGAATCGGGCCTCATCTCGCGGCGAGGGGGAAGTCTCATGGTTTTTCTCGAGAAGCGGCTGGAACCTGGGGAATATTCTCGAGTTACGACGGGGAGGGCCCTTCCAGACACGTGTTTGTTCAGTGACGTCAGGACTCCTGCCTAGGTGCAAGGGACACCTCGGGATTCTCCTCGAGTCTTGGCATGGCAATTGGGACCCGTCTCCATGTGAGGCGGGAGACCCAGGGTCCCTTTCCACTTGCCACAGGGATCCTGGGACTCCTATCCATTTTCAAGAGGAGTCAGGCATCGTCTCCTTGGGAAGCATTGATCTCCGCAGATCTCTCGAATTTTCAAATGATGTGAGGCCTCCGGTCGCGTTGAGGCGGAGGACTAGGTCTTTCGCTGTCGTCTACACAGGGGATTCAGACATCCCTTCGTCTTGGGAAATGCAAGACGAGGCTGCATTCAATTCACTGCAGGCATATCCGGCCTTACTTTGAGTCAGAGCATCTCGGTGTCCATTCCACTTGAGGCCAGAAACTCAGTTTCCCTCTCACATACCTGTAGCTGAGAGAAGCCTCCTCTTGAGGTGCTTGTGGAAAGTTGGTATTCCTCTTGAGTCGAAGCCAGGGACTAAGCTCTCATCTCGAGTTGATTTGTGGTCCACGGAGCCCTTTCGTGTTGCTCCAGTGACCTCAGGATCCCTGTACACTTGAGACAGTGATCTTGGGTTTTCTCTGGAGTGCCATCAAGGAAATCAAGGCTCCTTTCACGTTTGATGTGGAACACGGAATTGCTCTCCACGCAGTGCAGGGGAATCGGGCCTCATCTTGCGTCGAGGGGGAAGTCTCATGGTTTTTCTCGAGTTGCGGCCGGAACCTGGGGTATATTCTCGAGTTACGACGGGGAGGTTCCTTCCAGACACGTGTTTGTTCAGCGACGTCAGGACTCCTGCCTAGGTGCGAGGGACACCTAGGGATTCTCCTCGAGTCTTGGCATGGAAATTGGGACGCGTCTCCACGTGAGGCGGGAGACCCAGGGTACCTTTCCACGTGCCACAGGGATCCTGGGAGTCCTCTCCATTTTCAAGAGGAGTCAGGCATCGATTCCTTTGGAAGAATTGATCTCCGCTGACCTCTCGATTTTTCAAAGGATGTGAGGCCTCCGGTCGCGATGAGGCGGAGGACTGAGTCTTTCTCGGTGGTCTCCACAGCAGATTCAGACATCCCTTCATCTTGGGAGATGCAAAACGAGCCTGCATTCAATTCACTGCAGGGATATCCGGCCTTACTTCGAGTCAGAGCATCCCGGTGTCCATTCCACTTGAGGTCACAAACTCAGGGTCCCTCTCACATACCTGTAACTGAGAGAAGCCTCCTCTTGAGGTGCTTGTGGATAGTTGGTATTCCTCTTGAGTCTAAGCCAGGGACTAAGCTCTCATCTCGAGTTGATTTTTGGTCCACGGAGCCCTTTCGTGTTTCTCCAGTGACCTCAGGATCCCTCTAGACTTGAGACAGTGATCTTGGGTTTTCTCTGGAGTGCCATCAAGGAAATCAAGTCTCCTTTCACGTTTGATTTGGAACACGGAATTGCTCTGCATGCAGTGCAGGGGAATCGGGGCTCATCTCGCGGCGAGGGGGTAGGCTCATTGTTTTTCTCGAGTTGCGGCCGGAACCTGGGGTATATTCTCGAGTTACGACGGGGAGGGCCCTTCCAGGCACGTGTTTGTTCAGCGATGTCAGGACTCCTGCCTAGGTGCGAGGACACCTCGCGATTCTCCTCGAGTCTTGTCAGGGCAATGGGGACGCGTCTCCACGTGAGGCGGGAGACCCAGGGTCCCTTTCCACGTGCCACAGGGATCCTGGGACTCCTATCCATTTTCAAGAGGAGTCAGGCATCGTCTCCTTTGGAAGCACTGATCTCCGTGGACCTCTCGAGCTTTCAAAGGATGTGAGTACTCCGGTCGCAATGTGGCGAGAACTAGGTCTTTCTCTGTGGTCTCCACAGGGGATTCAGACATCCCTTCGTCTTGGGAGATGGAAGACGAGCCTGCATCCAATTCACTGCAGGGATATCTGTCCTTACTTCGAGTCAGAGCATCTCGGTGTCCATTCCACTTGAGGCCAGAGATTCATGGTCCCTCTCACATACCTGTAGCTGAGAGAAGCCTCCTCTTGACGTGCTTGTTGAAAGTTGGTATTCCCCTTGAGTGAAGCCAGGGACTAAGCTCTCACCTTGAGTTGATTTGGGGTCCACGGAGCCCTTTCGTGTTGTTCCATTGACCTCAGGATCCCTCTATACTTGAGACAGTGATCTTGGGTTTTCTCTGGAGTGCCATCAAGGAAATCAAGGCTCCTTTCACGTTTGATGTGGAACACGGAATTGCTCTGCACGCAGTGCAGGGGAATCGGTACTCATCTCACGGCGAGGGGGAAGTCTTATGGTTTTTCTCTAGTTGCAGCCGGATCCTGGGGTATATTCTCGAGTTACGACGGGGGGTGCCCTTCCAGACACGTGTTTGTTCAGCGACGTCAGAACCAATGCCTACGTTCGATGGACACCTCGGTATCTCCCCGAGGCTTGGCATGGCAATTGGGATGCGTCTCCACGTGAGGTGGAAGACCTAGGCTCCCTTTCCACGTGCCACAGGGATCCTGGGACTCCTATCTATTTTCAAGAGGAGTCAGGCATCGTTTCCTTTGGAAGCATTGATCTCCGCGGACCTCTCGAATTTTCAAAGGATGTGAGGCCTTTGGTCGCGATGAGGTGGAGAACTAGTTCTTTCTCTGTGGTCTTCACAGGGGATTCAGACATCCCTTCGTCTTGGGAGATGCAAGACGAGCCTGCTTTCAATTCACTGCAGAGATATCCGGCCTTACTTCGAGTCAGAGAATCTCGGTGTCCATTCCACTTGAGGCCACAAACTCAGGGTCCCTCTCAGATACCTGTAGCTGAGAGAAGCCTCCTCTTGAGGTGCTTGTGGAAAGTTGGTATTCCTCTTGAGTCGAAGCCAGGGACTAAGCTCTCATCTCGAGTTGACTTGGTTTCCACGGAGCCCTGTCGTGTTGCTCCAGTGACCTCAGGATCCCTCTAGACTTGAGACAGTGATCTTGGGTTTTCTCTGGAGTGCCATCAAGGAAATCAAGGCTCCTTTCACGTTTGATGTGGAACACGGAATTGCTCTGCACGCAGTGCAGGGGAATCGGGCCTCATCTCGCGGCGAGGGGGAAGTCTAATGGTTTTTCTCGAGTTGCAGCCGGAACCTGGGGTATATTCTCGAGTTACGACGGGGAGGGCCCTTCCAGACACGTGTTTGTTCAGCGAAGTGAGGACTCCTGCCTAGGAGCGAGGGACACCTCGGGATTCTCCTCGAGTCTTGGCATGGAAATTGGGACGCGTCTCCACGTGAGGCGGGAGACCCAGGGTCCCTTTCCACGAGCCACAGGGATCCTGGGACTCCTATCCATTTTCAAGAGGAGTCAGGCATCGTCTCCTTTGGAAGCATTGATCTCCGCGGACCTCTCGAGTTTTCAAAGTATGTGAGGCCTCCGGTCGCGATGAGGCGGAGGACTAGTTCTTTCTCTGTGTTCTCCACAGGGGATTCAGACATCCCTTCATCTTTGGAGATGCAAGACGAGCCTGCATTCAATTCACTGCAGGGATATCCGGCCTTACTTCGAGTCAGAGCATCTCGGTGTGCATTCGACTTGAGGCCACAAACTCAGGGTCCCTCTCACATACCTTTAGCTGAGAGAAGCCTCCTCTTGAGGTGCTTGTGAAAAGTTGGTATTCCTCTTGAGTCGAAGCCAGGGACTAAGCTCTCATCTCGAGTTGATTTGGGGTCCACGGAGCCCTTTCGTGTTGCTCCAGTGACCTCAGGATCCCTCTAGACTTGAGACAGTGATCTTGGGTTTTCTCTGGAGTGCCATCAAGGAAATCAATGCTCCTTTCACGTTTGATGTGGAACTCGGAATTGATCTGCACGCAGTGCAGGAAAATCGGGCCTCATCTCGCGGCGAGGGGGAAGTCTCATGGTTTTTCTCGAGTTGCGGCCGGAACCTGGGGTATATTCTCGAGTTACGACGGGGAGGTCCCTTCGAGACACGTGTTTGTTCAGCGACGTCAGGACTCCGGACTAGGTGCGAGGGACACCTCGGGATTCTCCTCGAGTCTTGGCATGGCAATTGGGACGCGTCTCCACGTGAGGAGGGAGACCCAGTGTCCCTTTCCACGTGCCACAGGGATCCTGGGACTCCTATCCATTTTCAAGAAGAGTCAGACATCGTCTCCTTTGGAAGCATTGACCTCAGCAGACCTCTCGAGTTTTCAAAGGATGTGATGCCTCCGGTCTCGATGAGGCGGAGGACTAGGTCTTTCTCTGTGGTCTCCAAAAGGGATTCAGACATCCCTTCCTCTTGGGAGATGCAAGACAAGCCTGCATTCAATTAACTACTGGGATATCCGGCCTTACTTCGAGTCAGAGCATCTCGGTGTCCATTCCACTTGAGGCCACAAACTAAGGGTCCCTCTCACACACCTGTAACTGAGAGAAGCCTCCTCTTGAGGTGCTTGTGGAAAGTTGGTATTCCTCTTGAGTCGAAGCCAGGGACTAAGCTCTCATCTCGAGTAGATTTGGGGTCCACGGAGCCCTTTCGTGTTGCTCCAGTGACCTCAGGATCCCTCTAGACTTGAGACAGTGATCTTTTGTTTTCTCTGGAGTGCCATCAAGGAAATCAACGCTCCTTTCACGTTTGATGTGGAACAAGGAATTGCTCTGCACGCAGTGCAGTGGAATCGGGCCTCATCTCGCGGCGAGGGGGAAGTCTCATGGTTTTTCGCCACTTGTGCCCAGAACCTGGGGTATATTTTCGAGTTACGACGGGGGGGGGCCCTTCCAGACACGTGTTTGTTCAGCGAAGTCAGGAATCCTGCCTAGGTGCGAGGGATAACTCGGGATTCTCCTCGAGTCTTGGCATGGCCATTGGGACGCGTCTCCACGTGAGGCGGAAGACCCAGGGTCCCTTTCCACGTGCCACAGTGATCCTGGTACTCCTATCCATTTTCAAGAGTAGTCGGGCATCGTCTCCTATGGGAGCATTGATCTCCGCGGACCTCTCTAGTTTTCAAAGGATGTGAGGCCTCCGGTCGCGATAAGGCGGAGAACTAGGTCTTTCTCTGTGGTCTCCACAGGGGATTCAGACTTCCCTTCGTCTTGGGAGATGCAAGACGAGCCTGCCTTCAATTCACTGCAGGGATATCCGGCCTTACTTCGAGTCAGAGGATCTCAGTGTCCATTCCACTTGAGGCAACAAACTCGGGGTCCCTCTCACATACCTGTAGCTGAGAGAAGCCTCCTCTTGAGGTGCTTGTGGAAAGGTCGTATTCTTCTTGAGTCGAAGCCAGGGACTAAGCTCTCATCTCCAGTTGATTTGGGGTCCACGGAGCCCTTTCGTGTTGCTACAGTGACCTCAGGATCCCTCTAGACATGAGACAGTGATCTTGGGTTTTCTCTGGAGTGCCATCAAGGAAATCAAGGCTCCTTTCACGTTTGATGTGGAACACGGAATTGCTCTGCACGCAGTGCAGGGGAATCGGACCTCATCTCGCAGCGAGGGGGAAGTCTCATGGTTTTTATCGAGTTGCGCCCGGAACCCTCGGTATATTCTCGAGTTACGACCGGGAGGGCCCTTCCAGACACGTGTTTGTTCAGCGACGTAGGTACTCCTGCCTAGGTGCGAGGGACACCTCGGTATTCTCCTCGAGTCTTGGCATGGAAATTGGGACGCGTCTCCACGTGAGGCGGGAGGCCCAGGGTCCCTTTCCACGTGGCACAGGGATCCTGGGACTCCTATCCATTTTCAAGAGGAGTCAGGCATCGTCTCCTTTGGAAGCATTGATCTCCGCGGACCTCTCGATTTTTCAAAGGATGTGATGTCTCCGGTCGCGATGAGGCAGAGGACTAGGTCTTTCTCTGTCGTCTCCACAGGGGATTCAGACATTCCTTCGTCTTGGGAAATGCAAGACGAGCCTGCATTCAATTCACTGCAGGGATATCCGGCCTTAATTCGAGTCAGAGCATCTCGGTGTGCATTCGACTTGAGGCCACAAACTCAGGGTCCCTCTCACATACCTGTAGCTGAGAGAAGCCTCCTCTTGAGGTGCTTGTGGAAAGTTGGTATTCCTCTTGAGTCGAAGCCAGGGACTAAGCTCTCATCTCGAGTTGATTTGGGGTCCACGGAGCCCTTTCGTGTTGCTCCAGTGACCTCAGGATCCCTCTAGACTTGAGACAGTGATCTTGGGTTTTCTCTGGAGTGCCATCAAGGAAATCAACGCTACTTTCACGTTTGATGTGGAACAGGGAATTGATCTGCACGCAGTGCAGGAAAATCGGGGCTCATCTCGCGGCGAGGGGGAAGTCTCATGGTTTTTCTCGAGTTGCGGCCAGAACCTGGGGTATATTCTCGAGTTACGTCGGGAGGGCCCCTTCGAGACACGTGTTTGTTCAGCGACGTCAGGACTCCTGCCTAGGTGCGAGGGACACCTCGGGATTCTCCTCGAGTCTTGGCATGGCAATTGGGATGCGTCTCCACGTGAGGAGGGAGACCCAGTGTCCCTTTCCACGTGCCACAGGGATCCTGGGACTCCTATCCATTTTCAAGAAGAGTCAGACATCGTCTCCTTTGGAAGCATTGACCTCAGCAGACCTCTCGAGTTTTCAAAGGATGTGATGCCTCCGGTCTCGATGAGGCGGAGGACTAGGTCTTTCTCTGTGGTCTCCACAAGGGATTCAGACATCCCTTCGTCTTGGGAGATGGAAGACGAGCCTGCATTTAATTCACTGCAGGGATATCTGGCCTTACTTCGAGTCAGAGCATCTCGGTGTCCATTCGACTTGAGGCCACAAACTCAGGGTCCCTCTCACATACCTGTAGCTGAGAGAAGCCTCCTCTTGAGGTGCTTGTGGAAAGTTGGTATTCCACTTGAGTCGAAGCCAGGGACTAAGCTCTCATCTCGAGTTGATTTGGGGTCCACGGAGCCCTTTCCCGTTGCTCCAGAGACCTCAGGATCCCTCTAGACTTGAGACAGGGATCTTGGGTTTTCTCTGGAGTGCCATCAAGGAAATCAAGGCTCCTTTCACGTTTGATGTGGAACACGGAATTGCTCTGCATGCAGTGCAGGGGAATCGGGCCTCATTTCGCGCCGAGGGGGAAGTCTCATGGTTTTTCTCGAGTTGCGGCCGGAACCTGGGGTATATTCTCAACTTCCGACGGGGAGGGCCCTTCCAGACACGTGTTTGTTCAGCGACGTCAGGACTCCTGCCTAGGTGCGAGGAACACCTCGGTATTCTCCTCGAGTCTTGGCATGGCAATTGGGACGCGTCTCCACGTGAGGCGGGAGACCCAGGGTCCCTTTCCACGTGCCACAGGGATCCTGGGACTCCTATCCATTTTCAAGAGGAGTCAGGCATCGTCTCCTTTGGAAGCATTGATCTCCGCGGACCTCTCGAGTTTTTAAAGGATGTGAGGCCTCCGGTCCCGATGAGGCGGAGAACTAGGTCTTTCTCTGTGGTCTCCACAGGGGATTCAGACATCCCTTCGTCGTGGGAGATGCAAGACGAGCCTGCATTCAATTCACTGCTGGGATCTCCGCCCTTACTTCTAATCAGTGCATCTCGTTGTCCATTCCACTTGAGGCCACAAACTCAGGGTCCCTGTCACATACCTGTGGCTTAGAGAAGACTCCTCTTGAAGTGCTTGTGGAAAGTTGGAATTCCTCTTGAGTCGAAGCCAGGGACTAAGCTCTCATCTCGAGTAGATTTGGGGTCCACGGAGCCCTGTCGTGTTGCTCCAGTGACCTCAGGATCCCTCTAGACTTGAGACAGTGATCTTTTGTTTTCTCTGGAGTGCCATCAAGGAAATCAACGCTCCTTTCACGTTTGATGTGGAACAAGGAATTGCTCTGCACGCAGTGCAGGGGAATCGGGCCTCATCTCGCGGCGAGGGGGAAGTCTCATGGTTTTTCGCCACTTGTGCCCAGAACCTGGGGTATATTTTCGAGTTACGACGGGGGGGGGGGGCCTTCCAGACACGTGTTTGTTCAGCGAAGTTAGGACTCCTGCCTAGGTGCGAGGGACACCTCGGGATTCTCCTCGAGTCTTGGCATGGCCATTGGGACGCGTCTCCACGTGAGGCGGGAGACCCAGGGTCCCTTTCCACGTGCCACAGGGATCCTGGGACTCCTATCCATTTTCAAGAGGAGTCAGGCATCGCCTCCTTTGGAAGCATTGATCTCCATGGACCTCTCGAGTTTTCAAAGGATGTGAGGCCTCCGGTCGCGATGAAGCGGAGGACTAGGTCTTTCTCTGTGGTCTCCACAGGGGATTCAGACATCCCTTCGTCTTGGGAGATGCAAGCCGAACCTGAATTCAGTTCACTGCAGGGATATCCAGCCTTAGTTCGAGTCAGAGCATCTCGGTGTCCATTCTACTTGAGGCCACAAACTCTGGGGCCCTCTCACATAGCTGTAGCTGAGAGAAGCCTCCTCTTGAGGTGATTGTGGAAATTTGGTGTTACTCTTGAGTCGAAGCCAAGGACTAAGCTCTCATCTCGAGTTGATTTGGTGTCCACGGAGCCCTTTCGTGTTACTCCAGTGACCTCAGGATCCCTCTAGACTTGAGACAGTGATCTTGGGTTTTCTCTGGAGTGCCATCAAGGAAATCAAGGCTCCTTTCATTTTTGATGTGGAACACGGAATTGCTCTGCACGCAGTGCAGGGGAATTGGCCCTCATGTCGCGGCGAGGGGGAAGTCTCATGGTTTTTCTCGAGTTGCGGCAGGAACCTGGGGTATATTCTCGAGTTACGACGGGGAGGGCCCTTCCAGACACGTGTTTGTTCAGCGACGTCAGGACTCCTGCCTAGGTGCGAGGGACACCTCGGGATTCTCCTCGAGTCTTGGCATGGCAATTGGGACGCGTCTCCACGTGAGTCGGGAGACCAAGGGCCCCTTTCCATGTACCACAGGGATCCTGGGACTCCTATCCATTTTCAAGAGGAGTCAGGCATCGTCTCCTTTGGAAGCATTGATCTCCGCGGACCTCTCGAGTTTTCAAAGGATGTGAGGCCTCCGTTCGCGTTGAGGCGTAGGACTAGGTCTTTCTCTGTGGTCTCCACAGGGGATTCAGACAACCCTTCGTCTTGGGTGATTCAAGACGAGCCTGCATTCAATTCACTGCAGGGATATCCGGCCTTACTTCGAGTCAGAGCATCTCGGTGTCCATTTCACTTGAGGCCACAAACTCAGGGTCCCTCTCACATACCTGTAGCTGAGAGAAGCCTCCTCTTGAGGTGCTTGTGGAAAGTTGATATTCCTCTTGATTCGAAGCCAGGGACTAAGCTCTCATCTCGAGTTGATTTGGGGTCCACGGAGCCCTTTCGTGTTGCTCCAGTGACCGCAGGATCCCTCTAGACTTGAGACAGTGATCTTGGGTTTTCTCTGGAGTGCCATCAAGGACATCAAGGCTCCTTTCACGTTTGATGTGGAACACCGAATTGCTCTGCACGCAGTGCAGGGGAATCGGGCATTATCTCGCGGCGAATGGGAAGTCTCATGGTTTTTCTCGAGTTGCGGCGGGAACCTGGGGTATATTCTCGAGTTACGACGGGGAGGGCCGTTCCAGACAAGTGTTTGTTCAGCGACGTCAGGACTTCTGCCTTGGTGCGAGGGACACCTCGGGATTCTCCTCGAGTATTGGCATGGCCTTTGGGACGCGTCTCCACGTGAGGCGGAAACCCAGGGTCCCTTTCCACGTGCCAAAGGGATCCTGGGACTCCTATCCATTTTCAAGAAGAGTCAGGCATCGTCTCCTTTGGAAGCATTGATCTCCGCGGACCTCTCGAGTTTTCAAAGGATATGAGGCCTCTGGTCGCGATGAATCGGAGAACTAGGACTTTCTCTGTGGTCTCCACTGGGGATTCAGACATCCCTTCATCTTGGGAGATGCAAGACGAGCCTGCATTCAATTCACTGCAGGGATATCCGGCCTTACTTCGAGTCAGAGCATCTCGGTGTCCATTCCACTTGAGGCCACAACCTCAGGGTCCTCTCACATACCTGTAGTTGAGAGAAGCCTCCTCTTGAGGTGCTTGTGGAAAGTTGGTATTCCTCTTGAGTCGAAGCCAGGGACTAAGCTCACATCTCGAGTTGATTTGGGGTCCACGGAGCCCTTTCTTGTATCTCCTGTGACCTGAGGATCCCTCTAGACTTGAGACAGTGATCTTGGGTTTTCTCTGGAGTGCCATCAAGGAAATCAAGTCTCCTTTCACGTTTGATGTGGAACACGGAATTGCTCTGCACGCAGTGCAGGTGAATCGGGCCTTATCTCGCGGCGAATGGGAAGTCTCATGGTTTTTCTCGAGTTGCGGCCGGAACCTGGGGTATATTCTCGAGTTACGATGGGGAGGGCCCTTCCAGACACGTGTTTGTTCAGCGACGTCAGGAGTTCTGCCTAGGTGCGAGGGACACCTCGGGATTCTCCTCGAGTCTTGGCATGGCAATTGGGACGCGTCTCCACGTGAGGCAGGAGACCCAGGGTCCCTTTCCACGTGCCACAGGGATCCTGGGACTCCTATCCACTTTCAAGAGGAGTCAGGCATTGTCTCCTTTGGAAGCATTGATCTCCTCGGACCTCTCGAGTTTTCATAGATGTGAGGCCTCCGTTGGCGTTGAGGCGGAGGACTAGGTCTTTCTCTGTGGTCTCCACAGGGGATTCAGACATCCCTTCGTCTTGGGAGATGCAAGACGAGCCTGCATTCAATTCACTGCAGGGATATCCGGCCTTACTTCGAGTCAGAGCATCTCGGTGTCCATTCCACTTGAGGCCACAAACTCAGGGTCCCTCTCACATACCTGTAGCTGAGAGAAGCCTCCTCTTGAGGTGCTTGTGGAAAGTTGGTATTCCCCTTGAGTCGAAGCCAGGGACTAAGCTCTCATCTCGAGTTGATTTGGGGTCCACGGATCCCTTTCGTGTTGCTCCAGTGACCTCAGGATCCCTCTAGACTTGAGCCAGTGATCTTGGGTTTTCTCTGGAGTGCCATCAAGGAAATCAAGGCTCCTTTCACGATTGATGTGGAACACGGAATTGCTCTGCACGCAGTGCAGGGGATTCGGGCCTCATCTCTCGGCGACGGGGAACTCTCATGGTTTTTCTCGAGTTGCGGCCGGAACCTGGGGTATATTCTCGAGTTACGACGGGGAGGGCCCTTCCAGACACGTGTTTGTTCAGCGAAGTCAGGACTCCTGCCTAGGTGCGAGGGATACCTCGGGATTCTCCTCTAGTCTTGGCATGGCAATTGGGACGCGTCTCCACGTGAGGCGGGAGACCCAGGGTCCCTTTCCACGTGCCACAGGGATCCTGGGACTCCTATCCACTTTCAAGAGGAGTCAGGCATCGACTCCTTTGGAAGCATTGATCTCCGTGGACCTCTCGAGTTTTCAAAGGGTGTGAGGCCTCCGGTCGCGATGAGGCGGAGAATTAGGTCTTTCTCTATGGTCTCCACAGGGGATTCAGATATCCCTTCCTCTTGGGAGATGCAAGACGAGCCTGCATTCAATTCACTGCAGGGATATCCTGCCTTACTTCGAGTCAGAGCATCTCGGTGTCCATTCCACTTGAGGCCACAATTTCAGGGTCCCTCTAACATACTTGTAGCTGAAGGAAGCCTCCTCTTGAGGGGCTTGTGGAAAGTTCGTATTCCTCTTGAGTCGAAGCCAGGGACTAAGCTCTCATCTCAAGTTGATTTGGGGTCCACGGAGCCCTTTCCTTTTGCTCCAGTGACCTTATGATCCTTCTAGACTTGAGACAGTGATCTTGGGTTTTCTCTGGAGTGCCATCAAGGAAATCAAGGCTCCTTTCACGTTTGATGTGGAACTAGGAATTGCTCTGCACGCAGTGCAGGGGAATTGGGCCTTATCTCGCGGCGAATGGGAAGTCTCATGGTTTTTCTCGAGTTGCGGCCGGAACCTGGGGTATATTCTCGAGTTACGACGGGGAGGGCCCTTCCAGACACGTGTTTGTTCAGCGACGTCAGGACTTCTGCCTAGGTGCGAGGGAAACCTCGGGATTCTCCTCGAGTCTTGGCATGGCAATTGGGACGCGTCTCCACCTGAGGCGGGAGACCCAGTGTCCCTTTCCACGTGCCACAGGGATCCTGGGACTCCTATCCATTTTCAAGAGGAGTCAGGCATCGTATCATTTGGAAGTATTGATCTCCGCGGACCTCTCGAGTTTTCAAAGGATATGAGGCCTCCGGTTGCGTTGAGGTGGAGGACTAGGTCTTTCTCTGTGGTCTCCACAGGGGATTCAGACAACCCTTCGTCTTGGGAGATGCAAGACGAGCCTGCATTCAATTCACTGCAGGGATATCCGGCCTTACTTCGAGTCAGAGCATCTCGGTGTCCTTTCCACTTGAGGCCACAAACTCATGGTCCCTCTCACATACCTGTAGCTGAGAGAAGCCTCCTCTTGAGGTGCTTTGGAGAGTTGGTATTCCTCTTGCGTCGAAGCCAGGGACTAAGCTCTCATCTCGAGTTGATTGGGGGTCCACGGAGCCCTTTCCTGTTGCTCCAGTGACCTCAGGATCCCTCTAGACTTGAGACAGTGATCTTGGGTTTTCTCTGGAGTGCCATCAAGGAAATCAAGGCTCCTTTCACGTTTTATGTGGAACACGGAATTGCTCTGCACGCAGTGCAGGGGAATCGGGCCTCATCTCTCGGCGAGGGCGAAGTCTCAT
Source organism: Dama dama (assembly GCF_033118175.1). Lineage (NCBI taxonomy): Eukaryota > Metazoa > Chordata > Mammalia > Artiodactyla > Cervidae > Dama > Dama dama. The sequence goes on from NW_026870910.1 coordinate 4,991,289, forward strand.
GGTTTTTCTCAAGTTGCGGCCAGAACCTGGGGTATATTCTCGAGTTACGACAGGGAGGGCCCTTCCAGACACGTGTTTTTTCAGCGACGTCAGGACTCCTGCCTAGGTGCGAGGGACTCCTCGGGATTCTCCTCGAGTCTTGGCATGGCAATTGGTACTCGTCTCCAAGTGAGGCGGGAGACCCAGTGTCCCTTTCCACGTGCCACAGGGATCCTGGGACTCCTATCCATTTTCGAGAGGAGTCAGGCATCGTCGCCTTTGGAAGCATTGATCTCCGCGGAACTCTCGAGTTTTGAAAGGACGTGAGGCCTCCGGTCGCGATGAGGCGGAGAACTAGGTCTTTCTCTGTGGTCTCCACAGGGGATTCAGACATCCCTTCGTCTTGGGAGATGCAAGACGAGCCTGCATTCAATTCACTGCAGGGATATCCGGCCTTACTTCGAGTCAGAGCATCTCGGTTTCCATTCCACTTGAGGCCACAAACTCAGGGTCCCTCTCACATACCTGTAGCTGAGAGAAGCCTCCTCTTGAGGTGCTTGTGGAAAGTTGGTATTCCTCTTGAGTCGAAGCCAGGTACTAAGCTCTCATCTCGAGTTGATTTGGGGTCCACGGAGCCCTTTCGTGTTGCTCCAGTGACCTCAGGATCCCTCTAGACTTGAGACAGTGAACCTGGGTTTTCTCTGGAGTGCCATCAAGGAAATCAAGGCTCCTTTCACGTTTGATGTGGACCTCGGAATTGCTCTGCACGCAGTGCAGGGGAATCGGGCCTCATTTCGCGGCGAGGGGGAAGTCTCATGGTTTTTCTCGAGTTGCGGCCGGAACCTGGGGTATATTCTCGAGTTACGACGGGGAGGGCCCTTCCAGACACGTGTTTGTTCAGCGACGTCAGGACTCCTGCCTAGGTGCGAGGGACACCTCGGGATTCTCCTCGAGTATTGGCATGGCAATTGGGACGCGCATCCACGTGACGCGGGAGACCCAGGGTCCCTTTCCACGTGGCACAGGGATCCTGGGACTCCTATCCATTTTCAAGAGGAGTCAGGCATCCTCTCCTTTGGAAGCATTGATCTCTGCAGACCTCTCGAGTTTTCAAAGGATGTGAGGCCTCCGGTCACGATGAGGCGGAGGACTAGGTCTTTCTCTGTGGTCTCCACAGGGGATTCAGACATCCCTTCGTCTTGGGAGATGCAAGACGAGCCTGCATTCAATTCACTGCAGGGATATCCGGCCTTACTTCGAGTCAGAGCATCTCGGTGTCCATTCCACTTGAGGCCACAAACTTAGGGTCCCTTTCACAAACCTGTAGTTGAGAGAAGCCTCCTCTTGAGGTGCTTGTGGAAATTTGGTATTCCTCTTGAGTCGAAGCCAGGGACTAAGCTCTCATCTCGAGTTGATTTTGGGTCCACGGAGCACTTTCGTGTTGCTCCAGTGACCTCAGGATCCCTCTAGACTTGAGACAGTGATCTTGGGATTTCTCTGGAGTGCCATCAAGGAAATCAAGGCTCCTTTCACGTTTGATGTGGAACACGGAATTGCTCTGCATGCACTGCAGGGGAATCGGTCCTCAACTCCCGGCGAGGGGGAATTCTCATGGTTTTTCTCGAGTTGCGGCCGGAACCTGGGGTATATTCTCGAGTTACAACGGGGAGTGCCCTTCCAGACACGTGTTAGTTCAGCGACGTCAGGACTCCTTCCTAGGAGCGAGGGACATCTCGGGATTCTCCTCGAGTCTTGGCATGGCAATTGGGACGCGTCTCCACGTGAGGCGGGAGACCCAGGGTCCCTTTCCATGTGCCACAGGGATCCTGGGACTCCTATCCATTTTCAAGAGGAGTCAGGCATCGTCGCCTTTGGAAGCATTGATCTCCGCGGACCTCTCGAGTTTTCAAAGGATGTGAGGCCTCCGATCGCGATGGGGCGGAAAATTAGGTCTATCTCTGTGGTCTCCACAGGGGATTCAGACATCCCTTCGTCTTGGGAGATGCAAGACGAGCCTGCATTCAATTCACTGCAGGAATATTCGGCCTTACTTCGAGTCAGAGCATCTCGGTGTCCATTCCACTTGAGGCCACAAACTCAGGGTCCCTCTCACATACCTGTAGCTGAGACAAGCCTCCTCTTGAGGTGCTTGTGGAAAGTTGGTATTCCTCTTGAGACGAAGCCAGGGACTAAGCTCTCATCTCGAGTTGATTTGGGGTCCACGGAGCCCTTTCGTGTTGCTCCAGTGACCTCAGGATCCCTCTAGACTTGCGACAGTGATCTTGGGTTTTCTCTGGAGTGCCATCAAGGAAATCAAGGCTCCTTTCACGTTTGATGTGGAACTCGGAATTGCTCTGCACGCAGTGCAGGGGAATCGGGCCTCATCTCGCGGCGAGGGGGAAGTCTCATGGTTTTTCTCGAGTTGCGGCCGGAACCTGTGGTATATTCTCGAGTTACGACGGGGAGGGCCCTTCCAGACACGTGTTTGTTCAGCGACGTCAGGACTCCTGCCTAGGTGTGAGGGACACCTCGGGATTCTCCTCGAGTCTTGGCATGGCATTTGGGACGCGTCTCCACATGAGGCGGGAGAACCAGCGTCCCTTTCCCCGTGCCACAGGGATCCTGGGACTCCTATCCATTTTCAAGAGGAGTCAGGCATCTTCTCCTTTGGAAGCATTGATCTCCGCGGAACTCTCGAGTTTTCAAAGGATGTGAGGCCTCCGCTCGCGATTAGGCGGAGGACTAGGTCTTTCTCTGTGGTCTCCACAGGGGATTCAGACATCCCTTCGTCTTGGGAGATGCAAGACAAGCCTGCATTCAATTCACTGCAGGGATATCCGGCCTTACTTCTAGTCAGAGCATCTCGGTGTCCATTCCACTTGAGGCCACAAACTCAGGGTCCCTCTCACATACCTGTAGCTGAGACAAGCCTCCTCTTGATGTGCTTTTGGAAAGTTGGTATTCCTCTTGAGTCGAAGCCAGGGACTAAGCTCTCATCTCGAGTTGATTTGGGGTCCACGGAGCCCTTGCGTGTTGTTCCAGTGACCTCAGGATCCCTCTAGACTTGAGACAGTGATCTTGGGTTTTCTTTGGAGTGCCATCAAGGAAATCAAGGCTCCTTTCACGTTTGATGTGGACCTCGGAATTGCTCTGCACGCAGTGCAGGGGAATCGGGCCTCATTTCGCGGCGAGGGGGAAGTCTCATGGTTTTTCTCGAGTTGCGGCCGGAACCTGGGGTATATTCTCGAGTTACGACGGGGAGGGCCCTTCCAGACACGTGTTTGTTCAGCGACGTCAGGACTCCTGCCTAGGTGCGAGGGACACCTCGGGATTCTCCTCGAGTATTGGCATGGCAATTGGGACGCGCATCCACGTGACGCGGGAGACCCAGGGTCCCTTTCCACGTGCCACAGGGATCCTGGGACTCCTATCCATTTTCAAGAGGAGTCAGGCATCCTCTCCTTTGGAAGAATTGATCTCTGCAGACCTCTCGAGTTTTCAAAGGATGTGAGGCCTCCGGTCACGATGAGGCGGAGGACTAGGTCTTTCTCTGTGGTCTCCACAGGGGATTCAGACATCCCTTCGTCTTGGGAGATGCAAGACGAGCCTGCATTCAATTCACTGCAGGGATATCCGGCCTTACTTCGAGTCAGAGCATCTCGGTGTCCATTCCACTTGAGGCCACAAACTTAGGGTCCCTTTCACAAACCTGTAGTTGAGAGAAGCCTCCTCTTGAGGTGCTTGTGGAAATTTGGTATTCCTCTTGAGTCGAAGCCAGGGACTAAGCTCTCATCTCGAGTTGATTTTGGGTCCACGGAGCACTTTCGTGTTGCTCCAGTGACCTCAGGATCCCTCTAGACTTGAGACAGTGATCTTGGGATTTCTCTGGAGTGCCATCAAGGAAATCAAGGCTCCTTTCACGTTTGATGTGGAACACGGAATTGCTCTGCATGCACTGCAGGGGAATCGGTCCTCAACTCGCGGCGAGGGGGAATTCTCATGGTTTTTCTCGAGTTGCGGCCGGAACCTGGGGTATATTCTCGAGTTACAACGGGGAGGGCCCTTCCAGACACGTGTTAGTTCAGCGACGTCAGGACTCCTTCCTAGGAGCGAGGGACATCTCGGGATTCTCCTCGAGTCTTGGCATGGCAATTGGGACGCGTCTCCACGTGAGGCGGGAGACCCACGGTCCCTTTCCATGTGCCACAGGGATCCTGGGACTCCTATCCATTTTCAAGAGGAGTCAGGCATCGTCGCCTTTGGAAGCATTGATCTCTGCGGACCTCTCGAGTTTTCAAAGGATGTGAGGCCTCCGATCGCGATGGGGCGGAAAATTAGGTCTATCTCTGTGGTCTCCACAGGGGATTCAGACATCCCTTCGTCTTGGGAGATGCAAGACGAGCCTGCATTCAATTCACTGCAGGAATATTCGGCCTTACTTCGAGTCAGAGCATCTCGGTGTCCATTCCACTTGAGGCCACAAACTCAGGGTCCCTCTCACATACCTGTAGCTGAGAGAAGCCTCCTCTTGAGGTGCTTGTGGAAAGTTGGTATTCCTCTTGAGTCAAAGCCAGGGACTAAGCTCTCATCTCGAGTTGATTTGGGGTCCACGGAGCCCTTTCGTGTTGCTCCAGTGACCTCAGGATCCCTCTAGACTTGCGACAGTGATCTTGGGTTTTCTCTGGAGTGCCATCAAGGAAATCAGGGCTCCTTTCACGTTTGATGTGGAACTCGGAATTGCTCTGCACGCAGTGCAGGGGAATCGGGCCTCATCTCGCGGCGAGGGGGAGGTCTCATGGTTTTTCTCGAGTTGCGGCCGGAACCTGGGGTATATTCTCGAGTTACGACGGGGAGGGCCCTTCCAGACACGTGTTTGTTCAGCGACGTCAGGACTCCTGCCTAGGTGTGAGGGACACCTCGGGATTCTCCTCGAGTCTTGGCATGGCATTTGGGACGCGTCTCCACATGAGGCGGGAGAACCAGCGTCCCTTTCCACGTGCCACAGGGATCCTGGGACTCCTATCCATTTTCAAGAGGAGTCAGGCATCTTCTCCTTTGGAAGCATTGATCTCCGCGGAACTCTCGAGTTTTCAAAGGATGTGAGGCCTCCGCTCGCGATTAGGCGGAGGACTAGGTCTTTCTCTGTGGTCTCCACAGGGGATTCAGACATCCCTTCGTCTTGGGAGATGCAAGACGAGCCTGCATTCAATTCACTGCAGCGATATCCGGCCTTACTTCGAGTCAGAGCATCTCGGTGTCCATTCCACTTGAGGCCACAAACTCAGAGTCCCTCTCACATACCTGTAGCTGAGAGAAGCCTCCTCTTGATGTGCTTGTGGAAAGTTGGTATTCCTCTTGAGTCGAAGCCAGGGACTAAGCTCTCATCTCGAGTTGATTTGGGGTCCACGGAGCCCTTGCGTGTTGTTCCAGTGACCTCAGGATCCCTCTAGACTTGAGACAGTGATCTTGGGTTTTCTCTGGAGTGCCATCAAGGAAATCAAGGCTCCTTTCACGTTTGATGTGGAACACGGAATTGCTCTGCATGCAGTGCAGGGGAATCGGGCCTCATCTCGCGGCAAGGGGGAATTCTCATGGTTTTTCTCGAGTTGCGGCCGGAACCTGGGGTATATTCTCGAGTTACGACGGCGAGGGCCCTTCCAGACACGTGTTTGTTCAGCGACGTCAGGACTCCTGCCTAGGTGCGAGGGACATCTCGGGATTCTCCTCGAGTCTTGGCATGGCAATTGGGATGCGTCTCCACGTGAGGCGGGAGACCCAGGGTCCCTTTTCACGTGCCACAGTGATCCTGGGACTCCTATGCATTTTCAATAGGAGTCAGGCATCGTCTCCTTTGGAAGCATTGATCTCTGCAGACCTCTCGAGTTTTCAAAGGATGTGAGGACTCCGGTCACGATGAGGGGGAGGACTAGGTCTTTCTCTGTGGTCTCCACAGGGGATTCAGACATCCCTTCGTCTTGGGAGATGCAAGACGAGCCTGCATTCAATTCACTGCAGGGATATCCAGCCTTACTTCGAGTCAGAGCATCTCGGTTTCCATTCCACTTGAGGCCACAAACTTAGGGTCCCGCTCACAAACCTGTGGTTGAGAGAAGCCTCCTCTTGGGGTGCTTGTGGAAAGTTGGTATTCCTCTTGAGTCGAAGCCAGGTACTAAGCTCTCATCTCGAGTTGATTTGGGGTCCACGGAGCCCTTTCGTGTTGCTCCAGTGACCTCAGGATCCCTCTAGACTTGAGACAGTGAACCTGGGTTTTTTCTGGAGTGCCATCAAGGAAATCAAGGCTCCTTTCACGTTTGATGTGGACCTCGGAATTGCTCTGCACGCAGTGCAGGGGAATCGGGCCTCATTTCGCGGCGAGGGGGAAGTCTCATGGTTTTTCTCGAGTTGCGGCCGGAACCTGGGGTATATTCTCGAGTTACGACGGGGAGGGCCCTTCCAGACACGTGTTTGTTCAGCGACGTCAGGACTCCTGCCTAGGTGTGAGGGACACCTCGGGATTCTCCTCGAGTCTTGGCATGGCATTTGGGACGCGTCTCCACATGAGGCGGGAGACCCAGCGTCCCTTTCCACGTGCCACAGGGATCCTGGGACTCCTATCCATTTTCAAGAGGAGTCAAGCATCGTCTCCTTTGGAAGCATTGATCTCCGCGGAACTCTCGAGTTTTCAAAGGATGTGAGGCCTCCGCTCGCGATTAGGCGGAGGACTAGGTCTTTCTCTGTGGTCTCCACAGGGGATTCAGACATCCCTTCGTCTTGGGAGATGCAAGACGAGCCTGCATTCAATTCACTGCAGCGATATCCGGCCTTACTTCGAGTCAGAGCATCTCGGTGTCCATTCCACTTGAGGCCACAAACTCAGAGTCCCTCTCACATACCTGTAGCTGAGAGAAGCCTCCTCTTGATGTGCTTGTGGAAAGTTGGTATTCCTCTTGAGTCGAAGCCAGGGACTAAGCTCTCATCTCGAGTTGATTTGGGGTCCACGGAGCCCTTGCGTGTTGTTCCAGTGACCTCAGGATCCCTCTAGACTTGAGACAGTGATCTTGGGTTTTCTCTGGAGTGCCATCAAGGAAATCAAGGCTCCTTTCACGTTTGATGTGGAACACGGAATTGCTCTGCACGCAGTGCAGGGGAATCGGGCCTCATCTCGCGGCAAGGGGGAATTCTCATGGTTTTTCTCGACTTGCGGCCGGAACCTGGGTATATTCTCGAGTTACGACGGCGAGGTCCCTTCCAGACACGTGTTTGTTCAGCGACGTCAGGACTCCTTCCTAGGTGCGAGGGACATCTCGGGATTCTCCTCGAGTCTTGGCATGGCAATTGGGACTCGTCTCCACGTGAAGCGGGAGACCCAGTGTCCCTTTCCATGTGCTACAGGGATCCTAGGACTCCTATCCATTTTCAAGAGGAGTCAGGCATCGTCTCCTTTGGAAGCATTGATCTCCGCGGACCTCTCGAATTTTCAAAAGATGTGAGGCCTCCGGTCGCGATGAGGCGGAAAATTAGGTCTATCTCTGTGGTCTCCTCAGGGGATTCAGACATCCCTTCTTCTTGGGAGATGCAAGACGAGCCTGCATTCAATTTCTGCAGGGATATCCGGCCTTAATTCGAGTCAGAGCATCTCGGTGTCCATTCCACTTGAGGCCACAAACTCAGGGTCCCTCTCACATACCTGTAGCTGAGAGAAGCCTCCTCTTCAGGTGCTTGTGGAAAGTTGGTATTCCTCTTGAGTCGAAGCCAGGGACTAAGCTCTCATCTCGAGTTGATTTGGGGTCCACGGAGCCCTTTCGTGTTCCTCCAATGACCTCAGGATCCCTCTAGACTTGAGACAGTGATCTTGGGTTTTCTCTGGAGTGCCATCAAGGAAATCAAGGCTCCTTTCACGTTTGATGTGGAACGCGGAATTGCTCTGTTCGCAGTGCAGGGGAATCGGGCCTCATCTCGCGGCGAGGGGGAAGTCTCATGGTTTTCTTCGAGTTGCGGCCAGAACCAGGGGTATATTCTCGAGTTACGACGGGGAGGGCCCTTCCAGACACGTGTTTGTTCAGCGATGTCAGGACTCCTGCCTAGGTGCGAGGGACACCTCGGGATTCTCCTCGAGTCTTGGCATGGCAATGGGGACGCGTCTCCACATGAGGCGGGAGACCCAAGGTCCCTTTCCACGTGCCACAGGGATCCTGGGACTCCTATCCATTTTCAAGAGGAGTCAGGCATCGTCTCCTTGGGAAGCATTGATCTCCGCGGACCTCTCAAATTTTCAAAGGATGTTAGGCCTCCGGTCGCGATGAGGCGGAGGACTAGGTCTTTCTCTGTGGTCTCCACTGGGGATTCAGACATCCCTTCGTCTTGGGAGATGCAAGACGAGCCTGCATTCAATTCACTGCAGGGATATCCGGCCTTACTTCGAGTCAGAGCATCTCGGTGTCCATTCCACTTGAGGCCACAAACTCAGGGTCCCTCTCACATACCTGTAGCTGAGAGAAGCCTCCTCTTGAGGTGCTTGTGGAAAGTTGGTATACCTCTTGACTCGAAGCCAGGGACTAAGCTCTCATCTCGAGTTGATTTGGCGTCCACGGAGCCCTTCCATGTTGCTACAGTGACCTCAGGATCCCTCTAGACTTGAGACAGTGATCTTGGGTTTTCTCTGGAGTGCCATCAAGGAAATCAAGGCTCCTTTCACGTTTGATGTGGAACACGGAATTGCTCAGCACGCAGTGCAGGGGAATCGGGCCTCATCTCGCGGCGAGGGGGAAGTCTCATGGTTTTTCTCGAGTTGCGGCCGGAACCTGAGGTATATTCTCGAGTTACGACGGGGATGGCCCTTCCAGACACGTGTTTGTTCAGCGACGTCAGGACTCCTGCCTAGGTGCGAGGGACACCTCGGGATTCTCCTCGAGTCTTGGCATGGCAATTGGGACGCGTCTCCACGTGAGGCGGGAGACCCAGGGTCCCTTTCCACGTGCCACAGGGATCCTGGCACTCCTATCCATTTTCAAGAGGAGTCAGGCATCGTCTCCTTTGGAAGCATTGATCTCCGCGGACCTCTCGAGTTTTCAAAGGATGTGAGGCCTCCGGTCTCGTTGAGGCGGAGGACTAGGTCTTTCTCTGTGGTCTCCACAGGGGATTCAGACATCCCTTCATCTTGGGGGATGCAGGACGAGCCTGCATTAAATTCACTGCAGGGATATCCGGCCTTACTTCGAGTCAGAGCATCTCGGTGTCCATTCCACTTGAGGCCACAAACTCAGGGTCCCTCTCACATACTTGTAGCTGAGAGAAGCCTCCTCTTGAGGTGCTTGTGGAAAGTTGGTATTACTCTTGAGTCGAAGCCAGGGACTAAGCTCTCATCTCGAGTTGATTTGTGGTCCACGGAGCCCTTTCGTGTTGCACCAGTGACCTCAGGATCCCTCTAGACATGAGACAGTGATCTTGGGTTTTCTCTGGAGTGCCATCAAGGAAATCAAGGCTCCTTTCACGTTTGATGTGGAACACAGAATTGCTCTGCACGCAGTGCAGGGGAATCGGGCCTCATCTCGCAGCGAGGGGGAAGTCTCATGGTTTTTCTCGAGTTGCGGCCGGAACCTGTGGTATATTTTCGAGTTACGACGGGGAGGGCCCTTCCAGACACGTGTTTGTTCAGCGACGTCAGGACTCCTGCCTAGGTGCGAGGGACAACTCGGGATTCTCCACGGGTCTTGGCATGGCAATTGGGACGCGTCTCCACGTGAGGTGGGAGACCCAGGGTCCCTTTCTAAGTGCCACAGGGATCCTGGGACTCTTATCCATTTTCAAGAGGAGTCAGGCATTGTCTCCTTTGGAAGCATTGATCTCCGCGGACCTCTCGAGTTTTCAAAGGATGTGAGGACTCCGGTCGCGATGAGGCGGAGAACGAGGTCTTTCTCTGTGGTCTCCACAGGGCATTTAGACATCCCTTCGTCTTGGGAGATGCAAGACGAACCTGCATTCAATTCACTGCAGGGATATCCAGCCTTACTTCGAGTCAGAGCATCTCGGTGTCCATTCCACTTGAGGCCCCAAACTCAGGGTCCCTCTCACATGGTGTAGCTGAGAGAAGCCTCCTCTTGAGGTGCTTGTGGAAAGTTGGTATTCCTCTTGAGTCGAAACCAGGGACTAAGCTCTCATCTCGAGTTGATTTGGGGTCCATGGAGCCCTTTCGTGTTGCTACAGTGACCTCAGGATCCCTCTAGACTAGATCCAGTGATCTTGGGTTTCCCCTGGAGTGCCATCAAGGAAATCAAGGCTCCTTTCAGGTTTGATGTGGAACACGGAATTGCTCTGCACGCAGTGCAGGGGAATCGGGCCTCATCTCGCGGCGATGGGGAAGTCTCATGGTTATTCTCGAGTTGCGGCCGGAACCTGGGGTATATTCTCGAGTTACGACGGGGAGGGCCCTACCAGACACGTGTTTGTTCAGCGACGTCATGACTCCTGCCTAGGTGCGAGGGACACCTCGGGATTCTCCTGGAGTCTTGGCATGACAATTGGGACTCGTCTCCACGTGTGGCGGGAGACCCAGGGTCCCTTTCCACGTGCCACAAGGATCCTGGGACTCCTATCCATTTTCAAGAGGAGTCAGGCATCGGCTCCTTTGGAAGCATTGATCTCCGCGGACCTCTAGAGTTTTCAAAGGATGTGAGGCCTCTGCTCGTGATGAAGCAGAGAACTAGGTCTTTCTCTGTGGTCTCCACAGGGGATTCAGACATCCCTTCGTCTTGGGAGATGCAAGAGGAGCCTGCATTCAATACACTGCAGGGATATCCGGCCTTACTTCGAGTCAGAGCATCTCGGTGTCCATTCCACTTGAGGCCATAAACTCAGGGTCCCTCTCACATACCTGTAGCTGAGAGAAGCCTCATCTTGAGGTGCTTGTGGAAAGTTGGTATTCCTCTTGAGTCGAAGCCAGGGACTAAGCTCTCATCTCGAGTTGATTTGGGGTCCACGCAGCTCTTTCGTGTTGCTCCAGTGACCTCAGGATCCCTCTAGACTTGAGACAGTGATCTTGGGTTTTCTCTGGAGTGCCATGAAGGAAATCAAGGCTCCTTTCAGGTTTGATGTGGAACACGGAATTGCTCTGCACGCAGTGCAAAGGAATCGGGCCTCATCTCACGGCGAGGGGGATGTCTCATGGTTTTTCTCGAGGTGCTGCCGGAACCTGGGGTATATTCTCGAGTTACGACGGGGAGGGCCCTTCCAGACACGTGTTTGTTCAGCGACGTCAGGACTCGGGCCTAGGTGCGAGGGACACCTCCGGATTCTCCTCGAGTCTTGGCATGGCAATTGGGACGCGTCTCCACTGAGGCGGGAGACCCAGGGTCCCTTTCCACGTGCCAAAGGGATCCTGGGACTCCTATCTATTTTCAAGAGGAGTCAGGCATCGTCTCCTTTGGAAGCATTGATCTCCCCGGACCTCTCGAGTTTTCAAAGAATATGAGGCCTCAGGTCGCGATGAAGCGGAGAACTAGGTCTTTCTCTTTGGTCTCCACAGGGGATTCAGACATCCCTTCATCTTGGGAAATGCAAGACGAGCCTGCATTCAATTCACTGCAGGGATATCCAGCCTTAGTTCGAGTCAGAGCATCTCGGTGTCCATTCCACTTGTGGCCACAAACTCAGGGTCCCTCTCACATACCTGTAGCTGAGACAAGCCTCCTCTTGAGGTGCTTGTGGAAAGTTGGTATTCCTCTTGAGTCGCAGCCAGGGACTGAGCTCTCATCTTGAGTTGATTTGGGGTCCACGCAGCTCTTTCGTGTTGCTACAGTGACCTCAGGATCCCTCTAGACTTGAGACAGTGATCTTGGGTTTTCTCTGGAGGGCCATGAAGGAAATCAAGGCTCCTTTCAGGTTTGATGTGGAACACGGAATTGCTCTGCACGCAGTGCAAAGGAATCGGGCCTCATCTCACGGCGAGGGGGATGTCTCATGGTTTTTCTCGAGGTGCTGCCGGAACCTGGGGTATATTCTCGAGTTACGACGGGGAGGGCCCTTCCAGACACGTGTTTGTTCAGCGACGTCAGGACTCGGGCCTAGGTGCGAGGGACACCTCCGGATTCTCCTCGAGTCTTGGCATGGCAATTGGGACGCGTCTCCACTGAGGCGGGAGACCCAGGGTCCCTTTCCACGTGCCAAAGGGATCCTGGGACTCCTATCTATTTTCAAGAGGAGTCAGGCATCGTCTCCTTTGGAAGCATTGATCTCCCCGGACCTCTCGAGTTTTCAAAGGATGTGAGGCCTCAGGTCGCGATGAAGCGGAGAACTAGGTCTTTCTCTTTGGTCTCCACAGGGGATTCAGACATCCCTTCGTCTTGGGAAATGCAAGACGAGCCTGCATTCAATTCACTGCAGGGATATCCAGCCTTAGTTCGAGTCAGAGCATCTCGGTGTCCATTCCACTTGTGGCCACAAACTCAGGGTCCCTCTCACATACCTGTAGCTGAGACAAGCCTCCTCTTGAGGTGCTTGTGGAAAGTTGGTATTCCTCTTGAGTCGCAGCCAGGGACTGAGCTCTCATCTCGAGTTGATTTGGGGTCCACGGAGCCCTTTCTTGTTGCTACAGTGACCTCAGGATCCCTCTAGACTTGAGACAGTGATCTTGGGGTTTCTCTGGAGTGCCATCAAGGAAATCAAGGCTCCTTTCACGTTTGATGTGGAACACGGAATTGCTCTGCACGCAGTGCAGGGGAATCGGGCCTCATCTCACGGCGAGGGGAAGTCTCATGGTTTTTCCGAGTTGCGGCCGGAACCTGGGGTATATTCTCGAGTAACGACGGGGCGGGCCCTTCCAGACACGTGTTTGTTCAGCGACGTCAGCACTCCTGCCTAGGTGCGAGGGACACCTCGGGATTCTCCTCGAGTCTTGGCATGGCAATTGGGACGCGTCTCCACGTGAGGCGGGAGACCCAGGGTCCCTTTCCACATGCCGCAGGGATCCTGGGACTCCTATCCATTTTCAAGAGGAGTCAGGCATCGTCTCCTTTGGAAGCATTGATCTCCGCGGACCTCTCGAGTTTTCAAAGGATGTGAGGCCTCCGGTCGCGATGAGGCGGAGAACTAGGTCTTTCTCTGTGGTCTCCACAGGGGATTCAGACAATCCTTCGTCTTGGGAGATGCAAGGCGAGCCTGCATTCAATTCACTGCAGGGATATCCGGCCTTACTTCGAGTCAGAGCATCTCGGTGTCCATTCCACTTGAGGCCACAAATTCAGGGTCCCTCTCACATACTTGTATCTGAGAGAAGCCTCCTCTTGAGGTGCTTGTGGAAAGTTGGTATTCCTCTTGAGTCGAAGCCAGGGACTAAGCTCTCATCTCGAGTTGATTTGGGGTCCACGGAGCCCTTTCGTGTTACTCCAGTGACCTCAGGATCCCTCTAGACTTGAGACAGTGATCTTGGGTTTTCTCTGGAGTGCCATCAAGGAAATCAAGGCTCCTTTCACGTTTGATGTGGAACACGGAATTGCTCTGCACACAGTGCAAGGGAATCGGGCCTCATCTCGCGGCGAGGGGGAAGTCTTATGGTTTTTCTCGAGTTGCGGCCGGAACCTGGGGTATATTCTCGAGTTACGACGGGGAGGGCCCTTCCAGACACGTGTTTGCTCAGCGACGTCAGTACTCCTGCCTAGGTGCGAGGGACACCTCGGGATTCTCCTCGAGTCTTGGCATGGCAATTGGGACGCGTCTCCACGTGAGGCGGGAGACCCATGGTCCCTTTCCACGTGCCACAGGGATCCTGGGACTCCCATCCATTTTCAAGAGGAGTCAGGCATCGTCTCCTTTGAAAGCATTGATCTCCGCGGACCTCTCGAGTTTTCAAAGGATGTGAGGCCTCCGGTCTCGTTGAGGCGGAGGACTAGGTCTTTCTCTGTGGTCTCCACAGGGGATTCAGACATCCCTTCATCTTGGGGGATGCAGGACGAGCCTGCATTAAATTCACTGCAGGGATATCCGGCCTTACTTCGAGTCAGAGCATCTCGGTGTCCATTCCACTTGAGGCCACAAACTCAGGGTCCCTCTCACATACCTGTAGCTGAGAGAAGCCTCCTCTTGAGGTGCTTGTGGAAAGTTGGTATTACTCTTGAGTCGAAGCCAGGGACTAAGCTCTCATCTCGAGTTGATTTGTGGTCCACGGAGCCCTTTCGTGTTGCACCAGTGACCTCAGGATCCCTCTAGACATGAGACAGTGATCTTGGGTTTTCTCTGGAGTGCCATCAAGGAAATCAAGGCTCCTTTCACGTTTGATGTGGAACACAGAATTGCTCTGCACGCAGTGCAGGGGAATCGGGCCTCATCTCGCAGCGAGGGGGAAGTCTCATGGTTTTTCTCGAGTTGCGGACGGAACCTGTGGTATATTTTCGAGTTACGACGGGGAGGGCCCTTCCAGACACGTGTTTGTTCAGCGACGTCAGGACTCCTGCCTAGGTGCGAGGGACACCTCGGGATTCTCCTCGAGTCTTGGCATGGCAATTGGGACGCGTCTCCACGTGAGGTGGGAGACCCAGGGTCCCTTTCTAAGTGCCACAGGGATCCTGGGACTCTTATCCATTTTCAAGAGGAGTCAGGCATTGTCTCCTTTGGAAGCATTGATCTCCGCGGACCTCTCGAGTTTTCAAAGGATGTGAGGACTCCGGTCGCGATGAGGCGGAGAACGAGGTCTTTCTCTGTGGTCTCCACAGGGCATTTAGACATCCCTTCGTCTTGGGAGATGCAAGACGAACCTGCATTCAATTCACTGCAGGGATATCCAGCCTTACTTCGAGTCAGAGCATCTCGGTGTCCATTCCACTTGAGGCCCCAAACTCAGGGTCCCTCTCACATGGTGTAGCTGAGAGAAGCCTCCTCTTGAGGTGCTTGTGGAAAGTTGGTATTCCTCTTGAGTCGAAACCAGGGACTAAGCTCTCATCTCGAGTTGATTTGGGGTCCATGGAGCCCTTTCGTGTTGCTACAGTGACCTCAGGATCCCTCTAGACTAGATCCAGTGATCTTGGGTTTCCCCTGGAGTGCCATCAAGGAAATCAAGGCTCCTTTCAGGTTTGATGTGGAACACGGAATTGCTCTGCACGCAGTGCAGGGGAATCGGGCCTCATCTCGCGGCGATGGGGAAGTCTCATGGTTATTCTCGAGTTGCGGCCGGAACCTGGGGTATATTCTCGAGTTACGACGGGGAGGGCCCTACCAGACACGTGTTTGTTCAGCGACGTCATGACTCCTGCCTAGGTGCGAGGGACACCTCGGGATTCTCCTGGAGTCTTGGCATGACAATTGGGACTCGTCTCCACGTGTGGCGGGAGACCCAGTGTCCCTTTCCACGTGCCACAAGGATCCTGGGACTCCTATCCATTTTCAAGAGGAGTTAGGCATCGGCTCCTTTGGAAGCATTGATCTCCGCGGACCTCTAGAGTTTTCAAAGGATGTGAGGCCTCTGCTCGTGATGAAGCAGAGAACTAGGTCTTTCTCTGTGGTCTCCACAGGGGATTCAGACATCCCTTCGTCTTGGGAGATGCAAGAGGAGCCTGCATTCAATACACTGCAGGGATATCCGGCCTTACTTCGAGTCAGAGCATCTCGGTGTCCATTCCACTTGAGGCCATAAACTCAGGGTCCCTCTCACATACCTGTAGCTGAGAGAAGCCTCATCTTGAGGTGCTTGTGGAAAGTTGGTATTCCTCTTGAGTCGAAGCCAGGGACTAAGCTCTCATCTCGAGTTGATTTGGGGTCCACGCAGCTCTTTCGTGTTGCTCCAGTGACCTCAGGATCCCTCTAGACTTGAGACAGTGATCTTGGGTTTTCTCTGGAGTGCCATGAAGGAAATCAAGGCTCCTTTCAGGTTTGATGTGGAACACGGAATTGCTCTGCACGCAGTGCAAAGGAATCGGGCCTCATCTCACGGCGAGGGGGATGTCTCATGGTTTTTCTCGAGGTGCTGCCGGAACCTGGGGTATATTCTCGAGTTACGACGGGGAGGGCCCTTCCAGACACGTGTTTGTTCAGCGACGTCAGGACTCGGGCCTAGGTGCGAGGGACACCTCCGGATTCTCCTCGAGTCTTGGCATGGCAATTGGGACGCGTCTCCACTGAGGCGGGAGACCCAGGGTCCCTTTCCACGTGCCAAAGGGATCCTGGGACTCCTATCTATTTTCAAGAGGAGTCAGGCATCGTCTCCTTTGGAAGCATTGATCTCCCCGGACCTCTCGAGTTTTCAAAGAATGTGAGGCCTCAGGTCGCGATGAAGCGGAGAACTAGGTCTTTCTCTTTGGTCTCCACAGGGGATTCAGACATCCCTTCATCTTGGGAAATGCAAGACGAGCCTGCATTCAATTCACTGCAGGGATATCCAGCCTTAGTTCGAGTCAGAGCATCTCGGTGTCCATTCCACTTGTGGCCACAAACTCAGGGTCCCTCTCACATACCTGTAGCTGAGACAAGCCTCCTCTTGAGGTGCTTGTGGAAAGTTGGTATTCCTCTTGAGTCGCAGCCAGGGACTGAGCTCTCATCTTGAGTTGATTTGGGGTCCACGCAGCTCTTTCGTGTTGCTACAGTGACCTCAGGATCCCTCTAGACTTGAGACAGTGATCTTGGGTTTTCTCTGGAGTGCCATGAAGGAAATCAAGGCTCCTTTCAGGTTTGATGTGGAACACGGAATTGCTCTGCACGCAGTGCAAAGGAATCGGGCCTCATCTCACGGCGAGGGGGATGTCTCATGGTTTTTCTCGAGGTGCTGCCGGAACCTGGGGTATATTCTCGAGTTACGACGGGGAGGGCCCTTCCAGACACGTGTTTGTTCAGCGACGTCAGGACTCGGGCCTAGGTGCGAGGGACACCTCCGGATTCTCCTCGAGTCTTGGCATGGCAATTGGGACGCGTCTCCACTGAGGCGGGAGACCCAGGGTCCCTTTCCACGTGCCAAAGGGATCCTGGGACTCCTATCTATTTTCAAGAGGAGTCAGGCATCGTCTCCTTTGGAAGCATTGATCTCCCCGGACCTCTCGAGTTTTCAAAGGATGTGAGGCCTCAGGTCGCGATGAAGCGGAGAACTAGGTCTTTCTCTTTGGTCTCCACAGGGGATTCAGACATCCCTTCGTCTTGGGAAATGCAAGACGAGCCTGCATTCAATTCACTGCAGGGATATCCAGCCTTAGTTCGAGTCAGAGCATCTCGGTGTCCATTCCACTTGTGGCCACAAACTCAGGGTCCCTCTCACATACCTGTAGCTGAGACAAGCCTCCTCTTGAGGTGCTTGTGGAAAGTTGGTATTCCTCTTGAGTCGCAGCCAGGGACTGAGCTCTCATCTCGAGTTGATTTGGGGTCCACGGAGCCCTTTCTTGTTGCTACAGTGACCTCAGGATCCCTCTAGACTTGAGACAGTGATCTTGGGGTTTCTCTGGAGTGCCATCAAGGAAATCAAGGCTCCTTTCACGTTTGATGTGGAACACGGAATTGCTCTGCACGCAGTGCAGGGGAATCGGGCCTCATCTCACGGCGAGGGGAAGTCTCATGGTTTTTCCGAGTTGCGGCCGGAACCTGGGGTATATTCTCGAGTTACGACGGGGCGGGCCCTTCCAGACACGTGTTTGTTCAGCGACGTCAGCACTCCTGCCTAGGTGCGAGGGACACCTCGGGATTCTCCTCGAGTCTTGGCATGGCAATTGGGACGCGTCTCCACGTGAGGCGGGAGACCCAGGGTCCCTTTCCACATGCCGCAGGGATCCTGGGACTCCTATCCATTTTCAAGAGGAGTCAGGCATCGTCTCCTTTGGAAGCATTGATCTCCGCGGACCTCTCGAGTTTTCAAAGGATGTGAGGCCTCCGGTCGCGATGAGGCGGAGAACTAGGTCTTTCTCTGTGGTCTCCACAGGGGATTCAGACAATCCTTCGTCTTGGGAGATGCAAGGCGAGCCTGCATTCAATTCACTGCAGGGATATCCGGCCTTACTTCGAGTCAGAGCATCTCGGTGTCCATTCCACTTGAGGCCACAAATTCAGGGTCCCTCTCACATACTTGTATCTGAGAGAAGCCTCCTCTTGAGGTGCTTGTGGAAAGTTGGTATTCCTCTTGAGTCGAAGCCAGGGACTAAGCTCTCATCTCGAGTTGATTTGGGGTCCACGGAGCCCTTTCGTGTTACTCCAGTGACCTCAGGATCCCTCTAGACTTGAGACAGTGATCTTGGGTTTTCTCTGGAGTGCCATCAAGGAAATCAAGGCTCCTTTCACGTTTGATGTGGAACACGGAATTGCTCTGCACACAGTGCAAGGGAATCGGGCCTCATCTCGCGGCGAGGGGGAAGTCTTATGGTTTTTCTCGAGTTGCGGCCGGAACCTGGGGTATATTCTCGAGTTACGACGGGGAGGGCCCTTCCAGACACGTGTTTGCTCAGCGACGTCAGTACTCCTGCCTAGGTGCGAGGGACACCTCGGGATTCTCCTCGAGTCTTGGCATGGCAATTGGGACGCGTCTCCACGTGAGGCGGGAGACCCATGGTCCCTTTCCACGTGCCACAGGGATCCTGGGACTCCCATCCATTTTCAAGAGGAGTCAGGCATCGTCTCCTTTGAAAGCATTGATCTCCGCGGACCTCTCGAGTTTTCAAAGGATGTGAGGCCTCCGGTCGCGATGAGGCGGAGAATTAGGTCTTTCTCTGTGGTCTCCACAGGGGATTCAGACATCCCTTCGTCTTGGGAGATGCAAGACGAGCCTGCATTCAATTCACTGCAGGGATATCCGGCCTTACTTCGAGTCAGAGCATCTCGGTGTCCATTCCACTTGAGGCCACAAACTCAGGGTCAATCTCACATACCTGTAGCTGAGAGAAGCCTTCTCTTGAGGTGCTTGTGGAAAGCTGGTATTCCTCTTGAGTCGAAGTCGGGGACTAAGCTCTCATCTCGAGTTGATTTGGGGTCCATGGAGCCCTTTCCTGTTGCTCCAGTGACCTCAGGATCCCTCTAGACTTGAGACAGTGATCTTGGGTTTTCTCTGGAGTGCCATCAAGGAAATCAAGGCTCCTTTCACGTTTGATGTGGAACACGGAATTGCTCTGCATGCAGTGCAGGGAAATCGGGCCTCATCTCGGGGCGAGGTTGAAGTCTCATGGTTTTTCTCGAGTTCAGGCCGGAACCTGGGGTATATTCTCGAGTTACGATGGGGAGGGCCCTTCCAGACACGTGTTTGTTCAGCGACATCTGGACTCCTGCCTAGGTGCGAGGGACACCTCGGGATTCTCCTCGAGTCTTGGCATGGCAATTGGGACGCGTCTCCACGTAGGGCGGGAGACCCAGGGTCCCTTTCCACGTGCCACATGGATCCTGGGACTCCTATCCATTTTCAAGAGGAGTCAGGCATCGTCTCCTTTGGAACCATTGATCTCCGTGGACCTCTCGAGTTTTCAAATGATGTGAGGCCTCCGGTTTCGATGAGGCGGAGAACTAGGTCTTTCTCTGTGGTCTCCACAGGGGATGCAGACATCCCTTCGTCTTGGGAGATCCAAGACGAGCCTGCATTCAATTCACTGCAGGGATATCCGGCCTTACTTCGAGTCAGAGAATCTCGGTGTCCATTCCACTTGAGGCCACAAACTCAGGGTCCCTCTCATATACTTGTAGCTGAGAGAAGCCTCCTTTTGAGGTGCTTGAGGAAAGTTGGTATTCCTCTTGAGTCGAACCCAGGGAATAAGCTCTCATCTCGAGTTGATTTGGGGTCCACAGAGCCCTTTCATGTTGCTCCAGTGACCTCAGGATCCCTCTAGACTAGAGCCAGTGATCTTGGGTTTTCTCTGGAGTGCCATCAAGGAAATCAAGGATCCTTTCATGTTTGATGTGGAACACGGAATTGCTCTGCATGCAGTGCAGGGGAATCGGGCCTAATCTCGCGGCGAGGGGGAAGTCTCATGGTATTTCTCGAGTTGCGGCCGGAACCTGTGGTATATTCTCGAGTTAAGACGGGGAGGGCCCTTCCAGACACGTGTTTGTTCAGCGACGTCAGGACTCCTGCCTAGGTGCGAGGGACACCTCGGGATTCTCCTCGAGTCTTGGCATGGCAATTGGGACGCGTCTCCACGTGAGGCGGGAGACCCAGGGTCCCTTTCCACGTGACACAGGGATCCTGGGACTCCTATCCATTTTCAAGAGGAGTCAGGCATCGTCTCCTTTGGAAGCATTGATCTCCGCGGACCTCTCGAGTTTTCAAAGGATGTGAGGCCTCCGGTCGCGATGAGGCGGAGAACTAGGTCTTCCTCTGTGGTCTCCACAGGGGATTCAGACACCCCTTCGTCTTGGGAGATGCAAGACGAGCCTGCATTCAATTCACTGCAGGGATATCCAGCCGAACTTCGAGTCAGAGCATATCGGTGTCCATTCCACTTGAGGCCACAAACTCAGGGTCCCTCTCACATACCTGTAGCTGAGAGAAGCCTCCTCTTGAGGTGCTTGTGGAAAGTTGGTATTCCTCTTGAGTCAAAGCCAGGGACTAAGCTCTCATCTCGAGTTGATTTGGGGTCCACGGAGCCCTTTGGTGTTGCTCCAGTGACCTCAGGATTCCTCTAGACTTCAGACAGTTATCTTCGGTTTTCTCTGGAGTGCCATCAAGGAAATCAAGGCTCCTTTCACGTTTGATGTGGAACACGGAATTGCTCTGCACGCAGTGCAGGGGAATCAGGCCTCATCTGGCGGCGAGGGGGAATTCTCATGCTTTTTCTCGAGTTGCGGCCAGAACCTGGGGTATATTCTCGAGTTACGACGGGGAGGGCCCTTCCTGACACGTGTTTGTTCAGCGACGTCAGGACTCCTGCCTAGGTGCGAGGGACACCTCGGGATTCTCCTCGAGTCTTGGCATGGCAATTGGGACGCGTCTCCCCGTGAGGCGGGAGACCCAGGGTCCCTTTCCACGTGCCACAGGGATCCTGGGACTCCTATCCATTTTCAAGAGGAGTCAGGCATCGTCTCCTTTGGAAGCATTGATCTCCGCGGACCTCTCGAGTTTTCAAAGGATGTGAGGCCTCCGGTCGCTATGAAGCGGAGGACTAGGTCTTTCTCTGTGGTCTCCACAGGGGATTCAGACATCCCTTCGTCTTGGGAGATGCAAGACGAGCCTGCATTCAATTCACTGCAAGGATATCCAGCCTTAGTTCGAGTCAGAGCATCTCGGTGTCCATTCCACGTGAGGCCACACACTCAGGGTCCCTCTCTCATACCGGTAGCTGAGAGCAGCCTCCTCTTGAGGTGCTTGTGGAAAGTTGGTATTCCTCTTGAGTCGAAGCCAGGGACTAAGCTCTCATCTCGAGTTGATTTGGGGTCCACATAGCCCTTTCGTGTTGCTCCAGTGACCTCAGGATCCCTCTAGACTTGAGACAGTGATCTTGGGTTTTCTCTAGAGTGCCATCAAGGAAATCAAGGCTCCTTTCACGTTTGATGTGGAACACGGAACTGCTCTGCACGCAGTGCAGGGGAATCGGGCCTCATCTCACGGCGAGTGTGAAGTCTCATGGTTTTTCTCGAGTTGCGGCCGGAACCTGAGGTATATTCTCGAGTTACGATAGGGAGGGCCCTTCCAGACACGTGTTTGTTCAGCGATGTCAGGACTCCTGCCTAGGTGCGAGGGACACTTCGGGATTCTCCTCGAGTCTTGGCATGGCAATTGGGACGCCTCTCCACGTGAGTCGGGAGACCCAGTGTCCCTGTCCACGTGCCACACAGATCCTGGGACTCCTAACCATTTTCAAGAGGAGTCAGGCATCGTCTCCTTTTGAAGCATTGATCTCCGCGGACCTCTTGAGTTTTCAAAGGATGTGAGGCCTCCGTCACGATGAGGCGGAGAACGAGGTCTTTCTCTGTGGTCTCCACAGGGGATTCAGACATCCCTTCGACTTGGGAGATTCAAGACCAGCCGGCATTCAATTCACTGAAGGGATATCCGGCCTTACTTCGAGTCAGAGCATCTCGGTGTCCATTCCACTTTAGGCCACACATTCAGGGTCCCTCTCACATACCTGTAGCTGAGAGAAGCCTCCTCTTGAGGTGCTTGTGGAAAGTTGGAATTCCTCTTGAGTCGAAGCCGGTGACTAAGCTCTCATTTCGAGTTGATTTGGGGTCTTAGGGGAAATTTCGTGTTGCTCCATTGACCTCAGGATCCCTCTAGACTTGAGACAGTGATCTTGGGTTTTCTCTGGAGTGCCATCAAGGAAATCAAGGCTCCTTTCACGTTTGATGTGGAACACGGAATTGTACTGCACGCAGTGCAGGGGAATCGGGCCTCATCTCGCGGCAAGGGGGATGTCTCATGGTTTTCCTCAAGTTGCGGCCGGAACCTGGGGTATATTCTCGAGTTACGACGGGGAGGGCCCTTCCAGACACGTGTTTGTTCAGCGACGTCAGGACTACTGCCTAGGTGCGAGGGACACCTCGGGATTCTCCTCGAGTCTTGACATGGCAATTGGGATGCGTCTCCACGTCAGGCGGGAGACCCAGGGTCCCTTTCCACGTGCCACACGGATCCTGGGACGCCTATCCATTTTCAAGAGTAGTCAGGCATCGTCTCCTTTGGAAGCATTGATCTCCGGGCACCTCTCGAGTTTTCAAAGGATGTGAGGCCTCCGGTCGCGATGAGGCGGAGAACTAGGTCTTTCTCTGTGGTCTCCACAGGGGATGCAGACATCCCTTCATCTTGGGAGATGCAAGATGAGCCTGCATTCAATTCACTGCAGGGATATCCGGCCTTACTTCGAGTCAGAGCATCTCGGTGTCGATTCCACTTGAGGCCAAAAACTCAGGGTCCCTCTCACATACCTGTAGCTGAGAGAAGCCTCCTCTTGAGGTGCTTGTGGAAAGTTGGTATTCCTCTTGAGTCGAAACCAGGGACTAAGCTCTCATCTCGAGTTGTTTGGGGTCCACGGAGCCCTTTCGTGTTGCTACAGTGACCTCAGGATCCCTCTAGACTTGAGAAATTTATCTTGGGTTTTCTCTGGAGGGGCATCAAAGATATCAAGGCTCCTTTCACGTTTGATGTGGGATATGGAATTGCTCTGCACGCAGTGCAGGGGAATCGGGACTCATCTCGCGGCGAGGGGGAAGTCTCATGGTTTTTCTTGAGTTGCGGCCGGAACCTGGGGTATATTCTCGAGTTAAGACGGGAAGGGCCCTTCCAGACACGTGTTTTTCAGCGACGTCAGGACTAATTCCTAGCTGCGAGGGGCACCTCTGGATTCTCCTCGAGTCTTGCCATGGCAATTGGCACGTGTCTCCACGTGAGGCGGGAGACCCAGAGTCCCTTTCCACGTGCCATCGGGATCCTGGGACTCCTATCCATTTTCAAGAGGAGTCAGGCATCGTCTCCTTTGGAAGCATTGATCTCCGCGGACCTCTTGAGTTTTCAAAGGATGTGAGGCCTCCGGTCGCGAAGAGGCGGAGAACTAGGTCTTTCTCTGTGGTCTCCACAGGTGATTGAGACATCCCTTCGTCTTGGGAGATTCAAGACGAGCCTGCATTCAATTCACTGCAGGGATATACGGCCTTACTTCGAGTCAGAGCATCTCGGTGTCCATTCCACTTGAGGCCACAAACTCAGGGTCCCTCTCACGTACCTGTAGCTGAGAGAAGCCTCCTCTTGAGGTGCTTGTGGGAAGTTTGTATTCCTCTTGAGTCGAAGCCAGGGACTAAGCTCTCATCTCGAGTTGATTTGGGGTCCACGGAGCCCTTTCGTGTTTCTACAGTGACCTCAGGATCCCTCTAGACTTGAGACAGTGATCTTGCTTTTTCTCTGGAGTGCCATCAAGAAAATCAAGCCTCATTTCAAGTTTGATATGGGATACGGAATTGCTCTGCACACAGTGCAGTGAAAAAGGGCCTCATCTCGCGGCGAGGGGGAAGTCTCATGGTTTTTCTCGAGTTGCGGCCGGAACCTGGGGTATATTCTCGAGTTACGACGGGGAGGGCCCTTCCATACACGTGTTTATTCAGCGACGTCAGGACTCGTGTCTAGGTGCGAGGGAACCTCTGGATTCTCCTCGAGTCTTGGCATGGCAATTGGGACTCGTCTCCACGTGAGGCGGGGACCCAGGGTCCCTTTCCACGTGCGACACGGATCCTTGGACTCCTATCCATTTTCAAGAGGAGTCAGGCATCGTCTCCTTTGGAAGCATTGATCTCCGCAGACCTCTCGAATTTTCAAAGGATGTGAGGCCTCTTGTCGCGATGAGGCGGAGGACTAGGTCTTCCTCTTTTGTCTCCACAGGGGATTCAGACATCCCTTCGTCTTGGGAGATGCAAGACGAGCCGGCATTCAATTCACTGCAGGGATATCTGGCCTTACTTCAAGTCAGAGCATCTCGGTGTCCATTCCACTTGAGGCCACAAACCCATGGTCCCTCTCACATACCTGTAGCTGAGAGAAGCCTCCTCTTAAGGTGCTTAGGGAAAGTTGGTATGACTCTTGAGTCGAAGCCAGGGACTAAGCTCTCATCTCGGGTTGATTTGGGGTCCACGGAGCCCTTTCGTGTTGCTCCAATGACCTCAGGATCCCTCTAGACTTGAGACAGTGATCTTGGGTTTTCTCTGGAGTGCCATCAAGGAAATTAAGACTCCTTTCACGTTTGATGTGGAACACGGAATTGCTCTGCACGCAGTGCAGGGGAATCGGGCCTCATCTCGCGGTGAGGGGAAGTCTCATGGTTTTTCTCAAGTGCGGCTGGAACCTGGGGAATATTCTCGAGTTACGATGGGGAGGGCCCTTCCAGACACGTGTTTGTTCAGGGACGTCAGGACTCCTGCCTTGGTGGAGGGACAACTCGGGATTCTCCTCGATTGTTGGCATGGCAATTGGGACGCGTCTCCACGTAAGGCGGGAGACCCAGGTTCCCTTTCCACGTCCCACAGGGATCCTGGGACTCCTATCCATTTTCAAGAGGAGGCAGGCATCGTCTCCTTTGGAAGCATTGATCTCCGCGGACCTCTCGAGTTTTCAAAGGATGTGAGGCCTCCGGTCGCGATGAGGCGGACAACTAGGTGTTTCTCTGTTGTCTACACAGGGGATTCAGACATCCCTTCGTCTTGGGAGATGCAAGACGAGCCTGCATTCATTTCACTGTTGGGATATCAAGCCTTACTTCGAGTCAGAGCATCTCGGTGTCCATACCACTTGAGGCCACAAATTCAGGGTCCCTCTTACATAGCTGTAGCTGAGAGAAGCCTCCTCTTGAGGTGCTTGTGGAAAGTTGATATTTCTCTTGAGTCAAAGCGAGGGACTAAGCTCACATCTCGAGTTGATTTGGGGTCCACGGATCCCTTTCGTGTTGCTCCAGTGACCTCAGGATCCCTCTAGACTTGAGACAGTGATCTTGGGTTTTCCCTGGAGTGCCATCACGGAAATCAAGGCTCCTTTCACGTTTGATGTGGAACACGGAATTGCTCTGCACGCAGTGCAGGGGAATCGGGCCTCCTCTCGCGGCGAGGGGGAAGTCTCATCGTTTTTCTCGAGTTGCGGCCAGAACCTGGGGTATATTCTCGAGTTTCGACTGTGAGGGCCCTTCCAGACACGTATTTTTTCAGCGAAGTCAGGACTCCTGCCTAGGTGCGAGGGACACCTCGGGATTCTCCTCGAGTCTTGCCATGGCAATTGGGACGCGTCTCCACATGAGGCGGGAGACCCAGTGTCCCTTTCCACGCGCCACAGGGATCCTGTGACTGCTATCCATTTTCAAGAGGAGTCAGGCAACGTCTCCTTTGGAAGCATTGATCTCCGCGGACCTCTCGAGTTTTCAAGGGATGTGAGGCCTCCGGTCGCGATGAGTCGGAGAACAAGGTCTTTCTCTGTGGTCTCCACAGGGGATTTAGACATCCCTTCGTCTTGGGAGATGCAAGAAGAGCCGGCATTCAATTCACTGCAGGGATATCTGGCCTTATGTCGCGTCAGAAAATCTCGGTGTCCATTCCACTTGAGGCCACTTATTCAGGGTCCCTCTCACATACCTGTAGCTGAGAGAAGCCTCCTCTTGAGGTGCTTGTGGAAAGTTGGTATTCCTCTTGAGTCGAATCCAGGGACTAAGCTCTCATCTCGAGTTGATTTGGGGTCCACGGAGCCCTTCTTTGTTGCTCCAGTGACCTCAGGATCCCTCTAGACTTGAGCCAGTGATCTTGGGTTTTCTCTGGAGTGGCATCAAGGAAATCAAGGCTCCTTTCTCGTTTGATGTGGAACACGGAATTGCTCTGCATGTAGTGCAGGGGAATCGGGCCTCATCTCGTGGCGAGGGGGAAGTCTCATGGTTTTTCTCGAGTTGCGGCCGGAACCTGGGGTATATTCGCGAGTTACGACGGGGAGGGCCCTTCCAGACACGTGTTTGTTCAGCGACGTCAGGACTCCTGCCTAGGTGCGAGGGACAACTCGGGATTCTCCTCGAGTCTTGGAATGGCATTTGGGTCGCGTCTCCACATGAGCGGGAGACCCAGGGTCCCTTTGCACTTGCCACAGGGATCCGGTGAATCCTATCCATTTCCAAGAAGAGTCAGGCATCGTCTCCTTTGGAAGCATTGATCTCCGCGGACCTCTCGAGTTTTCAAAGGATGTGAGGCCTCCGGTCGCGATGAGGAGGAGAACTAGGTCTTTCTCTGTGGTCTCCACTGGGGATTCAGACAACCCTTCGTCTTTGGAGATGCAAGATGAGCCTGCATTCAATTCACTGCAGGGATATCCGGCCTTACTTCGAGTCAGAGCTTCTCGGTGTCCATTCCACTTGAGGCCACAAACTCAGGGTCCCTCTCACATACCTGTAGCTGAGACAAGCCTCCTCTTGAGGTGCTTGTGGAAAGTTGGTATTCCTCTTCAGTCGCAGCCAGGGACTGAGCTCTCATCTCGAGTTGATTTGGGGTCCACGGAACCCTTTCGTGTTGCTACAGTAACCTCAGGATCCCTCTAGACTTGAGACAGTGATCTTGGGGTTTCTCTGGAGTGCCATCAAGGAAATCAAGGCTCCTTTCACGTTTGATGTGGAACACGGAATTGCTCTGCATGCAGTGCAGGGGAATCGGGCCTCATCTCATGGCGAGGGGGAAGTCTCATGGTTTTTCTCGAGTTGCGGCCGGAACCTGGGGTATATTCTCGAGTTACGACGGGGCGGGCCCTTCCAGACACGTGTTTGTTCAGCGACGTCAGCACTCCTGCCTAGGTGCGAGGGACACCTCGGGATTCTCCTCGAGTCTTCGCATGGCAATTGGGACGCGTCTCCACGTGAGGCGGGAGACCCAGTGTCCCTTTCCACGTGCCGCAGGGATCCTGGCACTCCTATCCATTTTCAAGAGGAGTCAGGCCTCGTCTCCTTTGGAAGCATTGATCTCCGCGGACCTCTCGAGTTTTCAAAGGATGTGAGGCCTCCGGTCGCGATGAGGCGGAGAACTAGGTCTTTCTCTGTGGTCTCCACAGGGGATTCAGACAATCCTTCGTCTTGGGAGATGCAAGGCGAGCCTGCATTCAATTCACTGCAGGGATATCCGACCTTACTTCGAGTCAGAGCATCTCGGTGTCCATTCCACTTGAGGCCACAAATTCAGGGTCCCTCTCACATACCTGTAGCTGAGAGAAGCCTCCTCTTGAGGTGCTTGTGGAAAGTTGGTATTCCTCTTGAGTCGAAGCCAGGGACTAAGCTCTCATCTCGAGTTGATTTGGGGTCCACGGAGCCCTTTCGTGTTGCTCCAGTGACCTCAGGATCCCTCTAGACTTGAGACAGTGATCTTGGGTTTTCTCTGGAGTGCCATCAAGGAAATCAAGGCTCCTTTCACGTTTGATGCGGAACACGGAATTGCTCTGCACACAGTGCAGGGCAATCGGGCCTCACCTCGCGGCGAGGGGGAAGTCTCATGGTTTTTCTCGATTTGCGGACGGAACCTGGGGTATATTCTCGAGTTACGACGGGGAGGGCCCTTCCAGACACGTGTTTGCTCAGCGACGTCAGGACTCCTGCCTAGGTGCGAGGGACACCTCGGGATTCACCTCGAGTCTTGGCATGGCAATTGGGACGCGTCTCCACGTGAGGCGGGAGACCCATAGTCCCTTTCCACGTGCCACAGGGATCCTGGGACTCCCATCCATTTTCAAGAGGAGTCAGGCATCGTCTCCTTGGAAAGCATTGATCTCCGCGGACCTCTCGAGTTTTCAAAGGATGTGAGGCCTCCGGTCGCGATGAGGCGGAGAATTAGGTCTTGCTCTGTGGTCTCCACAGGGGATTCAGACATCCCTTCGTCTTGGGAGATGCAAGACGAGCCTGCATTCAATTCACTGCAGTGATATCCGGCCTTACTTCGAGTCAGAGCATCTCGGTGTCCATTCCACTTGAGGCCACAAACTCAGGGTCAATCTCACATACCTGTAGCTGAGAGAAGCCTTCTCTTGAGGTGCTTGTGGAAAGCTGGTATTCCTCTTGAGTCGAAGCCGGGGACTAAGCTCTCATCTCGAGTTGATTTGGGGTCCATGGAGCCCTTTCCTGTTGCTCCAGTGACCTCAGGATCCCTCTAGACTTGAGACAGTGATCTTGGGTTTTCTCTGGAGTGCCATCAAGGAAATCAAGGCTCCTTTCACGTTTGATGTGGAACACGGAATTGCTCTGCACGCAGTGCAGGGGAATCGGGCCTCATCTCGTGGCAAGGGGTAAGTCTCATGGTTTTTCTCAAGTTGTGGCCGGAACCTGGGGTATATTCTCGAGTTAAGATGGGGAGGGCCCTTCCAGACACGTGTTTGTTCAGCGACGTCAGGATTCCTGCCTAGGTGCGAGGGACACCTCGGGATTCTCCTCGAGTCTTGGCATGGCAATTGGGACGCGTCTCCACGTGAGGCGGGAGATCCAGGGTCCCTTTCCACGTGCCACATGGATCCTGGGACTCCTATCCATTTTCAAGAGGAGTCAGGCATCGTCTCCTTTGGAAGCATTGATCTCCAAGGACCTCTCGAGTTCTCAAATGATGTGAGGCCTCCAGTCGTGATGAGGCGGAGAACTAGGTCTTTCTCTGTGGTCTCCACAGGGGATGCAGACATCCCTTCGTCTTGGGAGATGCAAGACGAGCCTGCATTCAATTCACTGCAGGGATATCCGGCCTTACTTCAATTCAGAGCAACTCGGTGTCCATTCCACTTGAGGCCACAAACTCAGGGTCCCTCTCACATACCTATAGCTGAGAGAAGCCTCCTCTTGAGGTGCTTGTGGAAAGTTGGTATTCCTCTTGAGTCGAAGCCAGGGACTAAGCTCTCATCTCGAGTTGATTTGGGGTCCACGGAGCCCTTTCGTGTTGCTCCAGTGACCTCAGGATCCCTCTAGACTTGAGACAGTGATCTTGGGGTTTGTCTGGAATGCCATCAAGGAAATCAAGGCTCCTTTCACGTTTGATGTGGAACACGGAATTGCTCTGCATGCAGCGCAGGGAAATCGGGCCTCATCTCGCGGCGAGGGGGAAGTCGCATGGTTTTTCTCTAGTTGCGGCCGGAACCTGCGGTATATTCTCGAGTTACGACGGGGAGGGCCCTTCTAGACACGTGTTTGTTCAGCGACGTCAGGACTCCTGCCTAGGTGCGAGGGACACCTCGGTATTCTCCTCGAGTCTTGGCATGGCAATTGGGACGCGTCTCCACGTGAGGCGGGAGACCCAGGGTCCCTTTCCACGTGCCACAGGGTTCCTGGGACTCCTATCCATTTTCAAGAGGAGTCAGGCATCGTCTCCTTTGAAAGCATTGATCTCCGCAGACCTCTCGAGTTTTCAAAGGATGTGAGGCCTCCGGTCTCGATGAGGCGGAGGACTAGGTCTTTCTCTGTGGTCTCCACAGGGGATTCAGACATCCCTTCGTCTTGGGAGATGCAAGACGAGCCTGCATTCAATTCACTGCAGGGATATCCGGGCTTACTTCGAGTCAGAGCATCTCGGTGTCCATTCCACTTGAGGCCACAAACTCAGGGTCCCTCTCACATACCTGTAGCTGAGAGAAGCCTCCTCTTGAGGTGCTTGTGGAAAGTTGGTATTCCTCTTGAGTCGAAGCCAGGGACTAAGTTCTCATCTCGAGTTGATTTGGGGTCCACGGAGCCCTTTCGTATTGCTACAGTGACCTCATGATCCCTCTAGACTTGAGACAGTGATCTTGGGTTTTCTCTAGAGTGCCATCAAGGAAATCAAGGCTCCTTTCACGTTTGATGTGGAACATGGAGTTGCTCTGCACGCAGTGCAGGAAAATAGGGCCTCATCTCGCGGCGAGGGGGAAGTCTCATGGTTTTTCTCGATTTGCGGCCGGAACCTGGGGTATATTCTCGAGTTACGACGGGGAGGGCCCTTCCAGACACGTGTTCGTTCAGCGACGTCAGGACTCCTGCCTAGGTGCGAGGGACACCTCGGGATTCTCCTCGAGTCTTGGCATGGCAATTGGGACGCGTCTCCACGTGAGGCGGGAGACCCATGTTCCCTTTCCACGTGCCACAGGGATCCTGGGACTCCTATCCATTTTCAAGAGGAGTCAGGCAATGTCTCCTTTGGAAGCATTGATCTCCGCGGACCTCTCGAGTTTTCAAAGGATGTGAGGCCTCCGGTCGCGATGAGTCGGAGAACTAGGTCTTTCTCTGTGGTCTCCACAGGGGATTTAGACATCCCTTCGTCTTGGGAGATGCAAGACGAGCCGGTATTCAATTCACTGCAGGGATATCTGGCCTTATGTCGAGTCAGAACATCTCGGTGTCCATTCCACTTGAGGCCACTTACTCAGGGTCCCTCTCACATACCTGTAGCTGAGAGAAGCCTCCTCTTGAGGTGCTTGTGGAAAGTTGGTATTCCTCTTGAGTCAAAGCCAGGGACTAAGCTCTCATCTCGAGTTGATTTGGGGTCCACGGAGCCCTTCTTTGTTGCTCCAGTGACCTCAGGATCCCTCTAGACTTGAGACAGTGATCTTGGGTTTTCTCTGGAGTGGCATCAAGGAAATCAAGGCTCCTTTCTCGTTTGATGTGGAACACGGAATTGCTCTGCATGCAGTGCAGGGGAATCGGGCCTCTTCTCGTGGCGAGGGGGAAGTCTCATGGTTTTTCTCGAGTTGCGGGCGGAACCTGGGGTATATTCGCGAGTTACGACGGGGAGGGCCATTCCAGACACGTGTTTGTTCAGCGACGTCAGGACTCCTGCCTAGGTGCGAGGGACAACTCGGGATTCTCCTCGAGTCTTGGAATGGCATTTGGGTCGCGTCTCCACATGAGGCGGGAGACCCAGCGTCCCTTTGCACTTGCCACAGGGATCCGGGGAATCCTATCCATTTCCAAGAGGACTCAAGAATCGTCTCCTTTGGAAGCATTAATCTCCGCGGACCTCTCGAGTTTTCAAAGGATGTGAGGCCTCCGGTCGCGATGAGGCAGAGAACTAGGTCTTTCTCTGTGGTCTCCACTGGGGATTCAGACATCCCTTCGTCTTTGGAGATGCAAGACGAGCCTGCATTCAATTCACTGCAGGGATATCCGGCCTTACTTCGAGTCAGAGCTTCTCGGTGTCCATTCCACTTGAGGCCAAAAATTCAGGGTCCCTCTCACATTCCTGTAGCTGAGTCAAGCCTCCTCTTGAGGTGCTTGTGGAAAGTTGGTATTCCTCTTGAGTCGCAGCCAGGGACTGAGCTCTCATCTCGAGTTGATTTGGGGTCCACGGAGCCCTGTCGTCTTGCTACATGGACCTCAGGATCCCTCTAGACTTGAGACCTTGATCTTCGGTTTTCTCTGGAGTGCCATCAAGGAAATCAAGGCTCCTTTCACGTTTCATGTGGAACACGGAATTGCTCTGCACGCAGTGCAGGGGAATCGGGCCACATCTCGCGGCGAGGGAGAAGTCTCATGGTTTTACTCGAGTTGCGGCCGGAACCTGGGGTATATTCTCGAGTTACGACGGGGAGGGCCCTTCCAGACACGTGTTCGTTCAGCGACGTCAGGACTCCTGCCTAGGTGTGAGGGACACCTCGGGATTCTCCTCGAGTCTTGGCATGGCAATTGGGACGCGTCTCCACGTGAGGCGGGAGACACAGTGTCCCTTTCGACGTGCCACAGGGATCCTGGGCCTCCTATCCATTTTCAAGAGGAGTCAGGCATCGTCTCCTTTGGAAGCATTGATCTCCGCGGACCTCTCGAATTTTCAAAGGATGTGAGGCCTCCGATCGCGATGAGGCGGAGAACTAGGTCTTTCTCTGTGGTCTCCACAGGGGAATCAGATATACCTTCGTCTTGGGAGATGCAAGACGAGCCTGCATTCAATTCACTGCAGGGATATCCGGCCTTACTTCGAGTCAGAGCATCTCGGTGTCCATTCCACTTGAAGCCACAAACTCAGGGTCCCTCTCACATACATGGAGCTGAGAGAAGCCTCCTCTTGAGGTGCTTGTGGAATGTTGGTATTCCTCTTGAGTCGAAGCCAGGGACGAAGCTCTCATCTGGAGTTGATTTGGGGTCCACGTAGACCTTTTGTGTTGCTCCAGTGACCTCAGGATCCCTCTAGACTTGAGACAGTGATCTTGGGTTTTCTCTGGAGTGCCATCAAGGAAATCAAGGCTCCTTTCACGTTTGATGTGGAACACGGAAATGCTTTGCACGCAGTGCAGGAGAATCGGGCCTCATCTCGCGGCGAGGGGGAAGTCTTATGGTTTTTATCGAGTTGCGGCCGGAACCTGGGATATATTCTCGAGTTACGACGGGGAGGGCCCTTCCAGACACGTGTTAGTTCAGCGACGTCAGGACTCGGGCCTAGGTGCGAGGGATACCTCGGGATTCTCCTCGAGTCTTGGCATGGCAATTGGGACGCGTCTCCACGTGAGGCGGGAGACCCAGGGTCCCTTTCTACGTGCCACAGGGATCCTGGGACTCCTATCCATTTTCAAGAGGTGTCAGGCATCGTCTCCTTTGGAAGCATTGATCTCCGCGGACCTCTCGAGTTTTCAAAGGATGTGAGCCTCCGGTCGCGATGAGGCAGAGAACTAGGTCTTTCTCTGTGGTCTCCACAGGGGATTCAGACATCCCTTCGTCTTGGGAGATGCAAGACGAGCCTGCATTCAATTCACTGCAGGGATATCCGGCCTTACTTCGAATCAGTGCATCTCGTTGTCCATTCCACATGAGGCCACAAACTCAGTGTCCCTGTCACATACCTGTGGCTGAGAGAAGACTCCTCTTGAGGTGCTTGTGGAAAGTTGGAATTCCTCTTGAGTCGAAGCCAGGGACTAAGTTCTCATCTCGAGTAGATTTGGGGTCCACGGAGCCCTTTCGTGTTGCTCCAGTGACCTCAGGATCCCTCTAGACTTGAGACAGTGATCTTTTGTTTTGTCTGGAGTGCCATCAAGGAAATCAAGGCTCCTTTCACGTTTGATGTGGGATACGGAATTGCTCTGCACGCAGTGCAGGGGAATCGGGCCTCATCTCGCGGCAAGTGGGAAGTCTCATGGTTTTTCTCTAGTTGCGGCCGGAACCTGGGGTATATTCTCGAGTTACGACGGGGAGGGCCCTTCCAGACACGTGTTTGTTCAGCGACGTCAGGACTCCTGCCTAGGTGCGAGGGACACCTCGGGATTCTCCTCGAGTCTTGGCATGGCAATTGGGACGTGTCTCCACGTGAGGCGGGAAACCCAGGGTCCCTTTCGACGTGCCACAGGGATCCTGGGACTCCTATCCATTTTCAAGAGGAGTCAGGCATCCTCTCCTTTGGAAGCATTGATCTCCGCGGACCTCTCGAGTTTTCAAAGGATGTGAGGCCTCCGGTCGCGATGAGGTGGAGAACTAGGTCTTTCTCTGTGGTCTCCACATGGGATTCAGACATCCCTTCGTCTTGGGCGATGCAAGCCGTGCCTGCATTCAATTCACTGCAGGGATATTCGGCCTTACCTCGAGTCAGAGCATCTCGGTGTCCATTCCAGTTGAGGCCACAAAATCAGGGTCCCTCTCACATAACTGTAGCTGAGAGAAGCCTCCTCTTGAGGTGCTTGTGGAAAGTTGGAATTCCTCTTGAGTCGAAGCCGGGGACTAAGCTCTCATCTCGAGTTGACTTGGTTTCCACGGAGCCCTTTCGTGTTGCTCCAGTGACCTCAGGATCCCTCTAGACTTGAGACAGTGATCTTGGGTTTTCTCTGGAGTGCCATCAAGGAAATCAAGGCTCCCATCATGATTGATGTGGAACACGGAATTGCTCTGCACGCAGTCCAGGGGAATTGGGCCTTATCTCGCGGCGAATTTGAAGTCTCATTGTTTTTCTCGAGTTGCGGCCGGAACCTGGGGTATATTCTCGAGTTACGACGGGGAGGGCCCTTCCAGAAACGTGTTTGCTCAGCGACGTTAGGACTCCTGCCTAGGTGCGAGGGACACCTCGGGATTCTCCTCGAGTCTTGGCATGGCAATTGGGACGCGTCTCCACGTGAGGCGGGAGACCCAAGGTCCCTCTCCACGTGCCAGATGGATCCTGGGACTCCTATCCATTTTCAAGAGGAGTCAGGCATCGTCTACTTTGGAAGCATTGATCTCCGCAGACCTCTCGATTTTTCATAGGATGTGATGTCTCCGGTCGCGATGAGGCGGAGGACTAGGTCTTTCTCTGTCGTCTCCACAGGGGATTCAGACATCCCTTCGTCTTGGGAGATGCAAGACGAGCCTGCATTCTATTCACTACAGGGATATCCGGCCTTACTTCGAGTCAGAGCATCTCGGTGTCCATTCCACTTGAGGCCACAAACTCAGGGTCCCTCTCACATACCTGTAGCTGAGAGAAGCCTCCTCTTGAGGTGCTTGTGGAAAGTTGGTATTCCACTTGAGTCGAAGCCAGGGACTAAGCTCTCATCTCGAGTTGATTTGGGGTCTTAGGGGAAATTTCGTGTTGCTCCAGTGACCTCAGGATCCCTCTAGACTTGAGACAGTGATCTTGGGTTTTCTCTGGAGTGCCATCAAGGAAATCAAGGCTCCTTTCACGTTTGATGTGGAACACGGAATTGTACTGCATGCAGTGCAGGGGAATCGGGCCTCATCTGGCGGCGAGGGGGAAATCTCATGGTTTTTCTCGAGTTGCGGCCGGAACCTGGGGTATATTCTCGAGTTACGACGGGGAGGGCCCTTCTAGACACGTGTTTGTTCAGCGACATCAGGACTTTTGCCTAGGTGCGAGGGACACCTCGGGATTCTCCTCGAGTCTTGGCATGGCAATTGGGACGCGTCTCCACGTGAGGCGGGAGACCCAGGGTCCCTTTCGACGTGCCACAGGGATCCTGGGACTCCTATCCATTTTCAAGAGTAGTCAGGCATCGTCTCCTTTGGAAGCATTGATCTCCAAGGACCTCTCGAGTTTTCAAAGGATGTGAGGCTTCCGGTCGCGATGAGGCGGAGAACTCGGTCTTTCGCTGAGGTCTCCACAGGGGATTCAGACATCCCTTCGTCTTGGGAGATGCAAGGCGAGCCTGCATTCAATTCACTGCAGGGATATCCGGCCTTACTTCGAGTCAGAGCATCTCGGTGTCCATTTCACTTGAGGCCACAAACTCAGGGTCCCTCTCACATACCTGTAGCTGAGAGAAGCCTCCTCTTGAGGTGCTTGTGGAAAGTTGGTATTCCTCTTGAGTCGAAGCCAGGGACTAAGCTCTCATCTCGAGTTGATTTGGGGTCCACGGAGCCCTTTCGTGTTGCTCCAGTGACCTCAGGATCCCTCTAAACTTGAGACAGTGATCTTGGGTTTTCTCTGGAGTGCCATCAAGGAAATCAAGGGTCCTTTCAAGTTTGATGTGGAACACGGAATTGCTCTGCACGCAGTGCAGGGGAATCGGGCCTCATCTAGCGGCGAGGGGGAAGTCTCATGGTTTTATTCGAGTTGCAGCTGGAACCTGGGGTATATTCTCGAGTTACGATGGGGAGGGCCCTTCCAGACACGTGTTTGTTCAGCGACGTCAGGTCTCCTGCCTAGGTGCGAGTGACACCTCGGGATTCTCCTCGAGTCTTGGCATGGCAATTGGGACGCGTCTCCACGTGAGGCGGGAGACCCAGTTTCCCTTTCCACGTGCCACAGGGATCCTGAGCCTCCTATCCATTTTCAAGAGGAGTCAGGCATCGACTCCTTTGGAAGCATTGATCTCCGCAGACCTCTCGAGTTTTCAAAGGATGTGAGGCCTCCGGTCGCGATGAGGCAGAGAACTAGGTCTTTCTCTGTGGTCTCCACAGGGGATTCAGACATCCCTTCGTCTTTGGAGATGCAAGATGAGCCTGCATTCAATTCACTGCAGGGATATCCGGCCTTACTACGTGTCAGAGCATCTCGGTGTCCATTCCACTTGAGGCCACAAATTCAGGGTCCCTCTAACATACCTGTAGCTGAGAGAAGCCTCCTCTTGAGGTGCTTGTGGAAAGTTGGTATTCCTCTTGAGTCGAAGCCAGGGACGAAGCTCTCATCTCGAGTTGATTTGGGGTCCACGGAGCCCTTTCGTGTTGCTACAGTGACCTCAGGATCCCTCTAGACTTGAGACAGTGATCTTGGGTTTTCTCTGGAGTGCCATCATGGAAATCAAGGTTCCTTTCACGTTTGATGTGGAACACGGAATTGCTCTGCACGCAGTGCAGGGGAATCGGGCCTCATCTCTCGTCGAGGGCGAAGTCGCATGGTTTTTCTCGAGTTGCGGCCGGAACCTGGGGTATATTCTCGACTTACGATGGGGAGAGCCCTTCCAGTCAAGTGTTTGTTTAGCGATGTCAGGACTCCTGCCTAGGTGCGAGGGACACCTCTGGATTTTCCTCGAGTCTTGACATGGCAATTGGGATGCGTCTCCACGTCAGGCGGGAGACCCAGGGTCCCTTTCCACGTGCCACACGGATCCTGGGACTCCTATCCATTTTCAAGAGTAGTCAGGCATCGTCTCCTTTGGAAGCATTGATCTCCGCGGACCTCTCGAATTTTCAAAGGATGTGAGGCCTCCGGTCGCGATGAGGCGGAGAACTAGGTCTTTCTCTGTGGTCTCCACAGGGGATGCAGACATCCCTTCGTCTTGGGAGATGCAAGATGAGCCTGCATTCAATTCACTGCAGGGATATCCGGCCTTACGTCGAGTCAGAGCATCTCGGTGTCCATTCCACTTGAGGCCAAAAACTCAGGGTCCCTCTCACATACCTGTAGCTGTGAGAAGCCTCCTCTTGAGGTGCTTGTGGAAAGTTGGTATTCCTCTTGAGTCGAAACCAGGGACTAAGCTCTCATCTCGAGTTGTTTGGGGTCCACGGAGCCCTTTCCTGTTGCTACAGTGACCTCAGGATCCCTCTAGACTTGAGAAAGTTATCTTGGGTTTTCTCTGGAGGGGCATCAAAGATATCAAGGCTCCTTTCACGTTTGATGTGGGATACGGATTTGCTCTGCACGCAGTGCAGGGGAATCGGGACTCATCTCGCGGAGAGGGGGAAGTCTCATGGTTTTTCTTGAGTTGCGGCCGGAACCTGGGGTATATTCTCGAGTTACGACGGGAAGGGCCCTTCCAGACACGTGTTTTTCAGCAACGTCAGGACTACTGCCTAGCTGCGAGGGGCACCTCTGGATTCTCCTCGAGTCTTGCCATGGCAATTGGCACGTGTCTCCACGTGAGGCGGGAGACCCAGGGTCCCTTTCCACGTGCCATAGGGATCCTGGGACTCCTATCCATTTTCAAGAGGAGTCAGGCATCGTCTCCTTTGGAAGCATTGATCTCCGCGGACCTCTCGAGTTTTCAAAGGATGTGAGGCCTCCTGTCGCGATGAGGAGGAGAACTAGGTCTTTCTCAGTGGTCTCCACAGGAGATTCAGACATCCCTTCGTCTTGGGAGATGGAAGACGAGCCTGCATTCAATTCACTGCAGAGATATTCGGCCTTACTTCGAGTCAGAGCATCTCGGTGTCCATTCCACTTGAGGCCAAAAATTCAGGGTCCCACTCACATACCTGTAGCTGAGAGAAACCTCCTCTTGAGGTGCTTGTGGAAAGTTGGTATGCCTCTTGAGTCGAAGCCAGGGACTAAGCTCTCATCTCGAGTTGATTTCGGGTCCAGGAGCCGTTTCGTGTTGCTATAGTGACCTCAGGATCCCTCTAGACTTGAGAGAGTAATCTTGGGTTTTCTCTGGAGTGCCATCAAGGAAATCAAGGCTCCTTTCACGTTTGATGTGGAACACGGAATTGCTCTGCACGCAGTGCAGGGGAATCGGGCTTCATCTCGCGGCAAGGGGGAAGTCTCCTGGTTTTTCTCGAGTTGCGGCCGGAACCTGGGGTACATTCTCGAGTTACGACCGGGAGGGCCCTTCCAGACACGTGTTTGTTCAGCGACGTCAGGACTCCTGTCTACGTGCGAGGGACACCTCGGGATTCTCCTCGAGTCTTGGCATGGCAATTGGGACGCGTCTCCACGTGAGGCGGGAGATCCAGGGTCCCTTTCCACGTGCCACATGGATCCTGGGACTCCTATCCATTTTCAAGAGGAGTCAGGCATCGTCTCCTTTGGAAGCATTGATCTCCAAGGACCTCTCGAGTTCTCAAATGATGTGAGGCCTCCAGTCGTGATGAGGCGGAGAACTAGGTCTTTCTCTGTGGTCTCCACAGGGGATGCAGACATCCCTTCGTCTTGGGAGATGCAAGACGAGCCTGCATTCAATTCACTGCAGGGATATCCGGCCTTACTTCAATTCAGAGCAACTCGGTGTCCATTCCACTTGAGGCCACAAACTCAGGGTCCCTCTCACATACCTATAGCTGAGAGAAGCCTCCTCTTGAGGTGCTTGTGGAAAGTTGGTATTCCTCTTGAGTCGAAGCCAGGGACTAAGCTCTCATCTCGAGTTGATTTGGGGTCCACGGAGCCCTTTCGTGTTGCTCCAGTGACCTCAGGATCCCTCTAGACTTGAGACAGTGATCTTGGGGTTTGTCTGGAATGCCATCAAGGAAATCAAGGCTCCTTTCACGTTTGATGTGGAACACGGAATTGCTCTGCATGCAGCGCAGGGAAATCGGGCCTCATCTCGCGGCGAGGGGGAAGTCGCATGGTTTTTCTCTAGTTGCGGCCGGAACCTGCGGTATATTCTCGAGTTACGACGGGGAGGGCCCTTCTAGACACGTGTTTGTTCAGCGACGTCAGGACTCCTGCCTAGGTGCGAGGGACACCTCGGTATTCTCCTCGAGTCTTGGCATGGCAATTGGGACGCGTCTCCACGTGAGGCGGGAGACCCAGGGTCCCTTTCCACGTGCCACAGGGTTCCTGGGACTCCTATCCATTTTCAAGAGGAGTCAGGCATCGTCTCCTTTGAAAGCATTGATCTCCGCAGACCTCTCGAGTTTTCAAAGGATGTGAGGCCTCCGGTCTCGATGAGGCGGAGGACTAGGTCTTTCTCTGTGGTCTCCACAGGGGATTCAGACATCCCTTCGTCTTGGGAGATGCAAGACGAGCCTGCATTCAATTCACTGCAGGGATATCCGGGCTTACTTCGAGTCAGAGCATCTCGGTGTCCATTCCACTTGAGGCCACAAACTCAGGGTCCCTCTCACATACCTGTAGCTGAGAGAAGCCTCCTCTTGAGGTGCTTGTGGAAAGTTGGTATTCCTCTTGAGTCGAAGCCAGGGACTAAGTTCTCATCTCGAGTTGATTTGGGGTCCACGGAGCCCTTTCGTATTGCTACAGTGACCTCATGATCCCTCTAGACTTGAGACAGTGATCTTGGGTTTTCTCTAGAGTGCCATCAAGGAAATCAAGGCTCCTTTCACGTTTGATGTGGAACATGGAGTTGCTCTGCACGCAGTGCAGGAAAATAGGGCCTCATCTCGCGGCGAGGGGGAAGTCTCATGGTTTTTCTCGATTTGCGGCCGGAACCTGGGGTATATTCTCGAGTTACGACGGGGAGGGCCCTTCCAGACACGTGTTCGTTCAGCGACGTCAGGACTCCTGCCTAGGTGCGAGGGACACCTCGGGATTCTCCTCGAGTCTTGGCATGGCAATTGGGACGCGTCTCCACGTGAGGCGGGAGACCCATGTTCCCTTTCCACGTGCCACAGGGATCCTGGGACTCCTATCCATTTTCAAGAGGAGTCAGGCAATGTCTCCTTTGGAAGCATTGATCTCCGCGGACCTCTCGAGTTTTCAAAGGATGTGAGGCCTCCGGTCGCGATGAGTCGGAGAACTAGGTCTTTCTCTGTGGTCTCCACAGGGGATTTAGACATCCCTTCGTCTTGGGAGATGCAAGACGAGCCGGTATTCAATTCACTGCAGGGATATCTGGCCTTATGTCGAGTCAGAACATCTCGGTGTCCATTCCACTTGAGGCCACTTACTCAGGGTCCCTCTCACATACCTGTAGCTGAGAGAAGCCTCCTCTTGAGGTGCTTGTGGAAAGTTGGTATTCCTCTTGAGTC
Source organism: Dama dama (assembly GCF_033118175.1). Lineage (NCBI taxonomy): Eukaryota > Metazoa > Chordata > Mammalia > Artiodactyla > Cervidae > Dama > Dama dama. The sequence continues at coordinate 5,031,629 of NW_026870910.1, forward strand.
AAAGCCAGGGACTAAGCTCTCATCTCGAGTTGATTTGGGGTCCACGGAGCCCTTCTTTGTTGCTCCAGTGACCTCAGGATCCCTCTAGACTTGAGACAGTGATCTTGGGTTTTCTCTGGAGTGGCATCAAGGAAATCAAGGCTCCTTTCTCGTTTGATGTGGAACACGGAATTGCTCTGCATGCAGTGCAGGGGAATCGGGCCTCTTCTCGTGGCGAGGGGGAAGTCTCATGGTTTTTCTCGAGTTGCGGGCGGAACCTGGGGTATATTCGCGAGTTACGACGGGGAGGGCCATTCCAGACACGTGTTTGTTCAGCGACGTCAGGACTCCTGCCTAGGTGCGAGGGACAACTCGGGATTCTCCTCGAGTCTTGGAATGGCATTTGGGTCGCGTCTCCACATGAGGCGGGAGACCCAGCGTCCCTTTGCACTTGCCACAGGGATCCGGGGAATCCTATCCATTTCCAAGAGGACTCAAGAATCGTCTCCTTTGGAAGCATTAATCTCCGCGGACCTCTCGAGTTTTCAAAGGATGTGAGGCCTCCGGTCGCGATGAGGCAGAGAACTAGGTCTTTCTCTGTGGTCTCCACTGGGGATTCAGACATCCCTTCGTCTTTGGAGATGCAAGACGAGCCTGCATTCAATTCACTGCAGGGATATCCGGCCTTACTTCGAGTCAGAGCTTCTCGGTGTCCATTCCACTTGAGGCCAAAAATTCAGGGTCCCTCTCACATTCCTGTAGCTGAGTCAAGCCTCCTCTTGAGGTGCTTGTGGAAAGTTGGTATTCCTCTTGAGTCGCAGCCAGGGACTGAGCTCTCATCTCGAGTTGATTTGGGGTCCACGGAGCCCTGTCGTCTTGCTACATGGACCTCAGGATCCCTCTAGACTTGAGACCTTGATCTTCGGTTTTCTCTGGAGTGCCATCAAGGAAATCAAGGCTCCTTTCACGTTTGATGTGGAACACGGAATTGCTCTGCACGCAGTGCAGGGGAATCGGGCCACATCTCGCGGCGAGGGAGAAGTCTCATGGTTTTACTCGAGTTGCGGCCGGAACCTGGGGTATATTCTCGAGTTACGACGGGGAGGGCCCTTCCAGACACGTGTTCGTTCAGCGACGTCAGGACTCCTGCCTAGGTGTGAGGGACACCTCGGGATTCTCCTCGAGTCTTGGCATGGCAATTGGGACGCGTCTCCACGTGAGGCGGGAGACACAGTGTCCCTTTCGACGTGCCACAGGGATCCTGGGCCTCCTATCCATTTTCAAGAGGAGTCAGGCATCGTCTCCTTTGGAAGCATTGATCTCCGCGGACCTCTCGAGTTTTCAAAGGATGTGAGGCCTCCGATCGCGATGAGGCGGAGAACTAGGTCTTTCTCTGTGGTCTCCACAGGGGAATCAGATATACCTTCGTCTTGGGAGATGCAAGACGAGCCTGCATTCAATTCACTGCAGGGATATCCGGCCTTACTTCGAGTCAGAGCATCTCGGTGTCCATTCCACTTGAAGCCACAAACTCAGGGTCCCTCTCACATACATGGAGCTGAGAGAAGCCTCCTCTTGAGGTGCTTGTGGAATGTTGGTATTCCTCTTGAGTCGAAGCCAGGGACGAAGCTCTCATCTGGAGTTGATTTGGGGTCCACGTAGACCTTTGGTGTTGCTCCAGTGACCTCAGGATCCCTCTAGACTTGAGACAGTGATCTTGGGTTTTCTCTGGAGTGCCATCAAGGAAATCAAGGCTCCTTTCACGTTTGATGTGGAACACGGAAATGCTTTGCACGCAGTGCAGGAGAATCGGGCCTCATCTCGCGGCGAGGGGGAAGTCTTATGGTTTTTATCGAGTTGCGGCCGGAACCTGGGATATATTCTCGAGTTACGACGGGGAGGGCCCTTCCAGACACGTGTTAGTTCAGCGACGTCAGGACTCGGGCCTAGGTGCGAGGGATACCTCGGGATTCTCCTCGAGTCTTGGCATGGCAATTGGGACGCGTCTCCACGTGAGGCGGGAGACCCAGGGTCCCTTTCTACGTGCCACAGGGATCCTGGGACTCCTATCCATTTTCAAGAGGTGTCAGGCATCGTCTCCTTTGGAAGCATTGATCTCCGCGGACCTCTCGAGTTTTCAAAGGATGTGAGCCTCCGGTCGCGATGAGGCAGAGAACTAGGTCTTTCTCTGTGGTCTCCACAGGGGATTCAGACATCCCTTCGTCTTGGGAGATGCAAGACGAGCCTGCATTCAATTCACTGCAGGGATATCCGGCCTTACTTCGAATCAGTGCATCTCGTTGTCCATTCCACATGAGGCCACAAACTCAGTGTCCCTGTCACATACCTGTGGCTGAGAGAAGACTCCTCTTGAGGTGCTTGTGGAAAGTTGGAATTCCTCTTGAGTCGAAGCCAGGGACTAAGTTCTCATCTCGAGTAGATTTGGGGTCCACGGAGCCCTTTCGTGTTGCTCCAGTGACCTCAGGATCCCTCTAGACTTGAGACAGTGATCTTTTGTTTTGTCTGGAGTGCCATCAAGGAAATCAAGGCTCCTTTCACGTTTGATGTGGGATACGGAATTGCTCTGCACGCAGTGCAGGGGAATCGGGCCTCATCTCGCGGCAAGTGGGAAGTCTCATGGTTTTTCTCTAGTTGCGGCCGGAACCTGGGGTATATTCTCGAGTTACGACGGGGAGGGCCCTTCCAGACACGTGTTTGTTCAGCGACGTCAGGACTCCTGCCTAGGTGCGAGGGACACCTCGGGATTCTCCTCGAGTCTTGGCATGGCAATTGGGACGTGTCTCCACGTGAGGCGGGAAACCCAGGGTCCCTTTCGACGTGCCACAGGGATCCTGGGACTCCTATCCATTTTCAAGAGGAGTCAGGCATCCTCTCCTTTGGAAGCATTGATCTCCGCGGACCTCTCGAGTTTTCAAAGGATGTGAGGCCTCCGGTCGCGATGAGGTGGAGAACTAGGTCTTTCTCTGTGGTCTCCACATGGGATTCAGACATCCCTTCGTCTTGGGCGATGCAAGCCGTGCCTGCATTCAATTCACTGCAGGGATATTCGGCCTTACCTCGAGTCAGAGCATCTCGGTGTCCATTCCAGTTGAGGCCACAAAATCAGGGTCCCTCTCACATAACTGTAGCTGAGAGAAGCCTCCTCTTGAGGTGCTTGTGGAAAGTTGGAATTCCTCTTGAGTCGAAGCCGGGGACTAAGCTCTCATCTCGAGTTGACTTGGTTTCCACGGAGCCCTTTCGTGTTGCTCCAGTGACCTCAGGATCCCTCTAGACTTGAGACAGTGATCTTGGGTTTTCTCTGGAGTGCCATCAAGGAAATCAAGGCTCCCATCATGATTGATGTGGAACACGGAATTGCTCTGCACGCAGTCCAGGGGAATTGGGCCTTATCTCGCGGCGAATTTGAAGTCTCATTGTTTTTCTCGAGTTGCGGCCGGAACCTGGGGTATATTCTCGAGTTACGACGGGGAGGGCCCTTCCAGAAACGTGTTTGCTCAGCGACGTTAGGACTCCTGCCTAGGTGCGAGGGACACCTCGGGATTCTCCTCGAGTCTTGGCATGGCAATTGGGACGCGTCTCCACGTGAGGCGGGAGACCCAAGGTCCCTCTCCACGTGCCAGATGGATCCTGGGACTCCTATCCATTTTCAAGAGGAGTCAGGCATCGTCTACTTTGGAAGCATTGATCTCCGCAGACCTCTCGATTTTTCATAGGATGTGATGTCTCCGGTCGCGATGAGGCGGAGGACTAGGTCTTTCTCTGTCGTCTCCACAGGGGATTCAGACATCCCTTCGTCTTGGGAGATGCAAGACGAGCCTGCATTCTATTCACTACAGGGATATCCGGCCTTACTTCGAGTCAGAGCATCTCGGTGTCCATTCCACTTGAGGCCACAAACTCAGGGTCCCTCTCACATACCTGTAGCTGAGAGAAGCCTCCTCTTGAGGTGCTTGTGGAAAGTTGGTATTCCACTTGAGTCGAAGCCAGGGACTAAGCTCTCATCTCGAGTTGATTTGGGGTCTTAGGGGAAATTTCGTGTTGCTCCAGTGACCTCAGGATCCCTCTAGACTTGAGACAGTGATCTTGGGTTTTCTCTGGAGTGCCATCAAGGAAATCAAGGCTCCTTTCACGTTTGATGTGGAACACGGAATTGTACTGCATGCAGTGCAGGGGAATCGGGCCTCATCTGGCGGCGAGGGGGAAATCTCATGGTTTTTCTCGAGTTGCGGCCGGAACCTGGGGTATATTCTCGAGTTACGACGGGGAGGGCCCTTCTAGACACGTGTTTGTTCAGCGACATCAGGACTTTTGCCTAGGTGCGAGGGACACCTCGGGATTCTCCTCGAGTCTTGGCATGGCAATTGGGACGCGTCTCCACGTGAGGCGGGAGACCCAGGGTCCCTTTCGACGTGCCACAGGGATCCTGGGACTCCTATCCATTTTCAAGAGTAGTCAGGCATCGTCTCCTTTGGAAGCATTGATCTCCAAGGACCTCTCGAGTTTTCAAAGGATGTGAGGCTTCCGGTCGCGATGAGGCGGAGAACTCGGTCTTTCGCTGAGGTCTCCACAGGGGATTCAGACATCCCTTCGTCTTGGGAGATGCAAGGCGAGCCTGCATTCAATTCACTGCAGGGATATCCGGCCTTACTTCGAGTCAGAGCATCTCGGTGTCCATTTCACTTGAGGCCACAAACTCAGGGTCCCTCTCACATACCTGTAGCTGAGAGAAGCCTCCTCTTGAGGTGCTTGTGGAAAGTTGGTATTCCTCTTGAGTCGAAGCCAGGGACTAAGCTCTCATCTCGAGTTGATTTGGGGTCCACGGAGCCCTTTCGTGTTGCTCCAGTGACCTCAGGATCCCTCTAAACTTGAGACAGTGATCTTGGGTTTTCTCTGGAGTGCCATCAAGGAAATCAAGGGTCCTTTCAAGTTTGATGTGGAACACGGAATTGCTCTGCACGCAGTGCAGGGGAATCGGGCCTCATCTAGCGGCGAGGGGGAAGTCTCATGGTTTTATTCGAGTTGCAGCTGGAACCTGGGGTATATTCTCGAGTTACGATGGGGAGGGCCCTTCCAGACACGTGTTTGTTCAGCGACGTCAGGTCTCCTGCCTAGGTGCGAGTGACACCTCGGGATTCTCCTCGAGTCTTGGCATGGCAATTGGGACGCGTCTCCACGTGAGGCGGGAGACCCAGTTTCCCTTTCCACGTGCCACAGGGATCCTGAGCCTCCTATCCATTTTCAAGAGGAGTCAGGCATCGACTCCTTTGGAAGCATTGATCTCCGCAGACCTCTCGAGTTTTCAAAGGATGTGAGGCCTCCGGTCGCGATGAGGCAGAGAACTAGGTCTTTCTCTGTGGTCTCCACAGGGGATTCAGACATCCCTTCGTCTTTGGAGATGCAAGATGAGCCTGCATTCAATTCACTGCAGGGATATCCGGCCTTACTACGTGTCAGAGCATCTCGGTGTCCATTCCACTTGAGGCCACAAATTCAGGGTCCCTCTAACATACCTGTAGCTGAGAGAAGCCTCCTCTTGAGGTGCTTGTGGAAAGTTGGTATTCCTCTTGAGTCGAAGCCAGGGACGAAGCTCTCATCTCGAGTTGATTTGGGGTCCACGGAGCCCTTTCGTGTTGCTACAGTGACCTCAGGATCCCTCTAGACTTGAGACAGTGATCTTGGGTTTTCTCTGGAGTGCCATCATGGAAATCAAGGTTCCTTTCACGTTTGATGTGGAACACGGAATTGCTCTGCACGCAGTGCAGGGGAATCGGGCCTCATCTCTCGTCGAGGGCGAAGTCGCATGGTTTTTCTCGAGTTGCGGCCGGAACCTGGGGTATATTCTCGACTTACGATGGGGAGAGCCCTTCCAGTCAAGTGTTTGTTTAGCGATGTCAGGACTCCTGCCTAGGTGCGAGGGACACCTCTGGATTTTCCTCGAGTCTTGACATGGCAATTGGGATGCGTCTCCACGTCAGGCGGGAGACCCAGGGTCCCTTTCCACGTGCCACACGGATCCTGGGACTCCTATCCATTTTCAAGAGTAGTCAGGCATCGTCTCCTTTGGAAGCATTGATCTCCGCGGACCTCTCGAATTTTCAAAGGATGTGAGGCCTCCGGTCGCGATGAGGCGGAGAACTAGGTCTTTCTCTGTGGTCTCCACAGGGGATGCAGACATCCCTTCGTCTTGGGAGATGCAAGATGAGCCTGCATTCAATTCACTGCAGGGATATCCGGCCTTACGTCGAGTCAGAGCATCTCGGTGTCCATTCCACTTGAGGCCAAAAACTCAGGGTCCCTCTCACATACCTGTAGCTGTGAGAAGCCTCCTCTTGAGGTGCTTGTGGAAAGTTGGTATTCCTCTTGAGTCGAAACCAGGGACTAAGCTCTCATCTCGAGTTGTTTGGGGTCCACGGAGCCCTTTCCTGTTGCTACAGTGACCTCAGGATCCCTCTAGACTTGAGAAAGTTATCTTGGGTTTTCTCTGGAGGGGCATCAAAGATATCAAGGCTCCTTTCACGTTTGATGTGGGATACGGATTTGCTCTGCACGCAGTGCAGGGGAATCGGGACTCATCTCGCGGCGAGGGGGAAGTCTCATGGTTTTTCTTGAGTTGCGGCCGGAACCTGGGGTATATTCTCGAGTTACGACGGGAAGGGCCCTTCCAGACACGTGTTTTTCAGCAACGTCAGGACTACTGCCTAGCTGCGAGGGGCACCTCTGGATTCTCCTCGAGTCTTGCCATGGCAATTGGCACGTGTCTCCACGTGAGGCGGGAGACCCAGGGTCCCTTTCCACGTGCCATAGGGATCCTGGGACTCCTATCCATTTTCAAGAGGAGTCAGGCATCGTCTCCTTTGGAAGCATTGATCTCCGCGGACCTCTCGAGTTTTCAAAGGATGTGAGGCCTCCTGTCGCGATGAGGAGGAGAACTAGGTCTTTCTCAGTGGTCTCCACAGGAGATTCAGACATCCCTTCGTCTTGGGAGATGGAAGACGAGCCTGCATTCAATTCACTGCAGAGATATTCGGCCTTACTTCGAGTCAGAGCATCTCGGTGTCCATTCCACTTGAGGCCAAAAATTCAGGGTCCCACTCACATACCTGTAGCTGAGAGAAACCTCCTCTTGAGGTGCTTGTGGAAAGTTGGTATGCCTCTTGAGTCGAAGCCAGGGACTAAGCTCTCATCTCGAGTTGATTTCGGGTCCAGGAGCCGTTTCGTGTTGCTATAGTGACCTCAGGATCCCTCTAGACTTGAGAGAGTAATCTTGGGTTTTCTCTGGAGTGCCATCAAGGAAATCAAGGCTCCTTTCACGTTTGATGTAAAACACGGAATTGCTCTGCACGCAGTGCAGGGGAATCGGGCTTCATCTCGCGGCAAGGGGGAAGTCTCCTGGTTTTTCTCGAGTTGCGGCCGGAACCTGGGGTACATTCTCGAGTTACGACCGGGAGGGCCCTTCCAGACACGTGTTTGTTCAGCGACGTCAGGACTCCTGTCTACGTGCGAGGGACACCTCGGGATTCTCCTCGAGTTTTGGCATGGCAATTGGGACGCGTCTCCACGTGAGGCGGGAGACCCAGGGTCCCTTTCCACGTGCCACAGGGATCCTGGGACTCCGATCCATTTGCAAGAGTAGTCAGGCATCGTCTCCTTTGGAAGCATTGATCTCCGCAGACCTCTCGAGTTTTCAAAGGATGTGAGGCCTCCAGTCGCGATGAGGCGGAGAACTAGGTCTTTCTCTCTGGTCTCCACAGGGGATTCAGACATCCCTTCGTCTTGGAGATGCAAGACGATCCTGCATTCAATTCACTGCAGGGATATCCGGCCTTACTTCGAGTCAGAGCATCTCGTTGTTCATTCCACTTGAGGCCACAAATTCAGGGTCCCTCTCTCATACCTGTAGCTGAGAGAAGCCTCCTCTTGAGGTGCTTGTGGAAAGTTGATATTCCTCTTGAGTCGAAGCCAGGGACTAAGCTCTCATCTCGAGTTGATTTGGGGTCCACGGAGCCCTTTCGTGTTGCTCCAGTGACCTCAGGATCCCTCTAGACTTGAGACAGTGATCTTGGGTTTTCTCTGGAGTGCCATCAAGGAAATCAAGGATCCTTTCACGTTTGATGTGGAACACGGAACTGCTCTGCACGCAGTGCAGGGGAATCGGGTCTCATCTCGCGGCGAGGGGGAAGTCTCATGGGTTTTCTCGAGTTGCGGCCGGGACCTGGGGTATATTCTCAAGTTATAACAGGGAGGGCCCTTCCAGACACGTGTTTGTTCAGTGATGTCAGGACTCCTGCCTAGGTGCGAGGGACACCTCGGGATTCTCCTCGAGTCTCGGCATGGCAATTGGGACGCGTCTCCACGTGAGGCGGGAGACCCAGGGTCCCTTTCGACGTACCACAGGGATCCTGGGACTCCTATCCATTTTCAAGAGTAGTCAGGCATCGTCTAATTTGGAAACATTGATCTCCGCGGACCTCTCGAGTTTTCAAAGGATGTGATGTCTCCGGTCGCGATGAGGCGGAGGACTAGGTCTTTCTCTGTCGTCTCCACAGGGGATTCAGACATCCCTTCGTCTTGGGAGATGCAAGACGAGCCTGCATTCTATTCACTACAGGGATATCCGGCCTTACTTCGAGTCAGAGCATCTCGGTGTCCATTCCACTTGAGGCCACAAACTCAGGGTCCCTCTCACATACCTGTAGCTGAGAGAAGCCTCCTCTTGAGGTGCTTGTGGAAAGTTGGTATTCCACTTGAGTCGAAGCCAGGGACTAAGCTCTCATCTCGAGTTGATTTGGGGTCTTAGGGGAAATTTCGTGTTGCTCCAGTGACCTCAGGATCCCTCTAGACTTGAGACAGTGATCTTGGGTTTTCTCTGGAGTGCCATCAAGGAAATCAAGGCTCCTTTCACGTTTGATGTGGAACACGGAATTGTACTGCACGCAGTGCAGGGGAATCGGGCCTCATCTGGCGGCGAGGGGGAAATCTCATGGTTTTTCTCGAGTTGCGGCCGGAACCTGGGGTATATTCTCGAGTTACGACGGGGAGGGCCCTTCTAGACACGTGTTTGTTCAGCGACGTCAGGACTTTTGCCTAGGTGAGAGGGACACCTCGGGATTCTCCTCGAGTCTTGGCATGGCAATTGGGACGCGTCTCCACGTGAGGCGGGAGACCCAGGGTCCCTTTCGACGTGCCACAGGGATCCTGGGACTCCTATCCATTTTCAAGAGTAGTCAGGCATCGTCTCCTTTGGAAGCATTGATCTCCAAGGACCTCTCGAGTTTTCAAAGGATGTGAGGCTTCCGGTCGCGATGAGGCGGAGAACTCGGTCTTTCGGTGAGGTCTCCACAGGGGATTCAGACATCCCTTCATCTTGGGAGATGCAAGGCGAGCCTGCATTCAATTCACTGCAGGGATATCCGGCCTTACTTCGAGTCAGAGCATCTCGGTGTCCATTTCACTTGAGGCCACAAACTCAGGGTCCCTCTCACATACCTGTAGCTGAGAGAAGCCTCCTCTTGAGGTGCTTGTGGAAAGTTGGTATTCCTCTTGAGTCGAAGCCAGGGACTAAGCTCTCATCTCGAGTTGATTTGGGGTCCACGGAGCCCTTTCGTGTTGCTCCAGTGACCTCAGGATCCCTCTAGACTTGAGACAGTGATCTTGGGTTTTCTCTGGGGTGCCATCAAGGAAATCAAGGCTCCTTTCACGTTTGATGTGGAACACGGAATTGCTCTGCACGCAGTGCAGGGGAATCGGGCCTCATCTCGCGGCGAGGGGGAAGTCTCATGGTTTTATTCGAGTTGCAGCTGGAACCTGGGGTATATTCTCGAGTTACGATGGGGAGGGCCCTTCCAGACACGTGTTTGTTCAGCGACGTCAGGTCTCCTGCCTAGGTGCGAGGGACACCTCGGGATTCTCCTCGAGTCTTGGCATGGCAATTGGGACGCGTCTCCACGTGAGGCGGGGGAACTTGTGTCCCTTTCCACGTGCCACAGGGATCCTGGGACTCCTATCCATTTTCAAGAGGAGTCAGGCATCGTCTCCTTTGGAAGCATTGATCTCAGCAGACCTTTCGAGTTTTCAAAGGATGTGAGGCCTCTGGTCGCGATGAGGCGGAGGACTAGGTCTTTCTCTGTGGTCTCCACAGGGGATTCAGACATCCCTTCGTCTTGGGAGATGCAAGACGAGCCTGCATTCAATTCACTGCAGGGATATCCGGCCTTACTTCGAGTCAGAGCATCTTGGTGTCCATTCCACTTGCAGCCACAAGCTCAGGGTCCCTCTCACATACCTGTAGCTGAGAGTAGCCTCCTCTTGAGGTGCTTGTGGAAAGTTGGTGTTCCTCTTGAGTCGAAGCCAAGGACTAAGCTCTCATCTCGAGTTGACTTGGGATCCACGGAGCCCTTTCATGTTGCTCCAGTGAACTCAGGATCCCTCTAGACTTGAGACAGTGATCTTGGGTTTTCTCTGGAGTGCCATCAAGGAAATCAAGGCTCCTTTCACGTTTGATGTGGAACACGGAATTGCTCTGCACGCAGTGCAGGGGAATCTGGCCTCATCTCACGGCGAGGGGGAAGTCTCATCTTTTTTCTCGAGAAGCGGCTGGAACCTGGGGAATATTCTCGAGTTACGACGGGGAGGGCCCTTCCAGACACGTGTTTGTTCAGCGACGTCAGGACTCCTGCCTAGGTGCGAGGGACACCTCGCGATTCTCCTCGAGTCTTGGCATGGCAATTGGGACGCATCTCCACGTGAGGCGGGAGACCCAGGGTCCCTTTCCACGTGCCACAGGGATCCTGGGACTCCTATCCATTTTCAAGAGGAGTCAGGCATCGTCTCCTTTGGAAGCATTGATCTCCGCGGACCTCTCGAGTTTTCAAAGGATGTGAGGCGTCCTGGTCGCGATGAGGCGGAATACGAGGTCTTTCTCTGTGGTCTCCAAGGGGATTCAGACATCCCGTCGTCTTGGGAGATGCAAGACGAGCCTGCATTCAATTCACTGCAGGGATATCCGGCCTTACTTCGAGTCAGAGCATCACAGTGTCCATTGCACTTGAGGCCACAAACTCAGGGTTTCTCTCACATACCTGTATCTCAGAGAAGCCTCCTCTTGAGGTGCTTGTGGAAAGTTGGTATTCCTCTAGAGTAGAAGCCAGGGACGAAGCTCTCATCTCGAGTTGATTTAGGGTCAATGGAGCCCTTTCGTGTTGCTCCAGTGACCTCAGGATCCCTCTAGCCTTGAGACAGTGATCTTGGATTTTCTCTGGAGTGCCATCAAGGAAATCAAGGCTCCTTTCACGTTTGATGTGGAACACGGAATTGCTCTGCACGCAGTGCAGGGGAATCGGGCCTCATCTCGCGGCGAGGGGGAAGTCTCATGGTTTTTCTCGAGTTGCGGCTGGAACCTGGGGTATTTTCTCGAGTTTCGACGGGGAGGGCCCTTCCAGACACGTGTTTGTTCAGCGAAGTCAGGACTGCTGCCTAGGTGCGAGGGACACCTCGGGATTCTCCTCGAGTCTTGGCATGGCAATTGGGACGCGTCTCCACGTGAGGCGGGAGACGCAAGGTCCCTTTCCACGTGACACAGGGATCCTGGGACTCCTATCCATTTTCAAGAGGAGTCAGGCATGGTCTCCTTTGGAAGCATTGATCTCCGTGGACCTCTCGAGTTTTCAAAGGATGTGACGCCCCCGGTCGTGATGAGGCGGAGAACTAGGTCTTTCTCTGTGGTCTCCACAGGGGATTCAGACATCCCTTCGTCTTGGGAGATGCAAGACGAGCCTGCATTCAATTCACTGCAGGGATATCCGGCCTTACTTCTAGCCAGAGCATCTCGGTGTCCATTCCACTTGAGGCCACAAACTCAGGGTCCTTCTCACATACCTGTAGCTGAGAGAAGCCTCCTCTTGAGGTGCTTGTGGCAAGTTGATATGACTCTTGAGTCGAAGCCAGGGACTAAGCTCTCATCTCGAGGTGATTTGGGGTCCACGGAGCCCTTTCGTGTTGCTACAGTGACCTCAGGATCCCTCTAGACTTGAGACAGTGATCTTGGGTTTTCTCTGGAGTGCCATCAAGGAAATCAAGGCTCCTTTCACGTTTGATGTGGAACACGGAATTGCTCTGCACGCAGTGCAGGGGAATCGGGCCTCATCTCACGGCGAGGGGGAAGTCTCATGGTTTTTCTCGAGTTGCGGCCGGAACCTGGGGTATATTCTCGAGTTACGACGGGGAGGGCCCTTCCAGACACGTGTTTGTTCAGCGACGTCAGGACCCCTGCCTAGGTTCGAGGGACACATCGGGATTCTCCTCGAGTTTTGGCATGGCAATTGGGACGCGTCTCCACGTGAGGCGGGAGACCCAGGGTCCCTTTCCACGTGCCACAGGGATCCTGGGACTCCTATCCATTTTCAACATGAGTCAGGCATCGTCTCCTTTGGAATCATTGATCTCCGCGGACCTCTCGAGTTTTCAAAGGATGTGAGGCCTCTGGTCGCGAGGAGGCGGAGAACTATGTCTTTCTCTGTGGTCTCCACAGGGGAATCAGACATCCCTTCGTCTTGGGAGATGCAAGACGAGCCTGCATTCAATTCACTGCAGGGATATCTGGCCTTACTTCGAGTCAGAGCATCTCGGTGTCCATTCCACTTGAGGCCACAAACTCAGGGTCCCTCTCACATACCTGTAGCTGAGAGAAGCCTCCTCTTGAGGTGCTTGTTGAAAGTTGGTATTCCCCTTGAGTCGAAGCCAGGGACTAAGCTCTCATCTCGAGTTGATTTAGGGTCCATGGAGCACTTTCCTGTTGCTCCAATGACCTCAGGATCCCTCTAGAATTGAGACAGTGATCTTGGGTTTCTCTGGAGTGCCATCAAGGAAATCAAGGCTCCTTTCACGTTTGATGTGGAACACGGAATTGCTCTGCACGCTGTGCAGGGGAATCGGGCCTCATCTCGCGGCGAGGGGGAAGTCTCATGGTTTTTCTCGAGTTGCGGCCGGAACCTGGGGTACATTCTAAAGTTACTACGGGGAGGGCCCTTCCAGACACGTGTCTGTTCAGCGAAGTCAGGACTCCTGCCTAGGTGCGAGGGACATCTCGGGATACTCGTCGAGACTTGGCATGGCAATTGGGACGGGTCTCCACGTGAGGCGGAAGACCCAGTGTCTCTTTCCACGTACCAAAGGGATCCTGAGACTCCTATCCATTTTCAAGAAGAGACAGGCATCGTCTCCTTTGGAAGTATTGATCTCGACGGACCTCTCGTGTTTTCAAAGGATGTGAGGCCTTCGTTCGCGATGAGGCGGAGAACGAGGTCTTTCTCTGTGGTCTCCACAGGGGATTCAGACATCACTTCGTCTTGGGAGATGCAAGACGAGCCTGCATTCAATTCACTGCAGGGATATCCGGCCTTACTTCTAGTCAGAGTATCTCGGTGTCCATTCCACTTGAGGCCACAAACTCAGGGTCCCTCTCACATACCTGTAGCTGAGAGAAGCCTCCACTTGAGGTGCTTGTGGAATGTTGGTATTCCTCTTGAGTCGAAGCCAAGGACTAAGCTCTCATCTCGAGTTGATTTGGGGTCCACTGATCCCTTTGGTGTTGCTCCAGTGACCTCAGGATCCCTCTAGCCTTGAGACAGTGATCTTGGGTTTTCTCTGGAGTGCCATCAAGGAAATCAAGGCTCCTTTCACGTTTGATGTGGAACACGGAATTGCTCTGCACGCAGTGCAGGGTAATTGGGGCTCTTCTCGCGGCGAGGGGGAAGCCTCATGGTTTTTCTCGAGTTGCGGCCGGAACCTGGGGTATATTCTCGAGTTACGACGGGGAGGGCCCTTCCAGACACGTGTTTGTTCAGCGACGTCAGGACTCCTGCCTAGGTGCGAGGGACACCTCGGGATTCTCCTCGAGTCTTGGCATGGCAATTGGGAAGCGTCTCCACCTGAGGCGGGAGACCCAGGGTCCCTTTCCACGTGCCACAGGGATGCTGGACTCCTATCCATTTTCAAGAGGAGGCAGGCATCGTCTCCTTTGGAAGCATTGATATCCGCAGAACTCTCGAGTTTTCAAAGGATGTGAGGCCTCCTGTCGCGTTGAGGCGGAGGACTAGGTCTTTCGCTGTCGTCTCCACAGGGGATTCAGACATCCCTTCGTCTTGGGAGAGGTAAGACGAGCTTGCATTCAATTCACTGCAGGGATATCCGGCCTTACTTCGAGTCAGAGCATCTCGGTGTCCATTCCACTTGAGGCCACAAACTCAGGGTCCCTCTCACATACCTGTAGCTGAGAGAAGCCTCCTCTTGAGGTGCTTGTGGAAAGTTGGTATTCCTCTTGAGTTGAATCCAGGGACTAAGCTCTCATCTCGAGTTGATTTGGGGTCCACGGAGAAATTTCGTGTTGCTCCAGTGACCTCAGGATCCCTCTAGACTTGAGACAGTGATCTTGGGTTTTCTCTGGAGTGCCATCAAGGAAATCAAGGCTCCTTTCACGTTTGATGTGGAACACGGAATTGCTCTGCACGCAGTGCAGGGTAATTGGGGCTCTTCTCGCGGCGAGGGGGAAGCCTCATGGTTTTTCTCGAGTTGCGGCCGGAACCTGGGGTATATTCTCGAGTTACGATGGGGAGGGCCTTTCCAGACACGTGTTTGTTCAGCGACGTCATGACTCCTGCCTAGTTGCCAGGGACAACTCGGGATTCTCCTCGAGTCTTGGCATGGCAATTGGGACGCGTCTCCACGTGAAGCGGGAGACCCAGGGTCCCCTTCCACGTGGACAGGGATCCTGGGACTCCTATCCATTTTCAAGAGGAGTCAGGCATCGTCTCCTTTGGAAGCATTGATCTCTGCAGACCTCTCGAGTTTTCAAAGGATGTGAGGCCTCCGGTCGCGATATGGCGGAGAACTAGGTCTTTGTCTGTGGTCTCCACAGGGGATTCAGACATCCCTTCGTCTTGGGAGATGCAAGACGAGCCTGCATTCAATTCACTGCAGGGATATCTGGCCTTACTTCGAGTCAGAGCATCTCGGTGTCCATTCCACTTGAGGCCACAAACTCAGCGTCCCTCTCACATACCTGTAGCTGAGAGCAGCCTCCTCTTGAGGTGCTTGTGGCAAGTTGGTATTCCTCTTCAGTCGAAACCAGGGACTAAGCTCTCATCTCGAGTTGATTTGGGGTCCACGGAGAAATTTCGTGTTGCTCCAGTGACCTCAGGATCCCTCTAGCCTTGAGACAGTGATCTTGGGTTTTCTCTGGAGTGCCATCAAGGAAATCAAGGCTCCATTCACGTTTAATATGGAACATGGAATTGCTCTGCACGCAGTGCAGGGGAATTGGGCCTCATCTCGCCGCGAGGGGGAAGTCTCATGGTTTTTCTCGAGTTGCGGCCGGAACCTGGGGTATATTCTCGAGTTACGACGGGGAGGGCCCTTCCAGACACGTGTTTGTTCAATGACGTCGGACTCCTGCCTAGATGCGAGGGACACCTCGGGATTCTCCTCGAGTCTAGGCATGGCAATAGGGATGCGTTTCCACGTGAGGCGGGAGACCCAGAGTCCCTTTCAACGTTCCACAGGGATCCTGGGACTCCTTTCCATTGTCAAAAAGAGTCAGGCATCGTCTCCTTTGGAAGCATTGATCTCCGCAGACCTCTCGAGTTTTCAAAGGATGTGAGGCCTCCTGTCGCGAGGAGGCGGATGACTAGGTCTTTCTCTGTGGTCTCCAAAGGAGATTCAGACATCCCTTCGTCTTGGGAGATGCAAGACAAGCCTGCATTCAATTAACTATTGGGATATCTGGCATTACTTCGAGTCAGAGCATCTCGGTGTCCATTCCACTTGAGGCCACAAACTAAGGGTCCCTCTCACATACCTGTAGCTGAGAGAAGCCTCCTCTTGAGGTGCTTGTGGAAAGTTCGTATTCCTCTAGAGTCGAAGCCAGGGAATAAGCTCTCATCTAGGGTTGATTTGGGGTCCATGGAGCCCTTTCGTTTTGCTCCAGTGACCTCAGGATCCCTCTAGCCTTGAGACAGTGATCTTGGGTTTTCTCTGGAGTGCCATCAAGGAAATCAAGGTTCCTTTCTCGTTTGATGTGGAACACGGAATTGTTCTGCACGCAGTGCAGGGGAATTGGGCTTCATCTCGCGGTGAGGGGGAAGTCTCATGGTTTTTCTCTAGTTGCGGCCGGAACCTGGGGTATATTCTCGAGTTACGACGGGGAGGGCCCTTCCAGACACGTGTTTGTTCAGCGAAGTCAGGACTCCTGCCTAGGTGAGAGGACACCTCGGGATTCTCCTCGAGTCTTGGCATGGCAATGGGGACGCGACTCCACGTCAGGCGGGAGACCCAGTGTCCCTTTCCACGTGCCACACGGATCCTGGGACTCCTATCCATTTTCAAGAGGAGTCAGGCATCCTCTCCTTTGGAAGCATTGATCTCCGCGAACCTCTCGAGTTTTCAAAGGATGTGAGGCCTCCGATCACGATGAGGCGGAGAATTAGGTCTTTCTTTGTGGTCTCCACAGGGGATTCAGACATCCCGTCGTCTTGGCAGATGCAAGACGAGCCTGCATTCAATTCACTGCAGGGATATCCGGCCTTACTTCGAGTCAGAGCATCTCGGTGTCCATTCCACTTGAGGCCACAAACTCAGGGTCCCTCTCACATACCTGTAGCTGAGAGAAGCCTCCTCTTGAGGTGTTTGTAGAAAGTTGGTATTCCTCTTGAGTCGAAGCCAGAGACTAAGCTCTCATCTTGAGTTGATTTGCGGTCCACGGAGCCCTTTCGTGTTATTCCAGTGACCTCAGGATCCCTTTAGACTTGAGACAGTGATCTCGGGTTTTCTCTGGAGTGCCATCAAGGAAATCAAGGCTCCTTTCACGTTTGATGTGGAACATGGAATTGCTCTGCACGCAGTGCAGGGTAATCGGGCCTCATCACGCTGCGAGGGGGAAGTCTCATGGTTTTTCTCGAGTTGCGGCCAGAACCTGGGGTATATTCTCGAGTTACGACGGGGGTTTCCCTTCCAGACACGTGTTTGTTCAGCGACGTCAGACCCATGCCTACGTTCGATGGACACCTCGGTATTCTCCCCGCGGCTTGGCATGGCAATTGGGACGCGTCTCCAGGTGAGGCGAGAGACCCAGTGTCCCTTTCCACGTGCCACAGGGTCCTGGGAATCCTATCCATTTTCAAGAGGAGTCAGGCATCGTTTCCTTTGGAAGCATTGATCTCCTCGGACCTCTCGAGTTTTCAAAGGATGTGAGGCCTCCAGTCGCGATGTGGCGAGAACTAGGTCTTTCTATGTTGTCTCCACATTTGATTCAGACATCCCTTCGTCTTGGGAGATGGAAGACGAGCCAGCATACAATTCACTGCAGGGATATCTGTCCTAACTTCGAGTCAGAGCATCTCGGTGTCCATTCCCCTTGAGGCCAGAAACTCATGGTCCCTCTCACATACCTGTAGCTGAGAGAAGCGTCCTCTTGAGGTGCTTGTGGAAAGTTGGTATTCCTCTTGAGTCGAAGCCAGGGACTAAGCTCTCATCTCGAGTTGATTTGGGGTCCACGGAGGCTTTTCGTGTTGCTCGAGTGACCTCAGGATCCCTCTAGACTTGAGACAGTGATCTTGGGTTTTCTCTGGAGTGCCATCAAGGAAATCAAGGATCCTTTCACGTTTGATGTGGAACACGGAATTGCTCCGCACGCAGTGCAGGGGAATCGGGCCTCATCTCGCGGCGAGGGGGAAGTCTCATGGTTTTTCACGAGTTGCAGCCAGAACCTGGGGTATATTCTCGAGTTACGACGGGGAGGGCCCTTCCAGACACGTGTTTTTTCAGCGAAGTCAGGACTCCTGCCTAGGTGCGAGGGACACCTCGTTATTCTCCTCGAGTCTTGGCATGGCAATTGGGACGCTTCTCCACGTGAGGCGGGAGACCCAGGGTCCCTTTCCACGTGCCACAGGGATCCTGGGACTCCTATCCATTTTCAAGAGGAGTCAGGCCTTGTCTCC
This sequence comes from Dama dama, assembly GCF_033118175.1. Classification (NCBI taxonomy): domain Eukaryota; kingdom Metazoa; phylum Chordata; class Mammalia; order Artiodactyla; family Cervidae; genus Dama; species Dama dama. The sequence continues at coordinate 5,049,616 of NW_026870910.1, forward strand.
TTTGGAAGCATTGATCTCCGCGGACCTCTCCAATTTTCAAAGGATGTGAGGCCTCCGGTCGCGAAGAGGCGGAGAACTAGTTCTTTCTCTGTGGTCTCCGGCGGGGATTCAGAGATCCCTTCGTCTTGGGAGATGAAAGGCAAAACTGCTTTCAATTCACTGCAGGGATATGCGGCCTTACTTCGAGTCAGAGCATCTCGGTGTCCATTCCACTTGAGGCCACAAACTCAGGGTCCCTCTCACATACCTGTAGCTGAGAGAAGCCTCCTCTTGAGGTGCTTGTGGAAATTGGTATTCCTCTTGAGTCGAAGCCAGGGACTAAGCTCTCATCTCGAGTTGATTTGGGCTCCACGAAGCCCTTTCGTGTTGATTCAGTGACCTCAGGATCCCTCTAGACTTGAGACAGTGATCTTGGGTTTTCTCTGGAGTGCCATCAAGGAAATCAAGGCTCCTTTCACGTTTGATGTGGAACACGGAATTGCTCTGCACGCAGTGCAGGGGAATCGGGCCTCATCTCACGGCGAGGGGGAAGTCTCATGGTTTTTCTCGAGTTGTGGCCGGAACTTGGGGTATATCCTCGAGTTACGACGGGGGTTTCCCTTCCTGACACGTGTTTGTTCAGCGACGTCAGGACTCATGCCTAGGTGCGAGGGACACCTCGGGATTCTCCTCGAGTCTTGGCATGGCAATTCGGACGCGTCTCCACGTGAGGCGGGAGACCCAGGGTCCCTTTCCACGTGCCACAGGGATCCTGGGACTCCTATCCATTTTCAAGAGGAGTCAGGCATCGTCTCCTTTGGAAGCATTGATCTCCGCGGACCTCTCGAGTTTTCAAACGATGTGAGGCCTCAGCTCGCGATGAGGCGGAGAACTAGGTCTTTCTCTGTGGTTTCCACTGGGGATTCAGACATCCCTTCGTCTTGGGAGATGCAAGACAAGCCTGCATTCAATTCACTGCAGGGATATCCGGCCTTACTTCGAGTCAGAGAATCTATGTGTCCATTCCACTTGAGGCCACAAACTCAGGGTCCCTCTCACATAGCTGTAGCTGAGAGAAGCCTCCTCTTGAGGTGTTTGTGGAAAGTTGGTATTCCTCTTGAGTCGAAGCCAGGGACTAAGCTCTCATCTCGCGTTGATTTGGGGTCCACGGAGCCCTTTCGTGTTGCTCCAGTTACCTCACAATCCCTCTAGACTTGAGACAGTGATCTTGGGTTTTCTCTGGAGTGTCATCAAGGAAATCAAGGCTCCTTTCACGTTTGATGTGGAACACGGAATTGCTCTGCACGCAGTGCAGTGGAATCGGGCCTCATCTCGCGGCGAGGGGGAAGTCTCATGGTTTTTCTCGACTTGCGGCCGGAACCTGGGATATATTCTCGAGTTACGACGGTGAGGGCCCTTCCAGACACGTGTTTGTTCAGCGACGTCAGGACTCCTGCCTAGGTGCGAGGGACACCTTGGAATTCTCCTCGAGTCTTGGCATGGCAATTGGGACGCGTCTCCACGTGAGGCGGGAGACCCAGGGTCCCTCTCCACGTGCCACAGGGATCCTGGGACTCCTATCCATTTTCAAGAGGAGTCAGGCATCGTCTCCTTTGGAAGAATTTATCTGCGCGGACCGCTCGGTTTTCAAAGGATGTGAGGCCTCCGATCGCGAAGAGGCGGAGGACTAGGTCTTTCTCTCTGGTCTACACAGGGGATTCAGACATCCCTTCGTCTTGGGAGATGCAAGACGAGCCTGCATTCAATTCACTGCAGCGATATCCGGCCTGACTTCGAGTCAGAGCATCTCGGTGTCCATTCCACTTGAGGCCACAAACTCAGGGTCTCTCTCACATACCTGTAGCTGAGAGAAGCCTCCTCTTGAGGTGCTTGTGGAAAGTTGGTATTCCTCTTGAGTCGAAGCCAGGGAAAAGCTCTCATTTCGAGTTGATTTGGGGTCCACAGAGCCCTTTCGTGTTGCTCCAGTGACCTCAGGATCCCTCTAGATTTGAGACAGTCATCTTGGGGTTTCTCTGGAGTGCCATCAAGGAAATCAAGGCTCCTTTCACGTTTGATGTGGAACACGGAATTGCTCTGCACGCAGTGAAGGGGAATCGGGCCTCATCTCGCGGCGAGGGGGAAGTCTCATGGTTTTTCTCGAGTTACGTCCGGAACCTGGGGTATATTCTCGAGTTATGACGGGGAGGGCCCTTCCAGACACGTGTTTGTTCAGCGACGGCAGGACTCCTGCCTAGGTGTGAGGGACACCTCGGGATTCTCCTCGAGTCTTGGCATGGCAATTGCGACGCGTCTCCACGTGAGGCGGGAGACCCAGGGTCCCTTTCCACGTGCCACAGGGATCCTGGGACTCCTATACATTTTCAAGATGAGTCAGGCTTCGTCTCCTTTGGAAGCTTTGTTCTGCGCTGACCTCTCGAGTTTTCAAAGGATGTGAGGCCTCCGGTCGCGATGAGGCGGAGAACTAGGTCATTCTCTGTGGTCTCCACAGGGGATTCAGACATCCCTTCGTCTTGGGAGATGCAAGACGAGCCTGCATTCAATTCACTGCAGGGATATCCGGCCTTATTTCGAGTCAGAGCATGTCGGTGTCCATTCCACTTGAGGCCACAAACTCAGGGTCCCTCTCACATACCTGTAGCTGAGAGAAGCCTCCACGTGAGGTGCTTGTGGAAAGTTGGTATTCCTCTTGAGTCGAAGCCAGGGAAAAGTTCTCATCTCGAGTTGATTTGGGGTCCACGGAGCCCTTTCGTGTTGCTCCAGTGACCTCAGGATCTCTCTAGATTTGAGACAATGATCTTGGGTTTTCTCTGGAGTGCCATCAAGGAAATCAAGGATCCTTTCATGTTTGATGTGGAACAAGGAATTGCTCTGCACGCAGTGCAGGGGAATCGGGCCTCATCTCGCGGCGAGGGGGAAGTCTCATGGTTTTTCTCGAGTTGCGGCCAGAACCTGGGGTATATTCTCGAGTTACGACGGGGAGGGCCCTTCCAGACACGTGTTTGTTCAGCGACGTCAGGACTCCTGCCTAGGTGCGAGGGACACCTCGGGATTCTCCTCGAGTCTTGGCATGGCAATTGGGACGCGGCTCCACGTGAGGCGGGAGACCCAGGGTCCCTTTCCACGTGCCACAGGGATCCTGGGACTCCTATCCATTTTCAAGAGGAGTCAGGCATCGTCTCCTTTGGAAGCATTGATCTCCGCGGACCTGTTGAGTTTTCAAAGGATGTGAGGCCTCCGTTCGCGTTGAGGCGGAGGACTAGGTCTTTCTCTGTGGTCTCCGCAGGGGATTCAGACATCCCTTCGTCTTGGGGGATGGAAGACTAGCCTGCATTCAATTCACTGCAGGGATATCCGGCCTTACTTCGAGTCAGAGCATCTCGGTGTCCATTCCTCTTGAGGCCACAAACTCAGGGTCCCTCTCACATACCTGTAGCTGAGAAAAGCCTCCTCTTGATGTGCTTGTGGAAATTTGGTATTCCTCTTGAGTCGAAGCCAGGGACTAAGCTCTCATCTCGAGTTGATTTGGGGTCCACGGAGCCCTTTCGTGTTGCTCCAGTGACCTCAGGATCCCTCTAGACTTGAGACAGTGATCTTGGGTTTTCTCTGGAGTGCCATCAAGGAAATCAAGGCTCCTTTCACGTTTGATGTGGAACACGGAATTGCTCTGCACGCAGTGCAGGGGAATCGGGCCTCATCTCGCAGCGAGGTGGAAGTCTCATAGTTTTTCTCGAGTTGCCGCCAGAACCTGGGGTATATTCTCCAGTTACGACGGGGAGGGCCCTTCCAGACACGTGTTTGTTCAGCGACGTCAGGACTCCTGCCTAGGTGAGAGGGACACCTCGGGATTCTCCTCGAGTCTTGGCATGGCAATTTGGACGCGTCTCCACCTGAGGCGGAGACCCAGGGTCCCTTTCCACGTGCCACACGGATCCTGGGACTCCTATCCATTTTCAAGATGAGTCAGGCATCGTCTCCTTTGGAAGCTTTGTTCTGCGCGGACCTCTCGAGTTTTCAAAGGATGTGAGGCCTCCGGTCGCGATGAGGCGGAAAACTAGGTCATTCTCTGTGGTCTCCACAGGGGATTCAGACATCCCTTCGTCTTGGGAGATGCAAGACGAGCCTGCATTCAATTCACTGCAGGGATATCCGGCCTTACTTCGAGTCAGAGCATCTCGGTGTCCATTCCACTTGAGGCCACAAACTCAGGGTCCCTCTCACATACCTGTAGCTGAGAGAAGCCTCCTCTTGAGGTGCTTGTGGAAAGTTGGTATTCCTCTTGAGTCGAAGCCAGGGAAAAGCTCTCATCTCGAGTTGATTTGGGGTCCACGGAGCCCTTTCGTGTTGCTCCAGTGACCTCAGGATCCCTCTAGATTTGAGACAGTCATCTTGGGGTTTCTCTGGAGTGCCATCAAGGAAATCAAGGCTCCTTTCACGTTTGATGTGGAACACGGAATTGCTCTGCACGCAGTGCAGGGGAATCGGGCCTCATCTCGCGGCGAGCTGGAAGTCTCATGGTTTTTCTCGAGTTGTGGCCGGAACCGAGGGTATATTCTCGAGTTACGACGGGGAGGGCACTTGCAGACACGTGTTTGTTCAGCGACGTCAGGACTCCTGCCTAGGTGCGAGGTACACCTCGGGATTCTCCTCGAGTCTTGCCATGGCAATTGGGACGCGTCTCCACGTGAGGCGGGAGACCCAGAGTCCCTTTCCACGTGCCACAGGGATCCTGGGACTCCTATCCATTTTCAAGAGGAGTCAGGCATCGTCTCCTTTGGAAGCATTGATCTCCGCGGACCTTTTGAGTTTTCAAAGGATGTGAGGCCTCCGGTCTCGATGAGGCGGAGAACTAGGTCTTTCTCTGTGGTCTCCACAGTGGATTCAGACATCCCTTCGTCTTGGGAGATGCAAGAGGAGCCTGCATTCAATTCACTGCAGGGATATCCGGCCTTACTTCGAGTCAGAGCATCTCTGTGTCCATTCCACTTGAGGCCACAAACTCAGGGTCCCTCTCACCTACCTGTAGCTGAGAGAAGCCTCCTCTTGAGGTGCTTGTGGAAATTTGATATTTCTCTTGAGTCGAAGCCAGGGAATAAGCTCTCATCTCGAGTTGATTTGGGGTCCACGGAGCCCTTTCGTGTTGCTCCAGTGACCTCAGGATCCCTCTAGACTTGAGACAGTGATCTTGGGTTTTCTCTGGAGTGCCATCAAGGAAATCAAGGCTCCTTTCACGTTTGATGTGGAACACGGAATTGCTCTGCACGCAGTGCAGGGGAATCGGGCCTCATCTCGCGGCGAGGGGGAAGTCTCATGGTTTTTCTCGAGTTACGGCCGGAACCTGAGGTATATTCTCGTGTTACGACGGGGAGGGCCCTTCCAGACACGTGTTTGTTCAGCGACGTCAGGACTCCTGCCTAGGTGCGAGGGACACCTCGGGATTCTCCTCGAGTCTTGGCATGGCAATTGGGACGCGTCTCCACGTGAGGCGGGAGACCCAGGGTCCCTTCCCTCGTGCCACAGGGATCCTGGGACTCCTATCCACTTTCAAGAGGAGTCAGGCATCGTCTCCTTTGGAAGCATTGATCTCCTCGGACCTCTCGAGTTTTCAAAGGATGTGAGGCATCCGTTCGCGTTGAGGCGGAGGACTAGGTCTTTCTCTGTGGTCTCCACAGGGGATTCAGACATCCCTTCGTCTTGGGAGATGCAAGACGAGCCTGCATTCAATTCACTGCAGGGATATCCGGCCTTACTTCGAGTCAGAGCATCTCGGTGTCCATTCCACTTGAAGCCACAAACTCAGGGTCCCTCTCACATACCTGTAGCTCAGAGAAGCCTCCTCTTGAGGTGCTTGTGGAAAGTTGGTATTCCCCTTGATTCGAAGCCAGGGACTAAGCTCTCATCTCGAGTTGATTTGGGGTCCACGGATCCCTTTCGTGTTGCTCCAGTGACCTCAGGATCCCTCTAGACTTGAGCCAGTGATCTTGGGTTTTCTCTGTAGTGCCATCAAGGAAATCAAAGCTCCTTTCACGTTTAATGTGGAACACGGAATTGCTCTGCACGCAGTGCAGGGGATTCGGGCCTCATCTCTCGGCGAGGGGGAAGTCTCATGGTTTTTCTCGAGTTGCTGACGGAACCTGGGGTATATCCTCGAGTTACGACGGGGAGGGCCCTTCCAGACACGTGTTTGTTCAACGACGTCAGGACTCCTGCCTAAGTGCGAGGGACACCTCGGGATTCTCCACGAGTCTTGGCATGGCAATTGGTACGCGTCTCCACGTGAGGCGGGAGACCCAGGGTCCCTTCCCTCGTGCCACAGAGATTCTGGGACTCGTATCCATTTTCAAGAGGAGTCAGGCATCGTCTCCTTTGGAAGCATTGATCTCCCCAACCTCTGGAGTTTTCAAAGGATGTGAGTTCTCCGGTCGCGATGAGGCGGAGGACTAGGTCTTTCTCTGTGGTCTCCACAGGGGATTCAGACATCCCTTCGTCTTGGGAGACGCAAGAAGAGCCTGCATTCAATTCACTTTAGGGATATCTGGTCTTACTTCGAGTCAGAGCATCTCGGTGTCCATTCCACTTGAGGCCACAAACTCAGGGGCCCTCTCACATACCTGTAGCTGAGAGAAGCCTCCTCTTGAGGTGCTTGTGGAAAGTTGGTATTCCTCTTGAGGCGAAGCCAGGGACTAAGCTCTCATCTCGAGTTGATTTGGGGTCCAGGGAGCCCTTTCGTGTTGCTCCAGTGACCTCAGGATCCTTCTAGACTTGAGACAGTGATCTTGGGTTTTCTCTGGAGTGCCATCACGGAAATCAAGGCTCCTTTCACGTTTGATGTGGAACACGGAATTGGTCTGCACGCAGTGCAGGGGAATCGGGCCACATCTCAAGGCGAGGGGGAAGTCTTATGGTTTTTCTCGAGTTGCGGCCGGAACCTGGGGTATATTCTTGAGTTATGACGGGGAGGGCCCTTCCAGACAAGTGTTTGTTCAGCGACGTCAGGACTAGTGCCTAGGTGCGAGGAACACCTCGGGATTCTCCTCGAGTCTTGGCATGGCAATTAGGACAAGTCTCCACGTGAGGCGGGAGACCCAGGGTCCCGTTCCACGTGCCACAGGGTTTCTTGGACTCCTATCCATTTTCAAGAGGAGTCAGGCATCGTCTCCTTTGGAAGCATTGATCTCCGCGACCTCTCGAGTTTTCAAAGGATGTGAGGCCTCCAGTCGCGATGAGGCGGAGAACTCGGTCTTTCTCTGTGGTCTCCACATGGGATTCAGACATCCCTTCATCTTGGGAGATGCAAGACGAGCCTGCATTCAATTCACTGCAGGGATATCCGGCCTTTCTTCGAGTCAGAGCATCTCGGTGTCCATTCCACTTCAGGCCACAAACTCAGGGTCCCTCTCACATACCTGTAGCTGAGAGAAGCCTCCTGTTGAGATGCTTGTGGAAAGTTCGTCTTCCTCTTGAGTCGAAGCCAGGGACTAAGCTCTCATCTCGAGTTGATTTGGGGTCCATGGGGCCCTTTTGTGTTGCTCCAGTGACCTCAGGATCCCTCTAGACTTGAGACAGTGATCTTGGGTTTTCTCTGGAGTGCCATCAAGGAAATCAAGGCTCCTTTCACGTCTGATGTGGACACGGAATTGCTCTGCACGCAGTGCAGGGGAATCGGGCCTCATCTCGCGACAAGGGAGATGTCTCATGGTTTTTCTGGAGTTGCGGCCGGAACCTGGGGTATATTCTCGAGTTACGACGGGGAGGGCCCTTCCAGACACGTGTTTGTTCAGCGACGTCAGGACTCCTGCCTAGGTGCGAGGGACACCTCGGGATTCCCCTCGAGTCTTGGCATGGCAATTGGGACGCGTCTCCACGTGAGGCGGGAGACCCAGGGACCCTTTCCACGTGCCACAGGGATCCTGGGACTCCTATCCATTTTCAAGAGGAGTCAATCATCGTCTCCTTTGGAAGCATTGATCTCCGCGGACCTCTTGAGATTTCAAAGGATGTGAGGTCTCCGGTCGCAATGAGGCGGAGAACTCGGTCGTTCTCTGTGGTCTCCACAGGGGATTCAGACAACCCTTCGTCTTGGGAGATGCAAGACGAGCCTGCATTCAATTCACTGCAGGGATATCATGCCTTACTTCGAGTCAGAGCATCTCGGTGTCCATTCCACTTGAGGCCACAAAATCAGGGTTCCTCTCACATACCTGTAGCTGAGAGAAGCCTCCTCTTGAGGTGCTTGTGGAAAGGTGGTATTCCTCTTGAGTCGAAGCCAGGGACTAAGCTCTCATCTCGAGTTGATTTGGGGTCCACGGAGCCCTTTCCTTTTGGTCCAGTGACCTCAGGATCCCTCTAGACTTGAGACAGTGATCTTGGGTTTTCTCTGGAGTGCCATCAAGGAAATCAAGGCTCCTTTCATGTTTGATGTGGAACACGGAATTGCTCTGCATGCAGTGCAGGGGAATCGGGCCTCAACTCGCGGCGAGGGGGAAATATCATGGTTTTTCTCGAGTTGCGGCCCGAACCTGGGGTATATTCTCGAGTTACGACGGGGAGGGCCCTTCCAGACACGTGTTTGTTCAGCGACGTCAGGACTCCTGCCTAGGTGCGAGGGACACCTCGGGATTGTCCTCGAGTCTTGGCATGGCAATTGGGACGCGTCTCCACCAGAGGCGGGAGACCCAGGGTCCCTTTCCACGTGCCACAGGGATCCTGGGACTCCTATCCATTTTCAAGAGGAGTCAGGCATCGTCTCCATTGGAAGTATTGATCTCCGCGGACCTCTCCAGTTTCAAAGGATGTGAGGCCTCCGGTCTCGATGAGGCGGAGAACGAGGTCTTTCCCTGTGGTCTCCACAGGGGATTCAGACAACCCTTCGTCTTGGGAGATGCAAGACGAGCCTGCATTAAATTCACTGCAGGGATATCCGGCCTTACTTCGAGTCAGAACATCTCCGTGTCCATTCCACTTGAGGCCACAAACTCAGGGTCCCTCTCACATACCTGTAGCTGAGAGAATCCTCCTCTTGAGGTGCTTGTGGAAAGTTGGTATTCCTCTTGAGTCGAAGCCAGGGACGAAGCTCTCATCTCGAGTTGATTTGGGGTTCACGGAGCCCTTTCGAGTTGCTACAGTGACCTCAGGATCCCACTAGACTTGAGACAGTGATCTTGGGGTTTCTCTGGAGTGCCATCAAGGAAATCAAGGCTCCTTTCACGTTTGATGTGGAACACGGAATTGCTCTGCACGCAGTGCAGGGGAATCGGGCCTCATCTTGCGGCGAGGGGGAAGGCTCATGGTTTTTCTCGAGTTGCCGCCCGAACCTGGGGTATATTCTCGAGTTACGATGGGGAGGGCCCTTCCAGACACGTGTTTGTTCAGCGACGTCAGGACTCCTGCCTAGGTGCGAGGGACACCTCGGGATTCTACTTGAGCCTTGGCATGGCAATTGGGACGTGTCTCCAGTGAGGCGGAAGACCCAGGGTCCCTTTCAACGTGCCACAGGGATTCTGGGAATCCTATCCATTTTCAAGAGGAGTCAGGCATCGTCTCCTTAGGAAGCATTGATCTCCGCAGACCTCTCGAGTTTTCAAAGGATGTGATGCCTCCGGTCGCCATGAGAGGGAGAACTAGGTCTTTCTCTGTGGTCTCCACAGGGGATTCAGACATCCCTTCGTCTTGGGAGTTGCAAGACGAGACTTCATTCAATTTACTGCAGGGATATCCGGCCATACTTCGAGTCAGAGCATCTCGGTGTCCATTCCGCTTGAGGCCACAAACTCAGGGACTCTCTCACATACATGTAGCTGAGAGAAGCCTCCTCTTGAAGTGCTTGTGGAAAGTTGGTATTCCTCTTGAGTCGAAGCCAGGGACGAAGCTCTCATCTCGAGTTGATTTGGGGTCCACGGAGCCCTTTCGTGTTGCTACAGTGACCTCAGGATCCCTCTAGACTTGAGACAGTGATCTTGGGTTTTCTCTGGAGTGCCATCAAGGAAATCAAGGCTCCTTTCACGTTTGATGTGGAACACAGAATTGCTCTGCACGCAGTTCAGGGGAATCGGGCCTCATCTCGCGGCGAGGGGGAAGGCTCATGATTTTTCTGGAGTTGCGGCCGGAACCTGGGGTATATTCTCGAGTTACAACGGGGAGGGCCCTTTCAGACACGTGTTTGTTCAGCGACGTCAGGACTAGTGCCTAGGTGCGAGGGACACCTCGGGATTCTCCTCGAGTCTTTGCATTGCAATTGGGACGCGTCTCCACGTGAGGCGGGAGACCCAGGGTCCCTTTCCACGTGCCACAGTGATCCTGGGACTCCTATCCATTTTCAAGAGGAGTCAGGCATCGTCTCCTTTGGAAGCATTGATCTCCGCGACCTCTCGAGTTTTCAAAGGATGTGAGGCCTCCAGTCGCGATGAGGCGGAGAACTCGGTCTTTCTCTGTGGTCTCCACATGGGATTCAGACATCCCTTCATCTTGGGAGATGCAAGACGAGCCTGCATTCAATTCACTGCAGGGATATCCGGCCTTTCTTCGAGTCAGAGCATCTCGGTGTCCATTCCACTTCAGGCCACAAACTCAGGGTCCCTCTCACATACCTGTAGCTGAGAGAAGCCTCCTCTTGAGGTGCTTGTGGAAAGTTGGTATTCCTCTTGAGTTGAAGCCAGGGACTAAGCTCTCATCTCGAGTTGATTTGGGGTCCACGGAGCCCTTTCGTGTTGCTCCAGTGACCTCAGGATCCCTCTAGACTTGAGACAGTGATCTTGGGTTTTCTCTGGAGTGCCATCAAGGAAATCAAGGCTCCTTTCACGTTTGATGTGGAACACGGAATTGCTCTGCACGCAGTGCAGGGGAATCGGGCCTCATCTAGCCGCGAGGGGTAGGTCTAATGGAATTTCTCGAGTTGCGGCCGGAACCTGGGGTATATTCTCGAGTTACGACGGGGAGGGCCCTTCCAGACACGTGTTTGTTCAGCGAAGTCAGGACTCCTGCCTAGGTGCGAGGGACACCTCGGGATTCTCCTCGAGTCTTGGCATGGCAATTGGGACGCGTCTCCACCTGAGGCGGGAGACCCAGGGTCCCTTTCCACGTGCCACAGGGATCCTGGGACTCCTATCCATTTTGAAGAGGATTCAGGCATCGTCTCCTTTGGAAGCATTGATCTCCGTGGACCTCTCGAGTTTTCAAAGGATGTGAGGCCTCCGGTCGCGATGAGGCGGAGAACTAAGTCTTTGTCTGTGGTCTCCACAGGGGATTCAGACATCCCTTCGTCTTGGGAGATGCAAGACGAGCCTGCATTCAATTCTCTGCATGGATATCTGCCCTTACTTCGAGTCAGAGCATCTAGGTGTCCATTCCACTTGAGGCCACAAACTCAAGGTCCCTCTCACATACCTGTAACTGAGAGAGGCCTCCTCTTGAGGTGCTTGTGGAAAGTTGGTATTCCTCTTGAGTCGAAGCCAGGGACGAAGCTCTCCTCTCGAGTTGATTTGTGGTCCACGGAGCTCTTTCTTGTTGCTACAGTGACCTCAGGATCCCTCTAGACTTGAGACAGTGATCTTGGCTTTTCTTTGGAGTGCCATCAAGGAAATCAAGAATCTTATCACGTTTGATGTGGAACACGGAATTGGTCTGCACGCAGTGCAGGGGAATCGGGCCTCATCTCAAGGCGAGGGGGAAGTCTCATGATGTTTCTCGAGTTGCGGCCGGAACCTGGGGTATATTCTCGAGTTACGACGGGGAGGGCCTTTCCAGACACGTGTTTGTTCTGCGACGTCAGGATTCCTGCCTAGGTGCGAGGGACACCTCGGCATTCTCCTCGAGTCTTGGCATGGCAATTAGGACAAGTCTCCACGTGAGGCGGGAGACCCAGGGTCCCGTTCCACGTGCCACAAGGATTCTTGGACTCCTATCCATTTTCAAGAGGAGTCAGGCATCGTCTCCTTTACAAGCATTGATCTCCGCGGATATCTCGAGTTTTCAAAGGATGTGACGCCTCCGGTCGTGATGAGGCGGAGAACTAGGTCTTTCTCTGTGGTCTCCACAGTGGATTCAGACATCCCTTCGTCTTGCGAGATGCAAGACGAGCCTGCATTCAATTCACTGCAGGGATGTCCGGCCTTACTTCGAGTCAGAGCATCTCGGTGTCCATTCTACTTGAGGCCACAAACACAGGTTCCCTCTCACATACCTTTAGCTGAGAGAAGCCTCCTCTTGAGGTGCTCGTGGAAAGTTGGTATTCCTCTTGAGTCGAAGCCAGGGACGAAGCTCTCATCTCGAGTTGATTTGGAGTCCACGGACCCCTTTCGTGTTGCTACAGTGACCTCAGGATCCCTCTCGACTTGAGACAGTGATCTTGGGGTTTCTCTTGAGTGCCATCAAGTAAATCAAGGCTCCTTTCACGTTTGATGTGGAACACGGAATTGCTCTGCACGCAGTGCAGGGGAATCGGGCCTCATCTTGCGGCGACTGGGAAGGCTCATGGTTTTTCTCGAGTTGCAGTCAGAACCTGGGGTATATTCTCGAGTTACGATGGGGAGGGCCCTTCCAGACACGTGTTTGTTCAGTGACGTCAGGACTCCTGCCTAGGTGCGAGGGACACCTCGGGATTCTCCTTGAGCCTTGGCCTGGCAATTGGGACACGTCTCCAGTGAGGCGGAAGACCCAGGGTCCCTTTCCACGTGCCACAGGGATTCTGGGACTCCTATCCATTTTCAAGAGGAGTCAGGCATCGTCTCCTTAGGAAGCATTGATCTCCGCGGACCTCTCGAGTTTTCAAAGTATGTGAGGCCTATGGTCGCGATGAGGCGGAGATCTAGGTTTTGTCTGTGGTGTCCACAGGGGATTCAGACATCCCTTCGTCTTGGGAGATCCACGACGAGCCTGCATTCAATTCACTGCAGGGATATCCGGCCTTACATTGAGTCAGAGCATCTCGGTGTCCATTCCACTTGAGGCCACAAACTCATGGTCCCTCTCACATACCTGTAGCTGAGAGAAACCTCCTCTTGAGGAGCTTTTGGAAAGTTGGTATTCCTCTTGAGTCGAAGCCAGGGACAAAGCTCTCATCTCGAGTTGATTTGGGGTGCACGGAGCCCTTTCGGGTTGCTACAGTGACCTCAGGATCCCTCTAGACTTGAGACAGTGATCTTGGCTTTTCTTTGGAGTGCCATCAAGGAAATCAAGAATCCTTTCACGTTTGATGTGGAACACGGAATTGGTCTGCACGCAGTGCAGGAGAATCGGGCCACATCTCAAGGCGAGGGGGAAGTCTTATGGTTTTTCTCGAGTTGCGGCCGGAACCTGGGGTATATTCCTGAGTTACGACGGGGAGGGCCCTTCCAGACAAGTGTTTGTTCAGCGACGTCAGGACTAGTGCCTAGGTGCGAGGAACACCTCGGGATTCTCCTCGAGTCTTGGCATGGCAATTAGGACAAGTCTCCATGTGAGGCGGGAGACCCAGGTTCCCGTTCCACGTGCCACAGGGTTTCTTGGACTCCTATCCATTTTCAAGAGGAGTCAGGCATCGTCGCCTTAGGAAGCATTGATCTCCGTGGACCTCTCGAGTTTTCAAAGATGTGATGCCTCCGGTCGCCATGAGAGGGAGAACTAGGTCTTTCTCTGTGGTCTCCACAGGGGATTCAGATATCCCTTCGTCTTGGGAGATGCAAGACGAGACTTCATTCAATTCACTGCAGGGATATCCGGCCTTACTTCACGTCAGAGCATCTCGGTGTCCATTCCACTTGAGGCCACAAACTCAGGGTCCCTCTCACATACCTGCAGCTGAGAGATGCCTCCTCTTGAGGTGCTTGTGTAAAGTTGGTATTCCTCTTGAGTTGAAGCCAGGGACTAAGCTCTCATCTCGAGTTGATTTGGGGTCCTTGGAGCCCTTTCCTGTTGCTACAGTGTCCTCAGGATCCCTCTAGACTTGAGACAGTGATCTTGGGTTTTCTCAGGAGTGCCATCAATAAAAGCAGGGCTCCTTTCACGTTTGATGTCAATCACGGAATTGTGCTGCACGCAGTGCAGGGGAATCGGGCCTCATCTCGCGGCGAGGGGTAAGTCTCATGGTTTTTCTCGAGTTGCGGCGGAACCTGGGGTATATTCTCGAGTTATGACGGGGAGGTCCCTTCCAGACACGTGTTTGTTCAGCGACGTCAGGACTCCTGCCTAGGTGCGAGGGAGACCTCGGGATTCTCCTCGAGTCTTGGCATGGCAATTGGGACGCATCTCCACATGAGGCGGAAGACCCAGTGTCCCTTTCCACGTGCCACAGGGATCCTGGGACTCCTATCCATTTTCAAGAGGAGTCAGGCATCGTCTCCTTTGGAAGCATTGATCTCCGCGGACCTCTCGAGTTTTCAAAGTATGTGAGGCCTCCGGTCGCGATGAGGCGGAGAACTAGGTCTTTCTCTGTGGTCTCCACAGGGGATTCAGACATCCCTTCGTCTTGGGAGATGCAAGGCGAGCCTGCATTCAATTCACTGCAGGGATATCCGGCCTTACTTCAAGTCAGAGCATCTCCGTGTCCATTCCACTTGAGGCCACAAACTCAGGGTCCCTCTCACATACCTGTAGCTGAGAGAAGCCTCCTCTTGAGGTGCTTGTGGAAAGGTGCTTTTTCTCTTGAGTCGAAGCCAGGGACGAAGCTCTCATCTCTAGTTGATTTGGGGTCCACGGAGCCCTTTCGTGTTGCTACAGTGACCTCAGGATCCCTCTAGGCTTGATACAGTGATCTTGGGTTTTCTCTGGAGTGCCATCAAGGAAATCAACGCTCCTTTCACGTTTGATGTGGAACACGGAATTGCTCTGCACGCAGTGCAGGGGAATCGGGCCTCATCTCGCGGCGAGGGGGATCTCTCATGGTTTTTCTCGAGTTGCGGCTGGAACCTGGGGTATATTCTCGAGTTACGACGGGGAGGGCCCTTCCAGACACGTGTTTGTTCAGCGACGTCAGGACTCCTGCCTAGGTGCGAGGGACACCTCGGGATTCTCCTCGAGTCTTGGCATTTCAATTGGGACGCGTCTCCACGTGAGGCGGGATACCCAGGGTCCCTTTCCACGTGCCACAGTGATCCTGGGACTTCTATCCAATTTCAAAAGGAGTCAGGCATCGTCTCCTTTGGAAGCATTGATCTCCGCAGACCTCTTGAGTTTTCAAAGGATGTGATGCCTCCGGTCGCTATGAGGCGGAGGACTAGGACTTTCTCTGTGGTCTCCACAGGGGATTCAGACATCCCTTCGTCTTGGGAGATGCAAGACGAGCCTGCATTCAATTCACTGCAGGCATATCCGGCCTTACTTCGAGTCAGAGCATCTCGGTGTCCATTCCACTTGAGGCCACAAACTCAGGGTCCCTCTCACATACCTGTAGCTGAGAGAATCCTCCTCTTGAGGTGCTTGTGGAAAGTTGGTATTCCTCTTGAGTCGAAGCCAGGGACTAAGCTCTCATCTCGAGTTGATTTGGGGTCCACGGAGCCCTTTCGTGTTGCTCCAGTGACCTCAGGATCCCTCTAGACTTCAGACAGGGATCTTGGGTTTTCTCTGGAGTGCCATCAAGGAAATCAAGGCTCCTTTCACGTTTGATGTGGAACACGGAATTGCTCTGCACGCAGTGCAGGGGAATTGGGCCTCATCTCGCGGCGAGCTGGAAGTCTAATGGTTTTTCTCGAGTTGCGGCCGGAACCTGGGGTATATTCTCGAGTTTCGACGGGGAGGGCCCTTCCAGACACGTGTTTGTTCTGCGACGTCAGGACTCCTGCCTAGGTGCGAGGGACACCTCGGGATTTTCCTCGAGTCTTGGCATGGCAATTGGGACGCGTCTCCACGTGAGACGGGAGACCCAGGGTCCTTTTCCACGTGCCACAGGGATCCTGGGACTCCTATCCATTTGCAAGAGGAGTCAGGCCTCGTCTCCTTTGGAAGCATTGATCTGCCCGGACCTCTCGAGGTTTCAAAGGATGTGAGGCCTCCGTTCGCGTTGAGGCTGAGGACTAGGTCTTTCTCTGTGGTCTCCACAGGAGATTCAGACATCCCTTCGTCTTGGGAGATGCAAGATGAGCCTGCATTCAATTCACTGCAGGGATATCCGGCCTTACTTCAAGTCAGAGAATCTCTGTGTCCATTCCACTTGAGGCCACAAACTCAGGGTCCCTCTCACATACCTGTAGCTGAGAAAAGCCTCCTCTTGAGGTGCTTGTGGAAAGTTGGTATTCCTCTTGAGTCGAAGCCAGGGACTAAGCTCTCATCTCGAGTTGATTTTGGGCCCACGGAGCCCTTTCTTGTTGCTCCAGTGACCTCAGGATCCCTCTAGACTTGAGACAGTGATCTTGGGTTTTCTCTGGAGTGCCATCAAGGAAATCAAGGCTCCTTTCACGTTTGATGTGGAACACGGAATTGCTCTGCACGAAGTGAAGGGGAATCGGGCCTCATCTCGCGGCGAGGGGGAAGTCTCATGGTTTTTCTCGAGTTGCCGCCAGAACCTGGGGTATATTCTCGAGTTACGACGGGGAGGGCCCTTCCAGACACGTGTTTGTTCAGCGACGTCAGGACTCCTGCCTAGGTGCGAGGGACACCTCGGGATTCTCCTCGAGTTTGGCATGGCAATTGGGATGCGTCTCCACGTGAGGCGGGAGACCCAGGGTCCCTTTCCACGTGCCACAGGGATCCTGGGACTCCTATCCATTTTCAAGAGGAGTCAGGCATCGTCTCCTTTGGAAGCATTGATCTCCGCGGACCTCTCGAGTTTTCAAAGGATGTGAGGCCTTCGGTCGCGATGAGGCGGAGAACGAGGTCTTTCTCTGTGGTCTCCACAGGGGATTCAGACATCACTTCGTCTTGGGAGATGCAAGACGAGCCTGCATTCAATTCACTGCAGGGATATCCGGCCTTACTTCACGTCAGAGCATCTCGGTGTCCATTCCACTTGAGGCCACAAACTCAGGGTCCCTCTCACATACCTGCAGCTGAGAGATGCCTCCTCTTGAGGTGCTTGTGTAAAGTTGGTATTCCTCTTGAGTTGAAGCCAGGGACTAAGCTCTCATCTCGAGTTGATTTGGGGTCCTTGGAGCCCTTTCCTGTTGCTACAGTGTCCTCAGGATCCCTCTAGACTTGAGACAGTGATCTTGGGTTTTCTCAGGAGTGCCATCAATAAAAGCAGGGCTCCTTTCACGTTTGATGTCAATCACGGAATTGTGCTGCACGCAGTGCAGGGGAATCGGGCCTCATCTCGCGGCGAGGGGTAAGTCTCATGGTTTTTCTCGAGTTGCGGCCGGAACCTGGGGTATATTCTCGAGTTATGACGGGGAGGGCCCTTCCAGACACGTGTTTGTTCAGCGACGTCAGGACTCCTGCCTAGGTGCGAGGGAGACCTCGGGATTCTCCTCGAGTCTTGGCATGGCAATTGGGACGCATCTCCACATGAGGCGGAAGACCCAGTGTCCCTTTCCACGTGTCACAGGGATCCTGGGACTCCTATCCATTTTCAAGAGGAGTCAGGCATCGTCTCCTTTGGAAGCATTGATCTCCGCGGACCTCTCGAGTTTTCAAAGTATGTGAGGCCTCCGGTCGCGATGAGGCGGAGAACTAGGTCTTTCTCTGTGGTCTCCACAGGGGATTCAGACATCCCTTCGTCTTGGGAGATGCAAGGCGAGCCTGCATTCAATTCACTGCAGGGATATCCGGCCTTACTTCGAGTCAGAGCATCTCCGTGTCCATTCCACTTGAGGCCACAAACTCAGGGTCCCTCTCACATACCTGTAGCTGAGAGAAGCCTCCTCTTGAGGTGCTTGTGGAAAGGTGCTATTTCTCTTGAGTCGAAGCCAGGGACGAAGCTCTCATCTCTAGTTGATTTGGGGTCCACGGAGCCCTTTCGTGTTGCTACAGTGACCTCAGGATCCCTCTAGACTTGATACAGTGATCTTGGGTTTTCTCTGGAGTGCCATCAAGGAAATCAACGCTCCTTTCACGTTTGATGTGGAACACGGAATTGCTCTGCACGCAGTGCAGGGGAATCGGGCCTCATCTCGCGGCGAGGGGGATCTCTCATGGTTTTTCTCGAGTTGCGGCTGGAACCTGGGGTATATTCTCGAGTTACGACGGGGAGGGCCCTTCCAGACACGTGTTTGTTCAGCGACGTCAGGACTCCTGCCTAGGTGCGAGGGACACCTCGGGATTCTCCTCGAGTCTTGGTATGGCAATTGGGACGCATCTCCACATGAGGCGGGACACCCAGTGTCCCTTGCCACGTGCCACAGGGATCCTGGGACTCCTATCCATTTTCAAGAGGAGTCAGGCATCGTCTCCTTTGGAAGCACTGATCTCCGCGGACCTCTCGAGTTTTCAAAGTATGTGAGGCATCCGGTCGCGATGAGGCGGAGAACTAGGTCTTTCTCTGTGGTCTCCACAGTGAATTCAGACATCCCTTCCTCTTGGGAGATGCAAAACGAGCCTGCATTCAATTCACTGCTGGGATATCCGGCCTTACTTCGAGTCAGAGCATCACGCTATCCATTCGACTTGAGGCCACCAGCTCAGGGTCCCTCTCACATACCTGAAGGAGACAGAAGCCTCCTCTTGAGGTGCTTGTGGAAAGTTGGTATTCCTCTTGAGTCGAAGGCAGGGACGAAGCTCTCATCTCGAGTTGTTTGCGGCCCACGAAGCCCTTTCATGTTGCTACAGTGACCTCAGGATCCCTCTAGAATTCAGACAGTGATCTTGGGTTTTCTCTGGAGTGCCATCAAGGTAATCAAGGCTCCTTTCACGTTTGATGTGGAACACGGAATTGCTTTGCTCGCAGTGCAGGGGAATCGGGCCTCATCTTGCCGCGAGGGGGAAGTCTCATGGTTTTTCTCGAGTTGCGGCCGGAACCTGGGGTATATTCTGGAGTTACGACGGGGAGGGCCCTTCCAGACACGTGTTTGTTCAGCGACGTCAGGACTCCTGCCTAGGTGCGAGGGACACCTCGGGATTCTCCTCGAGTCTTGGAATGGCAATTGGGACCCGTCTCCACGTGAGGCGGGAGACCCAGGGTCCCTTTCCACGTGCCACAGGGATCCTGGGACTCCTATCCATTTTCAAGAGGAGTCAGGCATCGTCTCTTTTGGAAGCATTGATCTCCGTGGACCTCTCGAGTTTTCAAAGGATTAGAGGCCTCCGGTCGCGATGAGGCGGAGAACTAGGTTTTCTCTGTGGTCTCCTCAGTGGATTCAGACATCCCTTCGTCTTGGGAGATGCAAGACGAGCCTGCATTCAATTCACAGCAGGGATATCCGGCCTTACTTCGAGTCAGAGCATCAGAGTGTCCATTGCACTTGAGGCCACAAACTCAGGGTTTCTCTCACATACCTGTAGCTGAGAGAAGCCTCCTCTTGAGGTGCTTGTGGAAAGGTGCTATTCCTTTTGAGTCGAAACCAGGGACGAAGCTCTCATCTCTAGTTGATTTGGGGTCCACGGAGCCCTTTCGTGTTGCTACAGTGACCTCAGGATCCCTCTAGACTTGAGACAGTGATCTTGGGTTTTCTCTGGAGTGCCATCAAGGAAATCAAGGCTCCTTTCACGTTTGATGTGGAACACGGAATTGCTCTGCATGCAGTGCAGGGGAATCTGGCCTCATCTCACGGCGAGGGGGAAGTCTCATCTTTTTTATCGAGAAGCGGCTGGAACCTGGGGAATATTCTCGAGTTACGACGGGGAGGGCCCTTCCAGACACGTGTTTGTTCAGCGACGTCAGGACTCCTGCCTAGGTGCGAGGGACACCTCGGGATACTCGTCGAGTCTTGGCATGGCAATTGGGACGGGTCTCCACGTGAGGCGGAAGACCCAATGTCTCTTTCCACGTGCCAAAGGGATCCTGAGACTCCTATCCATTTTCAAGAAGAGACAGGCATCGTCTACTTTGGAAGCATTGATCTCGACGGACCTCTCGAGTTTTCAAAGGATGTGAGGCCTTCGGTCGCGATGAGGCGGAGAACGAGGTCTTTCTCTGTGGTCTCCACAGGGGATTCAGACATCACTTCGTCTTGGGAGATGCAAGACGAGCCTGCATTCAATTCACTGCAGGGATATCCGGCCTTACTTCACGTCAGAGCATCTCGGTGTCCATTCCACTTGAGGCCACAAACTCAGGGTCCCTCTCACATACCTGCAGCTGAGAGATGCCTCCTCTTGAGGTGCTTGTGTAAAGTTGGTATTCCTCTTGAGTTGAAGCCAGGGACTAAGCTCTCATCTCGAGTTGATTTGGGGTCCTTGGAGCCCTTTCCTGTTGCTACAGTGTCCTCAGGATCCCTCTAGACTTGAGACAGTGATCTTGGGTTTTCTCAGGAGTGCCATCAATAAAAGCAGGGCTCCTTTCACGTTTGATGTCAATCACGGAATTGTGCTGCACGCAGTGCAGGGGAATCGGGCCTCATCTCGCGGCGAGGGGTAAGTCTCATGGTTTTTCTCGAGTTGCGGCCGGAACCTGGGGTATATTCTCGAGTTATGACGGGGAGGGCCCTTCCAGACACGTGTTTGTTCAGCGACGTCAGGACTCCTGCCTAGGTGCGAGGGAGACCTCGGGATTCTCCTCGAGTCTTGGCATGGCAATTGGGACGCATCTCCACATGAGGCGGAAGACCCAGTGTCCCTTTCCACGTGCCACAGGGATCCTGGGACTCCTATCCATTTTCAAGAGGAGTCAGGCATCGTCTCCTTTGGAAGCATTGATCTCCGCGGACCTCTCGAGTTTTCAAAGTATGTGAGGCCTCCGGTCGCGATGAGGCGGAGAACTAGGTCTTTCTCTGTGGTCTCCACAGGGGATTCAGACATCCCTTCGTCTTGGGAGATACAAGGCGAGCCTGCATTCAATTCACTGCAGGGATATCCGGCCTTACTTCGAGTCAGAGCATCTCCGTGTCCATTCCACTTGAGGCCACAAACTCAGGGTCCCTCTCACATACCTGTAGCTGAGAGAAGCCTCCTCTTGAGGTGCTTGTGGAAAGGTGCTATTTCTCTTGAGTCGAAGCCAGGGACGAAGCTCTCATCTCTAGTTGATTTGGGGTCCACGGAGCCCTTTCGTGTTGCTCCAGTGACCTCAGGATCCCTCTAGACTTGATACAGTGATCTTGGGTTTTCTCTGGAGTGCCATCAAGGAAATCAACGCTCCTTTCACGTTTGATGTGGAACACGGAATTGCTCTGCACGCAGGGCAGGGGAATCGGGCCTCATCTTGCGGCGAGGGGGATCTCTCATGGTTTTTCTCGAGTTGCAGCTGGAACCTGGGGTATATTCTCGAGTTACGACGGGGAGGGCCCTTCCAGACACGTGTTTGTTCAGCGACGTCAGGACTCCTGCCTAGGTGCGAGGGACACCTCGGGATTCTCCTCGAGTCTTGGCATGGCAATTGGGACGCGTCTCCACGTGAGGCGGGAGACCCAGGGTCCTTTTCCACGTGCCACAGGGATCCTGGGACTCCTATCCATTTGCAAGAGGAGTCAGGCCTCGTCTCCTTTGGAAGCATTGATCTGCCCGGACCTCTCGAGTTTTCAAAGGATGTGAGGCCTCCGTTCGCGTTGAGGCTGAGGACTAGGTCTTTCTCTGTGGTCTCCACAGGGGATTCAGACATCCCTTCGTCTTGGGAGATGCAAGATGAGCCTGCATTCAATTCACTGCAGGGATATCCGGCCTTACTTCAAGTCAGAGAATCTCTGTGTCCATTCCACTTGAGGCCACAAACTCAGGGTCCCTCTCACATACCTGTAGCTGAGAAAAGCCTCCTCTTGAGGTGCTTGTGGAAAGTTGGTATTCCTCTTGAGTCGAAGCCAGGGACTAAACTCTCATCTCGAGTTGATTTTGGGCCCACGGAGCCCTTTCTTGTTGCTCCAGTGACCTCAGGATCCCTCTAGACTTGAGACAGTGATCTTGGGTTTTCTCTGGAGTGCCATCAAGGAAATCAAGGCTCCTTTCACGTTTGATGTGGAACACGGAATTGCTCTGCACGAAGTGAAGGGGAATCGGGCCTCATCTCGCGGCGAGGGGGAAGTCTCATGGTTTTTCTCGAATTGCCGCCAGAACCTGGGGTATATTCTCGAGTTACGACGGGGAGGGCCCTTCCAGACACGTGTTTGTTCAGCGACGTCAGGACTCCTGCCTAGGTGCGAGGGACACCTCGGGATTCTCCTCGAGTTTGGCATGGCAATTGGGACGCGTCTCCACGTGAGGCGGGAGACCCAGGGTCCCTTTCCACGTGCCACAGGGATCCTGGGACTCCTATCCATTTTCAAGAGGAGTCAGGCATCGTCTCCTTTGGAAGCATTGATCTCCGCGGACCTCTCGAGTTTTCAAAGGATGTGAGGCCTTCGGTCGCGATGAGGCGGAGAACGAGGTCTTTCTCTGTGGTCTCCACAGGGGATTCAGACATCACTTCGTCTTGGGAGATGCAAGACGAGCCTGCATTCAATTCACTGCAGGGATATCCGGCCTTACTTCACGTCAGAGCATCTCGGTGTCCATTCCACTTGAGGCCACAAACTCAGGGTCCCTCTCACATACCTGCAGCTGAGAGATGCCTCCTCTTGAGGTGCTTGTGTAAAGTTGGTATTCCTCTTGAGTTGAAGCCAGGGACTAAGCTCTCATCTCGAGTTGATTTGGGGTCCTTGGAGCCCTTTCTTGTTGCTACAGTGTCCTCAGGATCCCTCTAGACTTGAGAAAGTGATCTTGGGTTTTCTCAGGAGTGCCATCAATAAAAGCAGGGCTCCTTTCACGTTTGATGTCAATCACGGAATTGTGCTGCACGCAGTGCAGGGGAATCGGGCCTCATCTCGCGGCGAGGGGTAAGTCTCATGGTTTTTCTCGAGTTGCGGCCGGAACCTGGGGTATATTCTCGAGTTATGACGGGGAGGGCCCTTCCAGACACGTGTTTGTTCAGCGACGTCAGGACTCCTGCCTAGGTGCGAGGGAGACCTCGGGATTCTCCTCGAGTCTTGGCATGGCAATTGGGACGCATCTCCACATGAGGCGGAAGACCCAGTGTCCCTTTCCACGTGTCACAGGGATCCTGGGACTCCTATCCATTTTCAAGAGGAGTCAGCCATCGTCTCCTTTGGAAGCATTGATCTCCGCGGACCTCTCGAGTTTTCAAAGTATGTGAGGCCTCCGGTCGCGATGAGGCGGAGAACTAGGTCTTTCTCTGTGGTCTCCACAGGGGATTCAGACATCCCTTCGTCTTGGGAGATGCAAGGCGAGCCTGCATTCAATTCACTGCAGGGATATCCGGCCTTACTTCGAGTCAGAGCATCTCCGTGTCCATTCCACTTGAGGCCACAAACTCAGGGTCCCTCTCACATACCTGTAGCTGAGAGAAGCCTCCTCTTGAGGTGCTTGTGGAAAGGTGCTATTTCTCTTGAGTCGAAGCCAGGGACGAAGCTCTCATCTCTAGTTGATTTGGGGTCCACGGAGCCCTTTCGTGTTGCTACAGTGACCTCAGGATCCCTCTAGACTTGATACAGTGATCTTGGGTTTTCTCTGGAGTGCCATCAAGGAAATCAACGCTCCTTTCACGTTTGATGTGGAACACGGAATTGCTCTGCACGCAGTGCAGGGGAATCGGGCCTCATCTCGCGGCGAGGGGGATCTCTCATGGTTTTTCTCGAGTTGCGGCTGGAACCTGGGGTATATTCTCGAGTTACGACGGGGAGGGCCCTTCCAGACACCTGTTTGTTCAGCGACGTCAGGACTCCTGCCTAGGTGCGAGGGACACCTCGGGATTCTCCTCGAGGCTTGGCATGGCAATTGGGACGCATCTCCACATGAGGCGGGACACCCAGTGTCCCTTGCCACGTGCCACAGGGATCCTGGGACTCCTATCCATTTTCAAGAGGAGTCAGGCATCGTCTCCTTTGGAAGCATTGATCTCCGCGGACCTCTCGAGTTTTCAAAGTATGTGAGGCCTCCGGTCGCGATGAGGCGGAGAACTAGGTCTTTCTCTGTGGTCTCCACAGTGAA
Organism: Dama dama; assembly: GCF_033118175.1. Taxonomy (NCBI): domain Eukaryota; kingdom Metazoa; phylum Chordata; class Mammalia; order Artiodactyla; family Cervidae; genus Dama; species Dama dama. The sequence goes on from NW_026870910.1 coordinate 5,073,583, forward strand.
TTCAGACATCCCTTCCTCTTGGGAGATGCAAAACGAGCCTGCATTCAATTCACTGCTGGGATATCCGGCCTTACTTCGAGTCAGAGCATCATGCTATCCATTCGACTTGAGGCCACCAGCTCAGGGTCCCTCTCACATACCTGAAGGAGACAGAAGCCTCCTCTTGAGGTGCTTGTGGAAAGTTGGTATTCCTCTTGAGTCGAAGGCAGGGACGAAGCTCTCATCTCGAGTTGTTTGCGGCCCACGAAGCCCTTTCATGTTGCTACAGTGACCTCAGGATCCCTCTAGAATTCAGACAGTGATCTTGGGTTTTCTCTGGAGTGCCATCAAGGTAATCAAGGCTCCTTTCACGTTTGATGTGGAACACGGAATTGCTTTGCTCGCAGTGCAGGGGAATCGGGCCTCATCTTGCCGCGAGGGGGAAGTCTCATGGTTTTTCTCGAGTTGCGGCCGGAACCTGGGGTATATTCTGGAGTTACGACGGGGAGGGCCCTTCCAGACACGTGTTTGTTCAGCGACGTCAGGACTCCTGCCTAGGTGCGAGGGACACCTCGGGATTCTCCTCGAGTCTTGGAATGGCAATTGGGACCCGTCTCCACGTGAGGCGGGAGACCCAGGGTCCCTTTCCACGTGCCACAGGGATCCTGGGACTCCTATCCATTTTCAAGAGGAGTCAGGCATCGTCTCCTTTGGAAGCATTGATCTCCGTGGACCTCTCGAGTTTTCAAAGGATTAGAGGCCTCCGGTCGCGATGAGGCGGAGAACTAGGTTTTCTCTGTGGTCTCCACAGTGGATTAAGACATCCCTTCGTCTTGGGAGATGCAAGACGAGCCTGCATTCAATTCACAGCAGGGATATCCGGCCTTACTTCGAGTCAGAGCATCACAGTGTCCATTGCACTTGAGGCCACAAACTCAGGGTTTCTCTCACATACCTGTAGCTGAGAGAAGCCTCCTCTTGAGGTGCTTGTGGAAAGGTGCTATTCCTCTTGAGTCGAAACCAGGGACGAAGCTCTCATCTCTAGTTGATTTGGGGTCCACGGAGCCCTTTCGTGTTGCTACAGTGACCTCAGGATCCCTCTAGACTTGAGACAGTGATCTTGGGTTTTCTCTGGAGTGTCATCAAGGAAATCAAGGCTCCTTTCACGTTTGATGTGGAACACGGAATTGCTCTGCATGCAGTGCAGTGGAATCTGGCCTCATCTCACGGCGAGGGGGAAGTCTCATCTTTTTTCTCGAGAAGCGGCTGGAACCTGGGGAATATTCTCGAGTTACGACGGGGAGGGCACTTCCAGACACGTGTTTGTTCAGCGACGTCAGGACTCCTGCCTAGGTGCGAGGGACACCTCGCGATTCTCCTCGAGTCTTGGCATGGCAATTGGGACGCGTCTCCACGTGAGGCGGGAGACCCAGGGTCCCTTTCCACGTGCCACAAGGATCCTGGGACTCCTATCCATTTTCAAGAGGAGTCAGGCATTCTCCTTTGGAAGCATTGATCTCCGCGGACCTCTCGAGTTTTCAAAGGATGTGAGGCGTCCTGGTCGCGAGGAGGCGGAGAACTATGTCTTTCTCTGTGGTCTCCACAGGGGAATCAGACATCCCTTCGTCTTGGGAGATGCAAGACGAGCCTGCATTCAATTCACTGCAGGGATATCTGGCCTTAGTTCGAGTCAGAGCATCTTGGTGTCCATTCCACTTGAGGACACAAACTCAGGGTCCCTCTCACATACCTGTAGCTGAGAGAAGCCTCCTCTTGAGGTGCTTGTGGAAAGTTGGTATTCCCCTTGAGTCGAAGCCAGGGACGAAGCTCTCATCTCGAGTTGATTTAGGGTCCATGGAGCCCTTTCCTGTGGCTCCAGTGACCTCAGGATCCCTCTAGAATTGACACAGTGATCTTGGGTTTCTCTGGAGTGCCATCAAGGAAATCAAGGCTCCTTTCACGTTTGATGTCGAACACGGAATTGCTCTGCACGCTGTGCAGGGGAATCGGGCCTCATCTCGCGGCGAGGGGGAAGTCTCATGGTTTTTCTCGAGTTGCGGCCGGAACCTGGGGTACATTCTAAAGTTACTACGGGGAGGGCCGTTCCAGACACGTGTTTGTTCAGCGAAGTCAGGACTCCTGCCTAGGTGCGAGGGACACCTCGGGATACTCGTCGAGTCTTGGCATGGCAATTGGGACGGGTCTCCACGTGAGGCGGAAGACCCAGTGTCTCTTTCCACGTGCCAAAGGGATCCTGAGACTCCTATCCATTTTCAAGAAGAGACAGGCATCGTCTCCTTTGGAAGCATTGATCTCGACGGACCTCTCGAGTTTTCAAAGGATGTGAGGCCTTCGGTCGCGATGAGGCGGAGAACGAGGTCTTTCTCTGTGGTCTCCACAGGGGATTCAGACATCACTTCGTCTTGGGAGATGCAAGACGAGCCTGCATTCAATTCACTGCAGGGATATCCGGCCTTACTTCACGTCAGAGCATCTCGGTGTCCATTCCACTTGAGGCCACAAACTCAGGGTCCCTCTCACATACCTGCAGCTGAGAGATGCCTCCTCTTGAGGTGCTTGTGTAAAGTTGGTATTCCTCTTGAGTTGAAGCCAGGGACTAAGCTCTCATCTCGAGTTGATTTGGGGTCCTTGGAGCCCTTTCCTGTTGCTACAGTGTCCTCAGGATCCCTCTAGACTTGAGACAGTGATCTTGGGTTTTCTCAGGAGTGCCATCAATAAAAGCAGGGCTCCTTTCACGTTTGATGTCAATCACGGAATTGTGCTGCACGCAGTGCAGGGGAATCGGGCCTCATCTCGCGGCGAGGGGTAAGTCTCATGGTTTTTCTCGAGTTGCGGCCGGAACCTGGGGTATATTCTCGAGTTATGACGGGGAGGGCCCTTCCAGACACGTGTTTGTTCAGCGACGTCAGGACTCCTGCCTAGGTGCGAGGGAGACCTCGGGATTCTCCTCGAGTCTTGGCATGGCAATTGGGACGCATCTCCACATGAGGCGGAAGACCCAGTGTCCCTTTCCACGTGCCACAGGGATCCTGGGACTCCTATCCATTTTCAAGAGGAGTCAGGCATCGTCTCCTTTGGAAGCATTGATCTCCGCGGACCTCTCGAGTTTTCAAAGTATGTGAGGCCTCCGGTCGCGATGAGGCGGAGAACTAGGTCTTTCTCTGTGGTCTCCACAGGGGATTCAGACATCCCTTCGTCTTGGGAGATGCAAGGCGAGCCTGCATTCAATTCACTGCAGGGATATCCCGCCTTACTTCGAGTCAGAGCATCTCCGTGTCGATTCCACTTGAGGCCACAAACTCAGGGTCCCTCTCACATACCTGTAGCTGAGAGAAGCCTCCTCTTGAGGTGCTTGTGGAAAGGTGCTATTTCTCTTGAGTCGAAGCCAGGGACGAAGCTCTCATCTCTAGTTGATTTGGGGTCCACGGAGCCCTTTCGTGTTGCTACAGTGACCTCAGGATCCCTCTAGACTTGATACAGTGATCTTGGGTTTTCTCTGGAGTGCCATCAAGGAAATCAACGCTCCTTTCACGTTTGATGTGGAACACGGAATTGCTCTGCACGCAGTGCAGGGGAATCGGGCCTCATCTCGCGGCGAGGGGGATCTCTCATGGTTTTTCTCGAGTTGCGGCTGGAACCTGGGGTATATTCTCGAGTTACGACGGGGAGGGCCCTTCCAGACACGTGTTTGTTCAGCGACGTCAGGACTCCTGCCTAGGTGCAAGGGACACCTCGGGATTCTCCTCGAGTCTTGGCATGGCAATTGGGACGCGTCTCCACGTGAGGCGGGAGACCCAGGGTCCCTTTCCACGTGCCACAGTGATCCTGGGACTTCTATCCAATTTCAAAAGGAGTCAGGCATCGTCTCCTTTGGAAGCATTGATCTCCGCAGACCTCTTGAGTTTTCAAAGGATGTGATGCCTCCGGTCGCTATGAGGCGGAGGACTAGGACTTTCTCTGTGGTCTCCACAGGGGATTCAGACATCCCTTCGTCTTGGGAGATGCAAGACGAGCCTGCATTCAATTCACTGCAGGCATATCCGGCCTTACTTCGAGTCAGAGCATCTCGGTGTCCATTCCACTTGAGGCCACAAACTCAGGGTCCCTCTCACATACCTGTAGCTGAGAGAATCCTCCTCTTGAGGTGCTTGTGGAAAGTTGGTATTCCTCTTGAGTCGAAGCCAGGGACTAAGCTCTCATCTCGAGTTGATTTGGGGTCCACGGAGCCCTTTCGTGTTGCTCCAGTGACCTCAGGATCCCTCTAGACTTCAGACAGGGATCTTGGGTTTTCTCTGGAGTGCCATCAAGGAAATCAAGGCTCCTTTCACGTTTGATGTGGAACACGGAATTGCTCTGCACGCAGTGCAGGGGAATCGGGACTCATCTCGCGGCGAGGGGGAAGTCTCATGGTTTTTCTCGAGTTGCGGCCGGAACCTGGGGTATATTCTCGAGTTACGACGGGGAGGGCCCTTCCAGACACGTGTTTGTTCAGCGACGTCAGGACTCCTGCCTAGGTGCGAGGGACACCTCGGGATTCTCCTCGAGTCTTGGCATGGCAATTGGGACGCGTCTCCACGTGAGGCGGGAGACCCAGGGTCCTTTTCCACGTGCCACAGGGATCCTGGGACTCCTATCCATTTGCAAGAGGAGTCAGGCCTCGTCTCCTTTGGAAGCATTGATCTGCCCGGACCTCTCGAGTTTTCAAAGGATGTGAGGCCTCCGTTCGCGTTGAGGCTGAGGACTAGGTCTTTCTCTGTGGTCTCCACAGGGGATTCAGACATCCCTTCGTCTTGGGAGATGCAAGATGAGCCTGCATTCAATTCACAGCAGGGATATCCGGCCTTACTTCAAGTCAGAGAATCTCTGTGTCCATTCCACTTGAGGCCACAAACTCAGGGTCCCTCTCACATACCTGTAGCTGAGAAAAGCCTCCTCTTGAGGTGCTTGTGGAAAGTTGGTATTCCTCTTGAGTCGAAGCCAGGGACTAAGCTCTCATCTCGAGTTGATTTTGGGCCCACGGAGCCCTTTCTTGTTGCTCCAGTGACCTCAGGATCCCTCTAGACTTGAGACAGTGATCTTGGGTTTTCTCTGGAGTGCCATCAAGGAAATCAAGGCTCCTTTCACGTTTGATGTGCAACACGGAATTGCTCTGCACGAAGTGAAGGGGAATCGGGCCTCATCTCGCGGCGAGGGGGAAGTCTCATGGTTTTTCTCGAGTTGCCGCCAGAACCTGGGGTATATTCTCGAGTTACGACGGGGAGGGCCCTTCCAGACACGGGTTTGTTCAGCGACGTCAGGACTCCTGCCTAGGTGCGAGGGACACCTCGGGATTCTCCTCGAGTTTGGCATGGCAATTGGGACGCGTCTCCACATGAGGCGGGAGACCCAGGGTCCCTTTCCACGTGCCACAGGGATCCTGGGACTCCTATCCATTTTCAAGAGGAGTCAGGCATCGTCTCCTTTGGAAGCATTGATCTCCGCGGACCTCTCGAGTTTTCAAAGGATGTGAGGCCTTCGGTCGCGATGAGGCGGAGAACGAGGTCTTTCTCTGTGGTCTCCACAGGGGATTCAGACATCCCTTCGTCTTGGGAGATGCAAGACGAGCCTGCATTCAATTCACTGCAGGGATATCCGGCCTTACTTCACGTCAGAGCATCTCGGTGTCCATTCCACTTGAGGCCACAAACTCAGGGTCCCTCTCACATACCTGCAGCTGAGAGATGCCTCCTCTTGAGGTGCTTGTGTAAAGTTGGTATTCCTCTTGAGTTGAAGCCAGGGACTAAGCTCTCATCTCGAGTTGATTTGGGGTCCTTGGAGCCCTTTCCTGTTGCTACAGTGTCCTCAGGATCCCTCTAGACTTGAGACAGTGATCTTGGGTTTTCTCAGGAGTGCCATCAATAAAAGCAGGGCTCCTTTCACGTTTGATGTCAATCACGGAATTGTGCTGCACGCAGTGCAGGGGAATCGGGCCTCATCTCGCGGCGAGGGGTAAGTCTCATGGTTTTTCTCGAGTTGCGGCCGGAACCTGGGGTATATTCTCGAGTTATGACGGGGAGGGCCCTTCCAGACACGTGTTTGTTCAGCGACGTCAGGACTCCTGCCTAGGTGCGAGGGAGACCTCGGGATTCTCCTCGAGTCTTGGCATGGCAATTGGGACGCATCTCCACATGAGGCGGAAGACCCAGTGTCCCTTTCCACGTGCCACAGGGATCCTGGGACTCCTATCCATTTTCAAGAGGAGTCAGGCATCGTCTCCTTTGGAAGCATTGATCTCCGCGGACCTCTCGAGTTTTCAAAGTATGTGAGGCCTCCGGTCGCGATGAGGCGGAGAACTAGGTCTTTCTCTGTGGTCTCCACAGGGGATTCAGACATCCCTTCGTCTTGGGAGATGCAAGGCGAGCCTGCATTCAATTCACTGCAGGGATATCCGGCCTTACTTCGAGTCAGAGCATCTCCGTGTCCATTCCACTTGAGGCCACAAACTCAGGGTCCCTCTCACATCCCTGTAGCTGAGAGAAGCCTCCTCTTGAGGTGCTTGTGGAAATGTGCTATTTCTCTTGAGTCGAAGCCAGGGACGAAGCTCTCATCTCTAGTTGATTTGGGGTCCACGGAGCCCTTTCGTGTTGCTACAGTGACCTCAGGATCCCTCTAGACTTGATACAGTGATCTTGGGTTTTCTCTGGAGTGCCATCAAGGAAATCAACGCTCCTTTCACGTTTGATGTGGAACACGGAATTGCTCTGCACGCAGTGCAGGGGAATCGGGCCTCATCTCGCGGCGAGGGGGATCTCTCATGGTTTTTCTCGAGTTGCGGCTGGAACCTGGGGTATATTCTCGAGTTACGACGGGGAGGGCCCTTCCAGACACGTGTTTGTTCAGCGACGTCAGGACTCCTGCCTAGGTGCGAGGGACACCTCGGGATTCTCCTCGAGTCTTGGCATGGCAATTGGGACGCGTCTCCACGTGAGGCGGGAGACCCAGGGTCCCTTTCCACGTGCCACAGTGATCCTGGGACTTCTATCCAATTTCAAAAGGAGTCAGGCATCGTCTCCTTTGGAAGCATTGATCTCCGCAGACCTCTTGAGTTTTCAAAGGATGTGATGCCTCCGGTCGCTATGAGGCGGAGGACTAGGACTTTCTCTGTGGTCTCCACAGGGGATTCAGACATCCCTTCGTCTTGGGAGATGCAAGACGAGCCTGCATTCAATTCACTGCAGGCATATCCGGCCTTACTTCGAGTCAGAGCATCTCGGTGTCCATTCCACTTGAGGCCACAAACTCAGGGTCCCTCTCACATACCTGTAGCTGAGAGAATCCTCCTCTTGAGGTGCTTGTGGAAAGTTGGTATTCCTCTTGAGTCGAAGCCAGGGACTAAGCTCTCATCTCGAGTTGATTTGGGGTCCACGGAGCCCTTTCGTGTTGCTCCAGTGACCTCAGGATCCCTCTAGACTTCAGACAGGGATCTTGGGTTTTCTCTGGAGTGCCATCAAGGAAATCAAGGCTCCTTTCACGTTTGATGTGGAACACGGAATTGCTCTGCACGCAGTGCAGGGGAATTGGGCCTCATCTCCCGGCGAGCTGGAAGTCTAATGGTTTTTCTCGAGTTGCGGCCGGAACCTGGGGTATATTCTCGAGTTACGACGGGGAGGGCCCTTCCAGACACGTGTTTGTTCAGCGACGTCAGGACTCCTGCCTAGGTGCGAGGGACACCTCGGGATTCTCCTCGAGTCTTGGCATGGCAATTGGGACGCGTCTCCACGTGAGGCGGGAGACCCAGGGTCCCTTTCCACGTGCCACAGGGATCCTGGGACTCCTATCCATTTGCAAGAGGAGTCAGGCCTCGTCTCCTTTGGAATCATTGATCTGCCTGGACCTCTCGAGTTTTCAAAGGATGTGAGGCCTCCGTTCGCGTTGAGGCTGAGGACTAGGTCTTTCTCTGTGGTCTCCACAGGGGATTCAGACATCCCTTCGTCTTGGGAGATGCAAGATGAGCCTGCATTCAATTCACAGCAGGGATATCCGGCCTTACTTCAAGTCAGAGAATCTCTGTGTCCATTCCACTTGAGGCCACAAACTCAGGGTCCCTCTCACATACCTGTAGCTGAGAAAAGCCTCCTCTTGAGGTGCTTGTGGAAAGTTGGTATTCCTCTTGAGTCGAAGCCAGGGACTAAGCTCTCATCTCGAGTTGATTTGGGGTCCAAGGAGCCCTTTCGTGTTGCTCCAGTGACCTCAGGATCCCTCTAGACTTCAGACAGGGATCTTGGGTTTTCTCTGGAGTGCCATCAAGGAAATCAAGGCTCCTTTCACGTTTGATGTGGAACACGGAATTGCTCTGCACGCAGTGCAGGGGAATTGGGCCTCATCTCGCGGCGAGCTGGAAGTCTAATGGTTTTTCTCGAGTTGCGGCCGAAACCTGGGGTATATTCTCGAGTTACGACGGGGAGGGCCCTTCCAGACACGTGTTTGTTCAGCGACGTCAGGACTCCTGCCTAGGTGCGAGGGACACCTCGGGATTCTCCTCGAGTCTTGGCATGGCAATTGGGACGGGTCTCCACGTGAGGCGGGAGACCCAGGGTCCCTTTCCACGTGCCACAGGGATCCTGGGACTCCTATCCATTTGCAAGAGGAGTCAGGCCTCGTCTCCTTTGGAATCATTGATCTGCCTGGACCTCTCGAGTTTTCAAAGGATGTGAGGCCTCCGTTCGCGTTGAGGCTGAGGACTAGGTCTTTCTCTGTGGTCTCCACAGGGGATTCAGACATCCCTTCGTCTTGGGAGATGCAAGATGAGCCTGCATTCAATTCACAGCAGGGATATCCGGCCTTACTGCAAGTCAGAGAATCTCTGTGTCCATTCCACTTGAGGCCACAAACTCAGGGTCCCTCTCACATACCTGTAGCTGAGAAAAGCCTCCTCTTGAGGTGCTTGTGGAAAGTTGGTATTCCTCTTGAGTCGAAGCCAGGGACTAAGCTCTCATCTCGAGTTGATTTTGGGCCCACGGAGCCCTTTCTTGTTGCTCCAGTGACCTCAGGATCCCTCTAGACTTGAGACAGTGATCTTGGGTTTTCTCTGGAGTGCCATCAAGGAAATCAAGGCTCCTTTCACGTTTGATGTGGAACACGGAATTGCTCTGCACGAAGTGAAGGGGAATCGGGCCTCATCTCGCGGCGAGGGGGAAGTCTCATGGTTTTTCTCGAGTTGCCGCCAGAACCTGGTGTATATTCTCGAGTTACGACGGGGAGGGCCCTTCCAGACACGTGTTTGTTCAGCGACGTCAGGACTCCTGCCTAGGTGCGAGGGACACCTCGGGATTCTCCTCGAGTTTGGCATGGCAATTGGGACGCGTCTCCACGTGAGGCGGGAGACCCAGGGTCCCTTTCCACGTGCCACAGGGATCCTGGGACTCCTATCCATTTTCAAGAGGAGGCAGGCATCGTCTCCTTTGGAAGCACTGATCTCCGCGGACCTCTCGAATTTTCAAAGGATGTGAGGCCTCCGGTCGCGTTGTGTCGGACGACTAGGTCTTTCTCTGTGGTCTCCACAGGGGATTCAGACATCCCTTCGTCTTCGGAGATGCAAGACGAGCCTGCATTCAATTCACTGCAGGCATATCCGGCCTTACTTCGAGTCAGAGCATCTCGGTGTCCATTCCACTTGAGGCCACAAACTCAGGGTCCCTCTCACATACCTGTAGCTGAGAGAAGCCTCCTCTTGAGGTGCTTGTGGAACGTTGGTATTCCTCTTGAGTCGAAGCCAGGGACTAAGCTCTCATCTCGAGTTGATTTGGGGTCCACGGAGCCCTTTCGTTTTGCTCCAGTGACCTCAGGATCCCTCTAGACTTGAGACAGTGATCTTGGGTTTTCTCTGGAGTGCCATCAAGGAAATCAAGCTCCTTTCACGTTTGATGTGGAACACGGAATTGCTCTGCACGAAGTGAAGGGGAATCGGGCCTCATCTCGCGGCGAGGGGGAAGTCTCATGGTTTTTCTCGAGTTGCGGCCGGAACCTGGGGTATATTCTCGAGTTATGACGGGGAGGGCCCTTCCAGACACGTGTTTGTTCAGCGACGTCAGGACTCCTGCCTAGGTGCGAGGGACACCTCGGGATTCCCCTCGAGTTTTGGCATGGCAATTGGGACGCGTCTCCACGTGAGGCGGGAGACCCAGGGTCCCTTTCCACTTGCCACAGGGATCCTGGGACTCCTATCCATTTTCAAGAGGAGTCAATCATCGTCTCCTTTGGAAGCATTGATCTCCGCGGACCTCTTGAGATTTCAAAGGATGTGAGGTCTCCGGTCGCAATGAGGCGGAGAACTCGGTCGTTCTCTGTGGTCTCCACAGGGGATTCAGACAACCCTTCGTCTTCGGAGATGCAAGACGAGCCTGCATTCAATTCACTGCAGGGATATCATGCCTTACTTCGAGTCAGAGCATCTCGGTGTCCATTCCACTTGAGGCCACAAAATCAGGGTTCCTCTCACATACCTGTAGCTGAGAGAAGCCTCCTCTTGAGGTGCTTGTGGAAAGGTGGTATTCCTCTTGAGTCGAAGCCAGGGACTAAGCTCTCATCTCGAGTTGATTTGGGGTCCACGGAGCCCTTTCCTTTTGGTCCAGTGACCTCAGGATCCCTCTAGACTTGAGACAGTGATCTTGGGTTTTCTCTGGAGTGCCATCAAGGAAATCAAGGCTCCTTTCACGTTTGATGTGGAACACGGAATTGCTCTGCATGCAGTGCAGGGGAATCGGGCCTCAACTCGCGGCGAGGGGGAAATCTCATGGTTTTTCTCGAGTTGTAGCCCGAACCTGTGGTATATTCTCGAGTTACGACGGGGAGGGCCCTTCCAGACACGTGTTTGTTCAGCGACGTCAGGACTCCTGCCTAGGTGCGAGGGACACCTCGGGATTTTCCTCGAGTCTTGGCATGGCAATTGGGACGCGTCTCCACCAGAGGCGGGAGACCCAGGGTCCCTTTCCACGTGCCACAGGGATCCTGGGACTCCTATCCATTTTCAAGAGGAGTCAGGCATCGTCTCCATTGGAAGTATTGATCTCCGCGGACCTCTCCAGTTTCAAAGGATGTGAGGCCTCCGGTCTCGATGAGGCGGAGAACGAGGTCTTTCTCTGTGGTCTCCACAGGGGATTCAGACAACCCTTCGTCTTGGGAGATGCAAGACGAGCCTGCATTAAATTCACTGCAGGGATATCCGGCCTTACTTCGAGTCAGAGCATTTCCATGTCCATTCCACTTGAGGCCACAAACTCAGGGTCCCTCTCACATACCTGTAGCTGAGAGAAGCCTCCTCTTGAGGTGCTTGTGGAAAGTTGGTATTCCTCTTGAGTTGAAGCCAGGGACTAAGCTCTCATCTCGAGTAGATTTGGGGTCCACGGAGCCCTTTCGTGTTGCTCCAGTGACCTCAGGATCCCTCTAGACTTGAGACAGTGATCTTGGGGATTTCTCTGGAGTGCCATCAGGGAAATCAAGGCTCCTTTCAAGTTTGATGTGGAACACGGAATTGCTCTGCACGCAGTGCAGGGGAATCGGGCCTCATCTAGCCGCGAGGGGTAGGTCTCATGGAATTTCTCGAGTTGCGGCCGGAACCTGGGGTATATTCTCGAGTTACTATGGGGAGGGCCCTTCCAGACACGTGTTTGTTCAGCGAAGTCAGGACTCCTGCCTAGGTGCGAGGGACACCTCGGGATTCTCCTCGAGTCTTGGCATGGCAATTGGGACGTGTCTCCACCTGAGGCGGGAGACCCAGGGTCCCTTTCCACGTGCCACAGGGATCCTGGGACTCCTATCCATTTTGAAGAGGATTCAGGCATCGTCTCCTTTGGAAGCATTGATCTCCGTGGACCTCTCGAGTTTTCAAAGGATGTGAGGCCTCCGGTCGCGATGAGGCGGAGAACTAAGTCTTTGTCTGTGGTCTCCACAGGGGATTCAGACATCCCTTCGTCTTGGGAGATGCAAGACGAGCCTGCATTCAATTCTCTGCATGGATATCTGCCCTTACTTCGAGTCAGAGCATCTAGGTGTCCATTCCACTTGAGGCCACAAACTCAAGGTCCCTCTCACATACCTGTAACTGAGAGAGGCCTCCTCTTGAGGTGCTTGTGGAAAGTTGGTATTCCTCTTGAGTCGAAGACAGGGACGAAGCTCTCCTCTCGAGTTGATTTGTGGTCCACGGAGCTCTTTCTTGTTGCTACAGTGACCTCAGGATCCCTCTAGACTTGAGACAGTGATCTTGGCTTTTCTTTGGAGTGCCATCAAGGAAATCAAGAATCTTTTCACGTTTGATGTGGAACACGGAATTGGTCTGCACGCAGTGCAGGGGAATCGGGCCTCATCTCAAGGCGAGGGGGAAGTCTCATGATGTTTCTCGAGTTGCGGCCGGAACCTGGGGTATATTCTCGAGTTACGACGGGGAGGGCCTTTCCAGACACGTGTTTGTTCTGCGACGTCAGGATTCCTGCCTAGGTGCGAGGGACACCTCGGCATTCTCCTCGAGTCTTGGCATGGCAATTAGGACAAGTCTCCACGTGAGGCGGGAGACCCAGGGTCCCGTTCCACGTGCCACAAAGATTCTTGGACTCCTATCCATTTTCAAGAGGAGTCAGGCATCGTCTCCTTTACAAGCATTGATCTCCGCGCACCTCTCGAGTTTTCAAAGGATGTGACGCCTCCGGTCGTGATGAGGCGGAGAACTAGGTCTTTCTCTGTGGTCTCCACAGTGGATTCAGACATCCCTTCGTCTTGCGAGATGCAAGACGAGCCTGCATTCAATTCACTGCAGGGATGTCCGGCCTTACTTCGAGTCAGAGCATCTCGGTGTCCATTCTACTTGAGGCCACAAACACAGGTTCCCTCTCACATACCTTTAGCTGAGAGAAGCCTCCTCTTGAGGTGCTCGTGGAAAGTTGGTATTCCTCTTGAGTCGAAGCCAGGGACGAAGCTCTCATCTCGAGTTGATTTGGAGTCCACGCACCCCTTTCGTGTTGCTACAGTGACCTCAGGATCCCTCTCGACTTGAGACAGTGATCTTGGGGTTTCTCTGGAGTGCCATCAAGTAAATCAAGGCTCCTTTCACGTTTGATGTGGAACACGGAATTGCTCTGCACGCAGTGCAGGGGAATCGGGCCTCATCTTGCGGCGACTGGGAAGGCTCATGGTTTTCCTCGAGTTGCAGTCAGAACCTGGGGTATATTCTCGAGTTACGATGGGGAGGGCCCTTCCAGACACGTGTTTGTTCAGTGACGTCAGGACTCCTGCCTAGGTGCGAGGGACACCTCAGGATTCTCCTTGAGCCTTGGCCTGGCAATTGGGACGCGTCTCCAGTGAGGCGGAAGACCCAGGGTCCCTTTCCACGTGCCACAGGGATCCTGGGACTCCTATCCATTTTCAAGAGGAGTCAGGCATCGTCTCCTTAGGAAGCATTGATCTCCGCGGACCTCTCGAGTTTTCAAAGTATGTGAGGCCTATGGTCGCGATGAGGCGGAGATCTAGGTATTGTCTGTGGTGTCCACAGGGGATTCAGACATCCCTTCGTCTTGGGAGATCCACGACGAGCCTGCATTCAATTCACTGCAGGGATATCCGGCCTTACATTGAGTCAGAGCATCTCGGTGTCCATTCCACTTGAGGCCACAAACTCATGGTCCCTCTCACATACCTGTAGCTGAGAGAAACCTCCTCTTGAGGAGCTTTTGGAAAGTTGGTATTCCTCTTGAGTCGAAGCCAGGGACAAAGCTCTCATCTCGAGTTGATTTGGGGTGCACGGAGCCCTTTCGGGTTGCTACAGTGACCTCAGGATCCCTCTAGACTTGAGACAGTGATCTTGGCTTTTCTTTGGAGTGCCATCAAGGAAATCAAGAATCCTTTCACGTTTGATGTGGAACACGGAATTGGTCTGCACGGAGTGCAGGAGAATCGGGCCACATCTCAAGGCGAGGGGGAAGTCTTATGGTTTTTCTCGAGTTGCGGCCGGAACCTGGGGTATATTCCTGAGTTACGACGGGGAGGGCCCTTCCAGACAAGTGTTTGTTCAGCGACGTCAGGACTAGTGCCTAGGTGCGAGGAACACCTCGGGATTCTCCTCGAGTCTTGGCATGGCAATTAGGACAAGTCTCCATGTGAGGCGGGAGACCCAGGTTCCCGTTCCACGTGCCACAGGGTTTCTTGGACTCCTATCCATTTTCAAGAGGAGTCAGGCATCGTCTCCTTTGGAAGCCTAGATCTAAGCGGACCTCTCGAGTTTTCAAAGGATGTGATGCCTCCGTTCGCGATGAGGCGGAGAACTAGGTCTTTCTCTGTGGTCTCCACAGGGGATTCAGACATCCCTTCTTCTTGGGAGATGCAAGACGAGCCTGCATTCAATTCACTGCAGGGATATCCGGCCTTACTTCGAGTCAGAGCATCTCGGTGTCCATTCTACTTGAGGCCACAAACTCAGGGTCCCTCGCACATACCTGTAGCTGACAGAAACCGCTTCTTGAGGTGCATGTGGAAAGTTGGTATTCCTCTTGAATCGAAGCCAGGGACTAAGCTCTCATCTCGAGTTGATTTGGGGTCCACGGAGACCTTTGTTGTTGCTACAGTGACCTCAGGATCCCTCTAGACTTGAGACAGTGATCTTGGGTTTTCTCTGGAGTGCCATCAAGGAAATCAAGGCTCCTTTCTCGTTTGATGTGGAACACGGAATTGCTCTGCATGCAGTGCAGGTAAATCGGGCCTCATCTCGTGGCGAGGGGGAAGTCTCATGGTTTTTCTCGAGTTGCGGCCGGAACCTGGGGTATATTCTCGAGTTACGACGGGGAGGGCCCTTCCAGACACGTGTTTGTTCAGTGACGTCAGGACTCCTGCCTAGGTGTGAGGGACACCTCGGGATTATCCTCGAGTCTTCCCATGGCAATTGGGACGCGTCTCCACGTGAGGCGGGAGACCCAGGGTCCCTTTCCACGTGCCACAGGGATCCTGGGACTCCTATCCATTTTCAAGAGGAGTCAGGCATAGTCTCCTTTGGAAGCATTGACGTCCGCGGACCTCTCAAGTTTTCAAAGGATGTGAGGCCTCCGGTCGCGATGAGGCGGAGATCTAGGTCTTTCTCTGTGGTCTCCACAGGGCATTCAGACATCCCTTCGTCTTGGGAGATGCAAGACGAGCCTGCATTCAATTCACTGCAGGGATATCCAGCCTTACTTCGAGTCAGAGCTTCTCGGTGTCCATTCCACTTGAATCCCCAACTCAGGGCCCTCTCACATAACTTTATCTGAGAGAAGCCTCCTCTTGAGGTGCTTGTGGAAAGTTGCTATTCCTCTAGAGTCGAAGCCAGTGACTAAGCTCTCATCACGAGTTGATTTGGGGTCCATGGACCCATTTCGTGTTGCTACAGTGACCTCAGGGTCCCTCTAGACTTGAGACAGTGATCTCGGGTTTTCTCTGGAGTGCCATCAAGGAAATCAAGGCTCCTTTCACGTTTGATGTGGAACACGGAATTGCTCTGCACGCAGTGCAGCGGAATCGGGCCTCATCTCGCGGCGAGGGGGAAGTCTCATGGTTTTTCTCGAGTTGCGGCCGGAACCTGGGGTATATTCTCGAGTTACGACGGGGAGGTCCGTTCCAGACACGTGTTTGTTCAGCGACGTCAGGACTCCTGCGTCGGTGCGAGGGACACCTCGGGATTCTCCTCGAGTCTTGGCATGGCAATTGGGACGCGTCTCCACGTGAGGCGGGAGATCCAGGGTCCCTTTCCATGTGCCACAGGGATCCTGGGACTCCTATCCATTTTCAAGAGGAGTCAGGCATCGTCTCCTTTGGAAGCATTGATCTCCGCGGACCTCTCGAGTTCTCAAAGGATGTGAGGACTCACGTCGCTTTGAGGCGGAGAACAATGTCTTTCTCTATGGTCTCCACAGGGGATTCATACATCCCTTCTTCTTAGGAGATGCAAGACGAGCCTGCATTCAATTCACTGCAGGGATATCCGGCCTTTATTCGAATCAGTGCATCTCGGTGTCCATTACATTTGAGGCCACACACTCAGGGTCCCTCTCACATAAATGTAGCTGAGAGAAACCTCATCTTGAGGTGCTTGTGGAAAGTTGGTATTCCTCTTGAGTCGAAGCCAGCGAGTAAGCTCTCATCTCGAGTTGATTTGGGGTCCACGGAGCTCTTTCGTGTTGCTACAGTGACCTTAGGATCCCTCTAGACTTGAGACAGTGATCTTGGCTTTTCTCTGGAGTGCCATCAAGGAAATCAAGGCTCCTTTCACGTTTGATGTGGAACACGCAATTGCTCTGCACGCAGTGCAGCGGAATCGGGCCTCATCTCGCGGCGAGGGGGAATTCTCATGGTTTTTGTCGAGTTGCGGCCGGAACCTGGGGTATGTTCTCGAGTTACGACGGGGAGGGCCCTTCCAGACACCTGTTTGTTCAGCGACGTCAGGACTCCTGCCTAGGTGCGAGGCACAACTCGGGATTCTCCTCGAGTCTTGGCATGGCAATTGGGACGCGTCTCCACGTGAGGCGGGAAACCCAGGGTCCCTTTCCACGTGCCACAGGGATCCTGGGACCCCTATCCATTTTCAAGAGGAGTCAGGCATCGTCTCCTTTGGAAGCATTGATCTCCGCACACCTCTCGAGGTTTCAAAGGATGTGAGGCCTCAATTCGGGATGAGGCGGAGAACTAGGTCTTTCTCTGTGGTCTCCACAGGGGATTCAGACATCCCTTCGTCTTGGGAGATGCAAGACGAGCCTGCATTCACTTCACTGCAGGGATATCCGGCCTTACTTCGAGTCAGAGCATCTCGGTGTCCATTCCACTTGAGGCCACAAACTCAGGGTCCCTCTCACATACCTGTAGCTGAGAGAAGCCTCCTCTTGAGGTGCTTGTGGAAAGGTGCTATTCCTCTTGAGTCAAAGCCAGGGACGAAGCTCTCATCTCGAGTTGATTTGGGGTCCACGGAGCCCTTTCGTGTTGCTCCAGTGACCTCAGGATCCCTCTAGACTTGAGACAGTGATTTGGGTTTTCTCTGGAGTGCCATCAAGGAAATCAAGGCTCCTTTCACGTTTGATGTGGAACACGGAATTGCTCTGCACGCAGTGCAGGGGAATCGGGCCTCATCTCGCGGCGAGGGGAAAGGCCCAAGGTTTTTCTCGAGTTGCGCCGGAACCTGGGGTATATTCTCGAGTTGCGACGGGGAGGACCCTTCCAGACACGTGTTTGTTCAGCGACGTGAGGACTCCTGCCTAGGTGCGAGGGACACCTCGGGATTCTCCTCGAGTCTTGGCATGGCAATTGGGACGCGTCTCCACGTGAGGCGGGAGACCCAGGGTCCCTTTCCACGTGCCACAGGGATCCTGGGACTCCTATCCATTTTCAAGAGGAGTCAGGCATCGTCTCCTTTGGAAGCCTTGATCTCCGCGGACCTCTCGAGTTTTCAAAGGATTAGAGGCCTCCGGTCGCGATGAGGCGGAGAACTAGGTTTTCTCTGTGGTCTCCACAGTGGATTCAGACAACCCTTCGTCTTGGGAGATGCAAGACGAGCCTGCATTCAATTCACAGCAGGGATATCCGGCCTTACTTCGAGTCAGAGCATCACAGTGTCCAATGCACTTGAGGCCACAAACTCAGGGTTTCACTCACATACCTGTATCTCAGAGAAGCCTCCTCTTGAGGTGCTTGTGGAAAGTTGGTATTCCTCTAGAGTAGAAGCCAGGGACGAAGCTCTCATCTCGAGTTGATTTGGGGTCCATGGACCCATTTCGTGTTGCTACAGTGACCTCAGGGTCCCTCTATACTTGAGACAGTGATCTTGGGTTTTCTCTGGAGTGCCATCAAGGAAATCAAGGCTCCTTTCACGTTTGATGTGGAACACGGAATTGCTCTGCACGCACTGCAGGGGAATCGGGCCTCATCTCGCGGCGCGGCGGAAGTCTCATGGTTTTTCTCGAGTTGCGGCCGGAACCTGGGGTATATTCTCGAGTTACGACGGAGAGGTCCGTTCCAGACACGTGTTTGTTCAGCGACGTCAGGACTCCTGCGTCGGTGCGAGGGACACCTCGGGATTCTCCTCGAGTCTTGGCATGGCAATTGGAACGCGTCTCCACGTGAGGCGGGAGATCCAGGGTCCCTTTCCATGTGCCACAGGGATCCTGGGACTCCTATCCATTTTCAAGAGGAGTCAGGCATCGTCTCCTTTGGAAGCATTGATCTCCGCGGACCTCTCGAGTTCTCAAAGGATGTGAGGACTCACGTCGCGATGAGGCGGAGAACAATGTCTTTCTCTATGGTCTCCACAGGGGATTCATACATCCCTTCTTCTTAGGAGATGCAAGACGAGCCTGCATTCAATTCACTGGAGGGATATCCGGCCTTTATTCGAATCAGTGCATCTCGGTGTCCATTACATTTGAGGCCACACACTCAGGGTCCCTCTCACATAAATGTAGCTGAGAGAAACCTCATCTTGAGGTGCTTGTGGAAAGTTGGTATTCCTCTTGAGTCGAAGCCAGCGAGTAAGCTCTCATCTCGAGTTGATTTGGGGTCCACGGAGCTCTTTCGTGTTGCTACAGTGACCTTAGGATCCCTCTAGACTTGAGACAGTGATCTTGGCTTTTCTCTGGAGTGCCATCAAGGAAATCAAGGCTCCTTTCACGTTTGATGTGGAACACGCAATTGCTCTGCACGCAGTGCAGCGGAATCGGGCCTCATCTCGCGGCGAGGGGGAATTCTCATGGTTTTTGTTGAGTTGCAGCCGGAACCTGGGGTATGTTCTCGAGTTACGACGGGGAGGGCCCTTCCAGACACCTGTTTGTTCAGCGATGTCAGGACTCCTGCCTAGCTGCGAGGCACAACTTGGGATTCTCCTCGAGTCTTGGCATGGCAATTGGGACGCGTCTCCACGTGAGGCGGGAGACCCAGGGTCCCTTTCCACGTGCCACAGGGATCCTGGGACCCCTATCCATTTTCAAGAGGAGTCAGGCATCGTCTCCTTTGGAAGCATTGATCTCCGCACACCTCTCGAGGTTTCAAAGGATGTGAGGCCTCAATTCGGGATGAGGCGGAGAACTAGGTCTTTCTCTGTGGTCTCCACAGTGGATTCAGACATCCCTTCCTCTTGGGAGATGCAAAACGAGCCTGCATTCAATTCACTGCAGGGATATCCGGCCTTACTTCGAGTCAGAGCATCACGCTATCCATTCGACTTGAGGCCACCAGCTCAGGGACCCTCTCACATACCTGAAGGTGACAGAAGCCTCCTCTTGAGGTGCTTGTGGAAAGTTGGTATTCCTCTTGAGTCGAAGGCAGGGACGAAGCTCTCATCTCGAGTTGATTTGCGGCCCACGAAGCCCTTTCTTGTTGCTACAGTGACCTCAGGATCCCTCTAGAATTGAGACAGTGATCTTGGGTTTTCTCTGGAGTGCCATCAAGGTAATCAGGCTCCTTTCACGTTTGATGTGGAACACGGAATTGCCTTTGCTCACAGTGCAGGGGAATCGGGCCTCATCTTGCCGCGAGGGGGAAGTCTCATGGTTTTTCTCGAGTTGCGGCCGGAACCTGGGGTATATTCTGGAGTTACGACGGGGAGGGCCCTTCCAGACACGTGTTTGTTCAGCGACGTGAGGACTCCTGCCTAGGTGCGAGGGACACCTCGGGATTCTCCTCGAGTCTTGGCATGGCAATTGGGACGCGTCTCCTCGTGAGGCGGGAGACCCAGGGTCCCTTTCCACGTGCCACAGGGATCCTGGGACTCCTATCCATTTTCAAGAGGAGTCAGGCATCGTCTCCTTTGGAAGCCTTGATCTCCGCGGACCTCTCGAGTTTTCAAAGGATTAGAGACCTCCGGTCGCGATGAGGCGGAGAACTAGGTTTTCTCTGTGGTCTCCACAGTGGATTCAGACAACCCTTCGTCTTGGGAGATGCAAGACGAGCCTGCATTCAATTCACAGCAGGGATATCCGGCCTTACTTCGAGTCAGAGCATCACAGTGTCCATTGCACTTGAGGCCACAAACTCAGGGTTTCTCTCACATACCTGTATCTCAGAGAAGCCTCCTCTTGAGGTGCTTGTGGAAAGTTGGTATTCCTCTAGAGTAGAAGCCAGGGACGAAGCTCTCATCTCGAGTTGATTTGGGGTCCACGGAGCCCTTTCGTGTTGCTCCAGTGACCTCAGGATCCCTCTAGACTTGAGACAGTGATCTTGGGTTTTCTTTGGAGTGCCATCAAGGAAATCAAGTCTAGTTTAACGTCTGATGTGGAACACGGAATTGCTCTGCACGCAGTGCAGGGGAATCGGGCCTCATCTCGCGGCGAGGGGGAAGTCTCATGGTTTTTCTCGAGAAGCGGCTGGAACCTGGGGAATATTCTCGAGTTACGATGGGGAGGGCCCTTCCAGACACGTGTTTGTTCAGCGACGTCAAGACTCCTGCCTAGGTGCGAGGGACACCTCGCGATTCTCCTCGAGTCTTGGCATGGCAATTGGGACGCGTCTCCACGTGAGGCGGGAGACCCAGGGCCCCTTTGCACGTGCCACAGGGATCCTGGGACTCCTATTCATTTTCAAGAGGAGTCAGGCATCGTCTCCTTTGGAAGCATTGATCTCCGCGGACCTCTCGAATTTTCAAAAGATGTGATGCCTCCGGTCGTGATGAGGCAGACTACTAGGTCTTTCTCTGTGGTCTCCACAGGGGATTCAGACTTCCCTTCGTCTTGGGGGATGCAAGACGAGCCTGCATTCACTTCACTGAAGGGATATCCGGCCTTACTTCGAGTCAGAGCATCTCGGTGTCCATTCCACTTGAGGCCACAAACTCAGGGTCCCTCTCACATACCTGTAGCTGAGAGAAGCCTCCTCTTGACGTGCTTGTGGAAAGTTGGTATTCCTCTTGAGTCGAAGCCAGGGACGAAGCTCTCATCTCGAGTTGATTTGGGGTCCAAGTAGACCTTTCGTGTTGTTACAGTGACCTCAGGATCCCTCTAGCCTTGAGACAGTGATCTTGGATTTTCTCTGGAGTGCCATCAAGGAAATCAAGGCTCCTTTCACGTTTGATGTGGAACACAGAATTGCTCTGCACGAAGTGCAGGGGAATCGGGCCTCATCTCGCGGCGAGGGGGAAGTCTCATGGTTTTTCTCGAGTTGCGGCTGGAACCTGGGGTATTTTCTCGAGTTTCGACGGGGAGGGCCCTTCCAGACACGTGTTTGTTCAGCGAAGTCAGGACTGCTGCCTAGGTGCGAGGGACACCTCGGGATTCTCCTCGAGTCTTGGCATGGCAATTTGGACGCGTCTCCACGTGAGGCGGGAGACCCACGGTCCCTTTCCACGTGACACAGGGATCCTGGGACTCCTATCCATTTTCAAGAGGAGTCAGGCATCGTCTCCTTTGGAAGCATTGATCTCCGCGGACCTCTCGAGTTCTCAAAGGATGTGAGGACTCACGTCCAGATGAGGCGGAGAACAATGTCTTTCTCTATGGTCTCCACAGGGGATTCATACATCCCTTCTTCTTAGGAGATGCAAGACGAGCCTGCATTCAATTCTTTGCAGGGATATCTGGCCTTTATTCGAATCAGTGCATCTCGGTGTCCATTACATTTGAGGCCACACACTCAGGGTCCCTCTCACATAAATGTAGCTGAGAGAAACCTCATCTTGAGGTGCTTGTGGAAAGTTGGTATTCCTCTTGAGTCGAAGCCAGCGAGTAAGCTCTCATCTCGAGTTGATTTGGGGTCCACGGAGCTCTTTCGTGTTGCTACAGTGACCTCAGGATCCCTCTAGACTTGAGACAGTGATCTTGGCTTTTCTCTGGAGTGCCATCAAGGAAATCAAGGCTCCTTTCACGTTTGATGTGGAACACGCAATTGCTCTGCACGCAGTGCAGCGGAATCGGGCCTCATCTCGCGGCGAGGGGGAATTCTCATGGTTTTTGTCGAGTTGCGGCCTGAACCTGGGGTATGTCCTCGAGTTACGACGGGGAGGGCCCTTCCAGACACCTGTTTGTTCAGCGACGTCAGGACTCCTGCCTAGGTGCGAGGCACAACTCGGGATTCTCCTCGAGTCTTGGCATGGCAATTGGGACGCGTCTCCACGTGAGGCGGGAGACCCAGGGTCCCTTTCCACGTGCCACAGGGATCCTGGGACCCCTATCCATTTTCAAGACGAGTCAGGCATCGTCTCCTTTGGAAGCATTGATCTCCGCACACCTCTCGAGGTTTCAAAGGATGTGAGGCCTCAATTCGGGATGAGGCGGAGAACTAGGTCTTTCTCTGTGGTCTCCACAGTGGATTCAGACATCCCTTCCTCTTGGGAGATGCAAAACGAGCCTGCATTCAATTCACTGCAGGGATATCCGGCCTTACTTCGAGTCAGAGCATCACGCTATCCATTCGACTTGAGGCCACCAGCTCAGGGTCCCTCTCACATACCTGAAGGTGACAGAAGCCTCCTCTTGAGGTGCTTGTGGAAAGTTGGTATTCCTCTTGAGTCGAAGGCAGGGACGAAGCTCTCATCTCGAGTTGATTTGCGGCCCACGAAGCCCTTTCGTGTTGCTACAGTGACCTCAGGATCCCTCTAGAATTGAGACAGTGATCTTGGGTTTTCTTTGGAGTGCCATCAAGGTAATCAAGGCTCCTTTCACGTTTGATGTGGAACACGGAATTGCCTTTGCTCGCAGTGCAGGGGAATCGGGCCTCATCTTGCCGCGAGGGGGAAGTCTCATGGTTTTTCTCGAGTTGCGGCCGGAACCTGGGGTATATTCTGGAGTTACGACGGGGAGGGCCCTTCCAGACACGTGTTTGTTCAGCGACGTCAGGACTCCTGCCTAGGTGCGAGGGACACCTCGAGATTCTCCTCGAGTCTTGGAATGGCAATTGGGACGCGTCTCCTCGTGAGGCGGGAGACCCAGGGTCCCTTTCCACGTGCCACAGGGATCCTGGGACTCCTATCCATTTTCAAGAGGAGTCAGGCATCGTCTCCTTTGGAAGCCTTGATCTCCGCGGACCTCTCGAGTTTTCAAAGGATTAGAGGCCTCCGGTCGCGATGAGGCGGAGAACTAGGTTTTCTCTGTGGTCTCCACAGTGGATTCAGACAACCCTTCGTCTTGGGAGATGCAAGACGAGCCTGCATTCAATTCACAGCAGGGATATCCGGCCTTACTTCGAGTCAGAGCATCACAGTGTCCATTGCACTTGAGGCCACAAACTCAGGGTTTCTCTCACATACCTGTATCTCAGAGAAGCCTCCTCTTGAGGTGCTTGTGGAAAGTTGGTATTCCTCTAGAGTAGAAGCCAGGGACGAAGCTCTCATCTCGAGTTGATTTGGGGTCCACGGAGCCCTTTCGTGTTGCTCCAGTGACCTCAGGATCCCTCTAGACTTGAGACAGTGATCTTGGGTTTTCTTTGGAGTGCCATCAAGGAAATCAAGTCTAGTTTAACGTCTGATGTGGAACACGGAATTGCTCTGCACGCAGTGCAGGGGAATCGGGCCTCATCTCGCGGCGAGGGGGAAGTCTCATGGTTTTTCTCGAGAAGCGGCTGGAACCTGGGGAATATTCTCGAGTTACGATGGGGAGGGCCCTTCCAGA
This sequence comes from Dama dama, assembly GCF_033118175.1. NCBI lineage: Eukaryota > Metazoa > Chordata > Mammalia > Artiodactyla > Cervidae > Dama > Dama dama. The sequence continues at coordinate 5,097,153 of NW_026870910.1, forward strand.
CACGTGTTTGTTCATCGACGTCAAGACTCCTGCCTAGGTGCGAGGGACACCTCGCGATTCTCCTCGAGTCTTGGCATGGCAATTGGGACGCGTCTCCACGTGAGGCGGGAGACCCAGGGCCCCTTTGCACGTGCCACAGGGATCCTGGGACTCCTATCCATTTTCAAGAGGAGTCAGGCATCGTCTCCTTTGGAAGCATTGATCTCCGCGGACCTCTCGAGTTTTCAAAAGATGTGATGCCTCCGGTCGTGATGAGGCAGACTACTAGGTCTTTCTCTGTGGTCTCCACAGGGGATTCAGACTTCCCTTCGTCTTGGGGGATGCAAGACGAGCCTGCATTCACTTCACTGAAGGGATATCCGGCCTTACTTCGAGTCAGAGCATCTCGGTGTCCATTCCACTTGAGGCCACAAACTCAGGGTCCCTCTCACATACCTGTAGCTGAGAGAAGCCTCCTCTTGACGTGCTTGTGGAAAGTTGGTATTCCTCTTGAGTCGAAGCCAGGGACGAAGCTCTCATCTCGAGTTGATTTGGGGTCCAAGTAGACCTTTCGTGTTGTTACAGTGACCTCAGGATCCCTCTAGCCTTGAGACAGTGATCTTGGATTTTCTCTGGAGTGCCATCAAGGAAATCAAGGCTCCTTTCACGTTTGATGTGGAACACGGAATTGCTCTGCACGAAGTGCAGGGGAATCGGGCCTCATCTCGCGGCGAGGGGGAAGTCTCATGGTTTTTCTCGAGTTGCGGCTGGAACCTGGGGTATTTTCTCGAGTTTCGACAGGGAGGGCCCTTCCAGACACGTGTTTGTTCAGCGAAGTCAGGACTCCTGCCTAGGTGCGAGGGACACCTCGGGATTCTCCTCGAGTCTTGGCATGGCAATTTGGACGCGTCTCCACGTGAGGCGGGAGACCCAAGGTCCCTTTCCACGTGACACAGGGATCCTGGGACTCCTATCCATTTTCAAGAGGAGTCAGGCATCGTCTCCTTTGGAAGCATTGATCTCCGCGGACCTCTCGAGTTCTCAAAGGATGTGAGGACTCACGTCCAGATGAGGCGGAGAACAATGTCTTTCTCTATGGTCTCCACAGGGGATTCATACATCCCTTCTTCTTAGGAGATGCAAGACGAGCCTGCATTCAATTCTTTGCAGGGATATCTGGCCTTTATTCGAATCAGTGCATCTCGGTGTCCATTACATTTGAGGCCACACACTCAGGGTCCCTCTCACATAAATGTAGCTGAGAGAAACCTCATCTTGAGGTGCTTGTGGAAAGTTGGTATTCCTCTTGAGTCGAAGCCAGCGAGTAAGCTCTCATCTCGAGTTGATTTGGGGTCCACGGAGCTCTTTCATGTTGCTACAGTGACCTCAGGATCCCTCTAGACTTGAGACAGTGATCTTGGCTTTTCTCTGGAGTGCCATCAAGGAAATCAAGGCTCCTTTCACGTTTGATGTGGAACACGCAATTGCTCTGCACGCAGTGCAGCGGAATCGGGCCTCATCTCGCGGCGAGGGGGAATTCTCATGGTTTTTGTCGAGTTGCGGCCTGAACCTGGGGTATGTTCTCGAGTTACGACGGGGAGGGCCCTTCCAGACACCTGTTTGTTCAGCGACGTCAGGACTCCTGCCTAGGTGTGAGGCACAACTCGGGATTCTCCTCGAGTCTTGGCATGGCAATTGGGACGCGTCTCCACGTGAGGCGGGAGACCCAGGGTCCCTTTCCACGTGCCACAGGGATCCTGGGACCCCTATCCATTTTCAAGAGGAGTCAGGCATCGTCTCCTTTGGAAGCATTGATCTCCGCACACCTCTCGAGGTTTCAAAGGATGTGAGGCCTCAATTCGGGATGAGGCGGAGAACTAGGTCTTTCTCTGTGGTCTCCACAGTGGATTCAGACATCCCTTCCTCTTGGGAGATGCAAAACGAGCCTGCATTCAATTCACTGCAGGGATATCCGGCCTTACTTCGAGTCAGAGCATCACGCTATCCATTCGACTTGAGGCCACCAGCTCAGGGTCCCTCTCACATACCTGAAGGTGACAGAAGCCTCCTCTTGAAGTGCTTGTGGAAAGTTGGTATTCCTCTTGAGTCGAAGGCAGGGACGAAGCTCTCATCTCGAGTTGATTTGCGGCCCACGAACCCTTTCGTGTTGCTACAGTGACCTCAGGATCCCTCTAGAATTGAGACAGTGATCTTGGGTTTTCTTTGGAGTGCCATCAAGGTAATCAAGGCTCCTTTCACGTTTGATGTGGAACACGGAATTGCCTTTGCTCGCAGTGCAGGGGAATCGGGCCTCATCTTGCCGCGAGGGGGAAGTCTCATGGTTTTTCTCGAGTTGCGGCCGGAACCTGGGGTATATTCTGGAGTTACGACGGGGAGGGCCCTTCCAGACACATGTTTGTTCAGCGACGTCAGGACTCCTGCCTAGGTGCGAGGGACACCTCGAGATTCTCCTCGAGTCTTGGAATGGCAATTGGGACCCGTCTCCACGTGAGGCGGGAGACCCAGGGTCCCTTTCCACGTGCCACAGGGATCCTGGGACTCCTATCCATTTTCAAGAGGAGTCAGGCATCGTCTCCTTTGGAAGCATTGATCTCCGCGGACCTCTCGAGTTTTCAAAGTATGTGAGGCCTCCGGTCGCGATGAGGCGGAGAACTAGGTTTTCTCTGTGGTCTCCACAGTGGATTCAGACATCCCTTCGTCTTGGGAGATGCAAGACGAGCCTGCATTCAATTCACAGCAGGGATATCCGGCCTTACTTCGAGTCAGAGCATCACAGTGTCCATTCCACTTGAGGCCACAAACTCAGGGTCCCTCTCACATACCTGTAGCTGAGAGAAGCCTCCTCTTGAGGTGCTTGTGGAAAGTTGGTATTCCTCTTGAGTCGAAGCCAGGGACTACGCTCTCATCTCGAGTTGATTTGGGGTGCACGGAGCTCTTTCCTGTTGCTACAGTGACCTCAGGATCCCTCTAGACTTCAGACAGCGATCTTGGGTTTTCTCTGGAGTGCCATCAAGGAAATCAAGGCTCCTTTCACGTTTGACGTGGAACACGGAATTGCTCTGCATGCAGTGCAGGGGAATCGGGCCTCATCTCGCGGCGCGGGGGAAGTCTCATGGTTTTTCTCGAGTTGCGGCCGGAACCTGGGGTATGTTCTCGAGTTACGACGGGGAGGGCCCTTCCAGACACGTGTTTGTTCAGCGAAGTCAGGACTCCGGACTAGGTGCGAGGCACAACTCGGGATTCTCCTCGAATCTTGGCATGGCAATTGGGACGCGTCTCCACGTGAGGCGGGAGACCCAGGGTCCCTTTCCACGTGCCACAGGGATCCTGGGACTCCTATCCATTTTCAAGAGGAGTCAGGCTTCGTCTCCTTTGGAAGCATTGATCTCCGCGGACCTCTCGAGTTTTCAAAAGATGTGATGCCTCCGGTCGTGATGAGGCGGACTACTAGGTCTTTCTCTGTGGTCTCCACAGGGGATTCAGACATCCCTTCGTCTTGGGGGATGCAAGACGAGCCTGCATTCACTTCACTGAAGGGATATCCGGCCTTACTTCGAGTCAGAGCATCTCGGTGTCCATTCCACTTGAGGCCACAAACTCAGGGTCCCTCTCACATACCTGTAGCTGAGAGAAGCCTCCTCTTGACGTGCTTGTGGAAAGTTGGTATTCCTCTTGAGTCGAAGCCAGGGACGAAGCTCTCATCTTGAGTTGATTTGGGGTCCAAGTAGACCTTTCGTGTTGTTACAGTGACCTCAGGATCCCTCTAGCCTTGAGACAGTGATCTTGGATTTTCTCTGGAGTGCCATCAAGGAAATCAAGGCTCCTTTCACGTTTGATGTGGAACACGGAATTGCTCTGCACGAAGTGCAGGGGAATCGGGCCTCATCTCGCGGCGAGGGGGAAGTCTCATGGTTTTTCTCGAGTTGCGGCTGGAACCTGGGGTATTTTCTCGAGTTTCGACGGGGAGGGCCCTTCCAGACACGTGTTTGTTCAGCGAAGTCAGGACTGCTGCCTAGGTGCGAGGGACACCTCGGGATTCTCCTCGAGTCTTGGCATGGCAATTTGGACGCGTCTCCACGTGAGGCGGGAGACCCAAGGTCCCTTTCCACGTGACACAGGGATCCTGGGACTCCTATCCATTTTCAAGAGGAGTCAGGCATCGTCTCCTTTGGAAGCATTGATCTCCGCGGACCTCTCGAGTTCTCAAAGGATGTGAGGACTCACGTCCAGATGAGGCGGAGAACAATGTCTTTCTCTATGGTCTCCACAGGGGATTCATACATCCCTTCTTCTTAGGAGATGCAAGACGATCCTGCATTCAATTCTTTGCAGGGATATCTGGCCTTTATTCGAATCAGTGCATCTCGGTGTCCATTACATTTGAGGCCACACACTCAGGGTCCCTCTCACATAAATGTAGCTGAGAGAAGCCTCCTCTTGAGGTGCTTGT